>NW_027206290.1:40290000-40700000 GCF_024711535.1 Dipodomys merriami
GAGGATCAGGGTTCAAAGCCAGCCTGGGCAGGAAAGTCCGTGAGACTCTCATCTCGAATGAACCACCAGAAAACTGGAAGTGGAGCTGGGGCTCCAGTGGTAGAGCACTCGCCTTGAGCTGAATTGCTGAAGGACAGCGCCCAGGCCCTGAGTTTAAGACCCTTAACTAACAAAAAGAGAGAGAGAGAGACTTTATGAGTCAGGAACCTGAGTGCCCTCGGGAAGATAACCAGATGACCTCAGATAATGCCATTATCTGAGACACAGCCAGCCTTGGTGCTACTTCCAACCTAGCTTCCAAACACTCAAGGCAAACCGAGCCTGGTCCTGTCGTGGCGACTGGCTGAAAAGAAGGCTCTGAATCAGAGAAGGTGGAGTACAGTTTTTTTAGCTCTGGGATCCCAGAAGACACCCCCCATCCTCCCCTCCCCTAAACAATGAAAAATCACCCCAAGCAATGGAGAGACTGGACTCTACCTGGTAAACTATGTCAGGCTGGGGCTCCGGTGCCTGGGGGATCTCCTGAACCAGTTCCGCGATCTTCATCAGTTCCTCTTTATCTTTCTCTTTGGAAGACATTTTCTTCTTCACAGGCTTGCTCGCTCCTTTCGCTCCTTTTTCCTTGCCTTTCTGCTTGTTCGCTTCCTTGTTCTTCTTTTCTGCCTTCTTTTCCTCCCTTATGCGCTCCTCTTCCGCGAGCCGCTCCTGCTCTTCCTTCCACGCCTGCAAAGTCAGTGCAAAATGGACTCAGGGTATTCTGCAGCAGCTTTAAACATGGATTTCATCAAAATGACTTTGGAGAGCATTGAGCGTCATTTATGTAAGTGGTTCTCTGATTCACTAAAATACACAGCTCGACACCCTCAGCCGTATCTCGGGTTCTTCTTCTCATCCCACTTCTATGCAGGATATTCCCTCCCTTCTCTCCTGGGGTCTCTCTGCCTTGCAGATTCTCCTAGCTTCAGATGCAATTTCCTTTGCTCAGGTTTTAGTGATCCTTACTTAGCAGCTTCTTTTATTTTGTCAATCATGGGACTTGAACTCGGGGCCTGGGCACTGTCCCTTAGCTCTTCAGCTCAAGAATAGCACTCTACCACTTGAGCCATAGTACCACTTCTGGTTTTCTGGTGGTTTATTGGAGGTAAGAGTCTCACAGACTTTCCTGCCTGGGCTGCCTTTGAACCATGATCCTCAGATCTCAGTCTCCTGAGAAGCTAGGATGCCAGGAGTGAGCCACCAGCGCCCTGCACCCTTAGCAGCTTCTTAAAGGCTCTCGTCACTGATTTTCATATGACACCCATTATCAATGATGACTGAAAGATGACTTATCAACAATATGGTAGACTACATACTTGAAGAAACAATCTGAGCAAAATATTTCAAAAATTGATTTCTAAAACCTTTTTTTTTTCTTTAAAGAATCATTGTATCATGTGTCAGTAGCTCTGGCCCATCATCCAAGCTGCTGAGGAGGCTAAGATCTGAGGACGACAATTCAAAGTCAGACCCAGTGGAAAACTTTGTGAGACTCTTAGCTTTAATTAAACATCAAAAAACTGGGACAGGAGGTGTGGCTTAAGTAGTAGAGCACCAGCATGAGTAGGAAAAGTCAAGAGTTCAGGACCTGGTACTGGCACATACACAAAAAGAATCAATTGGCTATGTGGAATTTGCAATAAAGATTAGAGTACTGTATGTTTTATTACTATTTATAAGTTACGTCACTTATAAGTTACAAACACACTATCAGTAACAGGTGTGGTTCAGCTTATGCATGTGCATACATCTATGTACATTTTTGCTTTTTCTTGAGAATGATTGCTGAACATGCCCTCTGCATGTTTTTAAAGCAGCTACAGGAAACAGACAAACTGTATGTAAAAGGGGGTCAGATTAGAGAGCAGTCAACAGTTGCTGGGTTAGCCAGGGAAATGTGGGACAATGTCTTGACTGCTCTAAGAAAATAAAGGAGTCTACCAGGAGATTCATAAATGAAAAGCTATTTTTAATGACTAGGGGCAAAATAAAGCCATTTTTTTCAGACAACAAACAACTTATTTAAATCAAAAGTATGATATGATGATATAATAAGAAACAGATATTTGGTCTTCATTCTTGGATCTGTGCACAAAGCTCCTAAGTCCATTGGAATTTCATGAGTGATACCTGAGTGTCTTTTGTTCCAAAGAGACAAAACTCTTGGCAAACTCCTAGATGAGATGGGATAGGAGGGAAGCTAGTCATTAGCAAGACCACAGCTTAGAACTTTCAGGCCCTTCCCTGCTTCCAGCTTTCAGGAAGGAGAGAAGAGCTAGATATCTATCATACCTGCACATGGGCACCGCCATCAACCCCTCTAGCCCCTTCAGGGATGGCAAAAGTATCTCCATTTTAGGTGTGTGACTGACCTGAAGCCCCCAGGACACAACCTCCAAACCAAACCCAACCTAAACCATAAGCAAACAAATAAAAATGCTGAGTATTTTTGGGTATACCCCCCAAATTTAATATTATCTCTGACACTTAAGACAATCCAGCAATACGATTTTGAATTGTTAGGAAAGCATATTACTTTTGTAATTAAAACATGCAACTTAAAAATAAGCAAACAAAAACAAATGAGAGAGAGAGAGAAAGAATATAATAGCTATGATCAAGGTACAACGTGATGTGGTTATATAGAAAATAAAGAAGATACAGATGGGCAGTGGTAGCTCATGCCTCCAATCCCAGCTACTCAGGAAGCCAAGATTTGAGGATCACGTTTCAAAGCCAGCTCAGGCAGGAAAGTCTATGAGACTCATCTCCAGTTAACCACCAAAAAGCTGACAGTGGAGGTGTGGCTTAAGTGGTAGAGCACCATCTTTGAGTTAAAAAGCTAAGGGAAAGAGCCCACGACCAACCCACCACTTGGTAGACAGATAATCCTTTGATCCTCCTGTCATTGAATGCTAAAGATTTGGCCAAAAATGTCATTTGCTGGGAACTTTGCATTATGAGATAATGGATTTGTAAGTGGGGTCAGACATCTTTCACTGGGTCACCTACCTTGAGAGAGCCTTCTAACACGAAGGGCATCTCATCCTTTTCTTTATCTTGTTCTGATATGTCTGTTTTGCTGGATAGTTTGGTGACTATGGCCACAGGAAACAAAAGTTCTTAGTCATTCAGCATTTCTCATAGATAACAGAAGAATCAAATTTCTTGGGTAGAGGAGATCTCAAAGGCTATCAAGTTCAATTCTCCATCCATCCATCCATCCATCCATCCATCCATCCATCCATCCATCCATCCATCCATCCATTTATTTCTGGCCTCTCCTGTTATCTCCACAGACATGACAGACCAATGGGTGATGGGTTCTCAGTCTCTGGGGACAGTGTACCCTGTTGTTGGTGACTTGGTCTGTCACACCTTGCCTTTTCCTAATGCTGTCTCACGGTTAAACTTTGAGGACCACCCAGAACACGCTTAACGTGTCTCAAACTGAAGTCCTTCTCTTGCCATTGTAGTCACTTTATTTTAAAGCTGTGAACTTTCTCTGAGAAGACTTTGAATGCTACACAGAACAGTGCACTTCAGCCCTAAACCTGAAATTACCTGTGTTTCCAGAAATTTCTAGATGATGAAGTTTTTGGTTTGCTCCTTAGTGTTGGGAAGGAAACACAGTCGCCGCTCTGCTAATAGGCCAGGATCGCCCCAGAGCTGTGAGTCGGAAGGCAGCCTTACCTTTAGTCCCTAGAATCCCATACATTTTTTTTTTCTAGAAGTAGCTGAGACATTTTGGTGGAATCAGTATGTCAGAAATCTCGTTTGAGCTTTACTTTATAATTAGGCTATGTGCTAACTCCTCTTGTAATCAAAAGAGATGGCAAAAAAATTGGAATCTACATAGCTATGCTTCTTTATGAGAAATCACTCTCAAGTTTGGCTCTCATAAATAACGAATGTTATTAACTGAGAGTGCATTTCTTTTGCACAAAACTCAAGGAAATTTTTTTTTTAATTTTCTAGCTGAACTGCCCAACTGTTTCAAATCTTTAATTTTTCTAGTATACTTCTAAATATCTACTCTAACCCTTCCCATTCTCTTTTGCCTTTGCCGTATGGGTTCTAAGCCATGAAAACTAGTGAAAAAGAAAATGGAACTAAAGCTGTGGACTGATCTAAAATCCTATCAATCTCTGCCTGCTGTCTCCCTCCAAAAATGGCCTTTCCTTTAGCTCTACATCCTCCTAGCAGGCCCACTTAGGAGGGTCTGTATTTAACAGAACTGTTGGAACCTGTAATTATTCGAATGGAAACACACTCTCAATTTTCTTTTTCTTTCTTTCTTGTGTGTGTGTGTGTGTGTGTGTGTGTGTGTGTGTGTGTGTGTGTGTGCGTGCGCGCGCGCGCGCGCTGGTACTGACATTTGAACTCAGGGGATTGAGTTCCAGTTTGCTTTATCACTCAAGACTGGTGCTCTACCACTTGGGCCACACTTCTTTCTACTTTCAGCTTTTTGCTGGTTAGAGATAAGAGTTCTCACAGACTTACTTTCCTGCCCAGGCTGGCTTCAAATGTTGATATTTAGATCTCAGCCTCCTGAGTAGCGAGGACCACAGGCATGACCACCAGTGCCTGCCCTCTCTTATATATTGTCAACACATCTTGAGTAGGAATCACATCAGTCTACCGATAAAGACACTTGGTGTTTGAGAACACATCACATCATATCTGCGTAAGGGTTGCACAGGAAGTGGAGCCGATGCTGGAGAACATTTTACTGTCTCTCAGGAGTCATCTCAACATGAGTGGAGTATAACTCTTCCACGTATTAGAGAAAGCAAAGGATCATGGGAATTTTGTGGATAACTCCTTTCAATTTTGAAAAATTAAGTCTTAAGTGAATTAAAAGGCAGGTGAATGTATTTGGAGTTTATTCTAGGCATAAAGTGAATTGGTAAAAAAACAAAAAATAATAATGGAGATGTGGCACAAGTGGTAGAGTGTAACTTTGACCCCCCAAAAATCTAAGCAAGAGAACAAGGCCCTGAGTTCAATCCCCAATATCGGGGCACACACACACACACACACACACACACACACACACACACACACACACACACACACACACACACACACACACACACACACACACACACACACACACACACACACACACACACACACACACACAGAAAATGAGTTGAGTGGGTAATTTACTTTTAGATTTTTTGGGGGAAATTGTTTTGCTAGTAGAATTTCTGACAGTAGCCAACATTTTCAGTTCTTGCTCAGCAGTTCTGGCCCTCTCGAGCTCCTCCGCCATTCTATGCTCCTGATATTTAGCTTCTTCTTCTGTGACCCAATCTTGAATGGATTTTGCAACAAGTTCTAAATAACTCCTAGACAAGGCAAAACAGAGGAGGTGGAGAATGCATTCTCACTGAAGTCAATACATCAATGTTTGCATCCATTTGAATCATGTAAGCAACTAAGTAACAATGAACTCATTCAACTACTGAATTAACTGAATTCTCTAAATTGGTTACCTGAATCCAACATTAGAGTGAAGAGCAACATCCCAAAATTCACAATGCAAACGCTGGGTATTCATTGGATTATGGAAAACTAAAAGTAAGGAATTGTCTTGGGTATGGTAGTAAGAATCCACACAATGATACTGCTGGTGAGCCTCTTGGAGAACCTGAAAATTAAAGGTATTGCAGTTTATTATGACACTGCTGTATTATTATTTACAATGGCATTATTATTATTATTATTATTATTATTATTATTATTATTATTATTGCATTATAGGAGGAGATGGATCTCCTGTTGAGCTTATCTTGGTCCTCCTTATTTCCCTCTCCTGGTTTTCCCTCTTGTTAATATTGTTAATCTGGTTTGTATTCCCATGGGATTCATTCCTAAGTGGTATAAAAATGAGATCCTAAGAGAGTTATATTTTGGGAAACATTTCAGAAACTTTTACAGAAAAAACAAACAGCATCCAAACAAAGAGACGTTTGCTAGAAGTGTTCTTCCTGAAGAATGGCCAATGATAACTAAGTCAAGCAGTGATCCAGCTTGTATTTTATCATGTGATGTCATTGAAAACTCCGGATAAATAGGTGCTAGGGACTGAGTGGTACCCCTGCCTACTCTGAATTTGCATATTGACCCTTTGACCCCTCATAGGATTTTTGCCCTGTGGCTGGCTGGAGTCCTTCTGCTCTAGTAGGGTAGAAATGGCAAGTAGGTTAGTAGTTCTTCCAGTACATGTAGGGCTTGAGAGCCTGAGAGCTGGGCTGAGAGACTTCGAGGTGTGTAGACCCAAGTTCTAGAGCTGGAGGCTGTGGTTAGAGGCCAGTGCTTTAGGCCCTGGAGGCTGGGGCTTCTTGCTCTGGGCTTGGGTTTCCCGTGGCCCAGTGCTGGGAAGCCAGGGCAGTCCTCAGCATGTAGCCGCCCCAGCTGGTGCCACAGCTCCCCGGCCTTGGGTGGCAGGGCTCTTCTTGGCCTTGGGGCTTGGCAGCACCCCAGAACTCTTTTAGCAGCTGGGGCTCACACTCTCCAACTTTGGCTCGGTATTCCCAGGGTCCTCTGCATCTTTTCTTGTCTCTGCGCCCTGGCCACTCTCTGGAACCATTCAGCCCTGCTGCTGCCCTGCCGGCTCTTTTTAGTGTTCCCGGCTCAGCCCTCTCTACTTGTGCAGGAGATCTGACGTGGGCAAAGAATCGACTACTCTGGAGAAACTGTCCATTGGGCCCAATGTTGCAACACTTCGGGGCAGCACAGGAGAGTTTCTCCTGACTGACTTGGGGAGTAAGTGAGCTGCACAGTCTGGACCTAGCCAGTAAAGGGGTGGGAGAAGGGTGTTGTGCTCCTCACAGTGCAGCAGCCACTCAATGCAAATTAAGGATTACGTTTGCACAGGCCTTCTTCTCCATCACCAGGGGAAGTACTCCGTTTGTACTAGTCACAGTACAGCTATTCATGCAAATAAAGGATTATGTTTGCACCAATCACAGGCCTTCTCCATCACCAGGGGAAGTGTTCCCCTTCTCTTGCGGCCTGGTAGAAATGGTTTCTAAGGCTCACCAAAGCTAATGAGCAAAAAGACCAATGCAAGATGAGATGTTTGAAATAGTCATGGCTGGCACTGACCCTTCTCAGCCAGAACTGTGCTTAGCATGAAGCAGCTGAGATCAGAACTGTGGGCTCTCAAGAGGGTCATCTGAGCAACTGCCACAGGACAGCCCCACGGGAGTCCTCCACTCCATGTGGCCAGGCATAAGAGAAGGGCCAAACCAAGGGGAATGGCCTGACTGTGACAGTTCTGATGATTCACAGAAAGCATGACACACATCACAGGTATGTATGAGAGGAGCACAGAGAACCTCAACAAAAGCTGGTGATGGATAGGAAAGAGAAGCAGGGGCGGGGAATGTAGTTTAATGGTAGAGTGCTTGCCTAGCATGCATGAAGCCCCGGGTTCAATTCTTCAGTACCACATACACAGAAAAAGCTGAAAGTGGCGCTGTGGCTCAAGTGGCAGAGTGCTAGCCTTGAGCAAAAGAAGCTCAGGGACAGTGCCAGGAGAGAGAGGGAGATGGATAGATAGATAGATAGATAGATAGATAGATAGATAGAGAGAGAGAGAGAGACAGACAGACAGACAGACAGACAGACAGACAGACAGACAGACAGACAGACAGACTCTGTGGGTGGGTGGAAACTAGCAGGAGGAGGCTGTGGGTGGGGGGGGTGGTTAGGAAGATTGGATTCTGTCAAAACAGACTGTTCACACCTATGAAACAGAAGAAAGCCTGGTGGGGAAGCTGTGTCTTAGTGGGAGTGAAATTGATGGGCCATTCCCCTCTGCATGTAACTGCTAACAAGCCAAAACAAACAAACAAACAAACCCAGTGTTTGAAGACTCAAGGAAAGCTCAACCCGTGTGTGGCAATCACTGTAGCATGTAACAGTACTCAGCACTATAAAGAAGGTCCACTTGTGTGTCTAACCTCCTCTGACCTGCATGGGGAGATCAGGCCCTCAGGACAGGATCTGTGCCCACACACCGCTGAGTGGGAGACCTTGCTCTCTGTCTACCGCCTGAGAACTTGGGGGAATTCTCCTTCTGTCAGCCGGGGAGCAGGCCCTCCCCAGAGCCCACCCAGGCTGGCTCCTCAAAGCTGCTCTCCAAGCTCTCCTCTTTCTCTATCAAGACAGTAAATGTCTGTGGTTTCAGCTGTCCTGTGTGGCACACCATGTCAGGGCAGCCTGAGAGGAAGGAGACAATGGCTGCGATTACTTTTCCCCACTCAGTGTCTTAGTGCTCTTGTGTTGCTTTAAACTGTGTCTGAAAGAGGATAAGGAACTCGCCCGGGAGTGTTCCGTTGGGGTGCTGGCGCTCAGGCCAGTCTTTCAGCGCTACTGCGCTCACACTGCCCACCTTGGGCAGGGTACTCCCACCGACCCCCGGATCGTGGTGCCCCGTGTAGGGGGAAGGCGGTGGTCCGTGCTGAGACACAGTGTGATTTGATTCCTCACAAACCCTCCCAGGACTGGCAGAGCAGGGGGAGCTGCTGATCCCAGTCCTTCTCTCCACCCATTAGCCACAGAGAAGTGTTCGCATGAAAAGGCAGGAGATAGCTGTAGCTTTTGTTGGGCCTGCTAGCTGTAGCTTTTGTTGGGCCTGCGTTTTCCGTATCAATCAGGGTAGGCAGAGTTCAGTTCTCTACCAAGCAATCACGTCGCACTCTGGCTATCATTTCTGCACTGCTAGTGTGGCCAAAACAATGTACCAACTTTCCCCATCTAGGCTCCCCTAGGGGTGTCGTTATGATGTGGCACTGAAATTTTTACATCTGCTCCCTGAGAGCCAATAGGAGAAGCCTACGTGTGGCTTCCCTTCCTCTGAGACTATCAAGTCGGAACACATATGTGGCTGTGTATGAAGATCATATAGCCTTCCTCCTGTTGGACAGTAAGAACTCTGCGGCCTTCACCCATTAAGAAATACAGCACCAACCCTCCCCCACAGTATAACCCCTGCTTTCACTGTATTTGATGTCGGTATAATTTTTGGAGGGGAGGGGAAAAACAAATTGTTTAAATAGGGATACAGGTGGACCCATTGCAACAATGAGATGTACAAGTCGTTATGTCGAAAACGAACTTTACAACTTTGGTGCGGGGGGGAGGATTGGGCGGAGGGCGGGGGGAGGATAGGAAGGGATGGGAAGGGGAAACTAAGGAGGAGGCTACAATGCTTGATAAGAAATTTACTCATTATCCCAGGGCTAGTACTAAGGCTTGTACTCAGGGCCTCTGCTCCCAACTTGCCTTTTTTTGTTCGAGGATGGTGGTATTCTGCCACTTAAACCACACCTCCATTTCCAGCTTTTGCTGGTTAGTGGGAGATTCGAGTCTCATCGATCTGTCTGCCTGGGCTGGCTTTGAACCTTGATCCTTGGAGCTCAGCTTCCTGAAGTTTAGGATTATAGGTGTATACAGGGTCGTATATAAATATACACAAATTGTTCAAGTATGAGATATGGAGGGGAGGATTCCAATGGTAAAACTTGTTTGAAAAAGGAGTTATAGTTTAACAGAATAAGTAGGCTGCAGCTGAAACCAGTGTGACTGGGAAGGGGAGGCAGGGGGAGGCGGGGAGAGCAGATGAACAGAGAGAGGAAGGGTGGACAACAACAGTCATAACATTCAATGTACATTGAATATTATGTGAAATGGAACCAGGTAATTCGACAGGATGGGTTGTAGGGAAGGGGGTGGCAGGGGAGAAAGATGGAAGCGGTGACATTAATCAGGATGTACTGTACTCATAAACAGGCATGCTGAGTTGAAACCCCTTTGCACAACTACTTAAAGATAATAAAAAGTCAAAATTAAAAATGTTTACACAGTATCTTGTCCTCTCTATTAATTATCCTCTTCCCCTTCTTCTGCATTAATATCCTGGGTTTTACAAGTTAGTCAGTGAACTATCTCAAACAGAACAAGTACCTGCTCAGGGCCAGGCCCTGGACTCCGGGCAGTAAAAATTAACAAGGTAGATTAATTTCTCCAGCTAAATCTAGTTCAAAGTTTTAGAGAGCATTCTGGGATTCAGATGAATTTGACTGAAGATCTGAACTGTGGAGGCTCTGGCTGGAGTACGGTGAGCATGGCCTAGGCTGACATTCAAGAGAATGCTGCAGGCCAGGAGGGTGGTGGATGGGATCAGGGAACACTGCAAGATAAACTCAGTCACTGCAGCAGGTCCTGTAAGTCCCCTTGGCCGTCCCAACAGGCACTGTCTGTCCCCCATTCCAGCAGAGGCAGGATGGTTACAGTCTATACAAGGTGACCCAAGGAGGGGAGGCCAGATGCCACGGAGGACAAGAACATTCCAGAAAAAAAAAAAGACCTGTAAATGTTGAAGTCAGTGCCCATCTCATAGGAATATAAGGTGAGCCATGAAGTTGAGCCACGTGGGTAATTCTAAATTTTGTAGTTACCCCACTCGGAAAAAAAGTCTATGAGGCTCTTTTCTCCAGTTAATGAGAGAAAAGCTGGAAGTGGAGCTGTGGCTCACGTAATGCCAGCCCTGAGTGAAAAAAGCAGAGCAAGAGCACAAAGCCCCGAGCTCAAGGTCCAGTACTGGCACATACAATAGAGTCCTAGCATTTCAAAATATAACTAGTGTGAAAACTACTGCTGAGTTGCAAGAGGTTTTTAATACCCAATCGTGAAATCCGTTGTGCATATTACTTATACTCGCCCATGTGTACACACACGCTGCCCTGTGACCCGGGGCTGCGGAATTGCAAGATGTGGGTGTAGAAAGCACAGGAGGCTTGCTTCCTTCTCTTACCACTCACCTCCCCAAACCCTGATGAGCATGCTCATTCGTAGTTTTTAGGCAGATTAGATCTTTGTTGTCCCTGCAAAATCTTAATGCTCCAGGAGAACAGACCTAATATTCCAATAGTGAAGGGTCTACTAAAGGAAACATTCAATCAAATTATCAGCAACAAAGCTCAGCTTACCCCCCCCAACACCACCCAGCACTTTCTAAGATGACACCCTTCCCTACACACTCCCTAGCATAGTTTTAATATTCCATTATTCATATGAACGAGGAAGAACATATTAGATATCTTTTGAACCTGAAAAATAGAAGCCGAAAACACTAATACACTCCTCTTCCCCGCCCCCCCCCAATATAAAGACAGAAGAAAAGGAATTTGGGGACACTTCAAGGAGAAAATAACTTCAAAGGGCTTTATACTTGTGTGGATATTATATCCAAAAGGTTAATATTATCCAATAAAAAGTCACTTGGAATTATAAATACACTTAAAATTCTGCTGACAGACATAGAGGGATCGGTATAAGGACTAGATTGAAACTGTCAATATTTCCAGGGCAAAAAGACTAAGAAGTGGAAACTGGGAGAGAAAATAAAAGAGATCAGGGGCTGGGAAGGTGGCTCAGTGGTAAAGTGCTTGCCTTGCATGTCTGAGGTCCTGGGTTCGATTCCTCAGCACCACATAAGCAAAAAGAAAAAAGCTGGAAGTGGTGCTGTAGTTCAAGTGGTAGAGCGCTAGCCTTGAACTGAAGAGCTGAGGGACAGCGCCCAGGCCCAGAGTTCAGGCCCCACAACCGGACCCTCTCACCCTCCCCCTCAAATAAAAGAAAAGAGATCAGAGGTTCAGTCTGGGAAGTCTAACATCACAATAATAGGAGTTCTATGGAAAGAGAAAAAATGGAAGGGGAAGGTTATCAAGGAAATGGTTATAGAACATTTCCCAGAATTCAGGGTGGGAGGGAAGGCCGGCTTGCACTGTGATCACCAGGAAGTCACACAGAAAGAAAACCTCAACAGACAGAGGTCTGGTACACGGAGATCATAAACCTTCCAGTGAAAAGAAAATTATGGGGTCATAGGATCAATTAGGAATTAGACCTTCCATCATTTGTAGGAAAGCATAGATCGCAAGGAATTTTGAATTTTAAAGGAAAATTCTTTTTAACTTTGGCTTTTTATATAAAGCGACTATCTCCTCCTTCTCTTCCTTCTCCTCCTCCTCTTCCTCCTTCTCCCACCCCTTTTCCTTCTCTTCTTCTCTTCCTCTTCTTCTTAGGTGCAGATTCAGGGTCTTGCATTATCCCTGAGGTTTTTCATTCAAGGCTAGAGCTCAGCCATTTGAGCCACAGCTTCACTCTTGGCTTTTTTGGTGGTTAACTGGAGATATAAGTCTCACAGACTTTCCTGCCTCAGTGGCTTTGAAACAGGATCCTCAGATCTCAGACTCCTGAGTAGCTAGGATTAGAGGTGTGAGACACTGGTGCCCAGATAGCAATAGCTAGCAACTGCTATTTCACAACACAGATAATACTGTGAAATGTAATAAAATAAATAGAATATGTTTTTGCATGTTGGAAAAATCTTACCCCCCAATATTGTAAAACCCTACTTTCTTCCCACCCCAGAAAACATGTGCAGTACTTTTGCATATTTCCTTTTTTTTTCTTCCTTCAATGATTTTTATCGAGGCGTCTTTTGCAAAAGCATGTTTTTAATGATCTTGGAGACTTCCTGGGATTGCATAGCTCGGTCCAAGAACAAACTCATTTTATAGCTAAAATAAATGGGAATATTGATCTGAGGGCCTAGGGGTGAACTGTTCTCCATCACACACACACCCAGACCCATCCAGCTGTCTCCCCCCTGCCCAGCAGCCCATAAATACCTGCAGCAGGACTTTAGGCTTAAAATGTTCAGAAAAACTCCAGTCCATCAGACTGCGTTGCTGTGCCTTCTTTATGTCCTCCAAATCTGCCTCTACCACCATCTTCTTGGGTTTCTAAAAAAAAAAAAATCACAGCAACCCCACCATTCGGGTCATAATTTGTTTAAGTCCAATGGGAGCTCCCTTGGAGTCCATCAACTAACAGCAGGTCCTCCATTTAATCTAGGGAGGAATCTGCGTAGGGACAAATGCATATGGCAACAGTTTAGAAGAGCCGCGGCCAGAAAGAGTACGCCTTTGACTTTTTTTTTTTTATGGGCAACATAATCTAAATATTTTTATTGTTAGGTTATACTCTTCTGAGTCCTGTTAGCAATTACAGGCAGGTTTTTTTCTGCTCTCCCTTCCAGACGAAGTTGGTTCTACATGGCTGTATGGTAAGCAGGTGTGTGCTAGGCTGCCGACCAGCCAGGCTGCCGAGAGAAAGAGAAGAGGGGAGCTGGAGAGTTCCGCTTTAAGCTGGCAAAGCTAGGAAAATTAACCCTTTTCTCCCCATGTGGGGAGATCTGAGTGATTACTTCCCTGAGACAAGTCTTTTTAAGTGCCTCTCCTTTTCTCTCTCTTTTTTCTATTTCTCTTTTATCTCCACCTCCTTTCCTTTCTCCTTCTTTCTTCCCTGTCCCTGTCCCTGTCCCTGTGCCTGTCTCTGTCTCTGTCTCTGTCAGTGTTTCTCAGGAAAACAATTCCTTACCGTTTCAGGAGTAGCATACTTTGTGCTTGCTTCATCTTTCATCTCTGTGTTCACGGTCTGCTCTGTAAATCAAAAACACTAACATCCAGTTGTGTTCCAGCTCTCTTCCTCCCTCACCTGGTGCTGTGCCTTTTTGTTGTCTGCATGATCTATGTTCCTGTGCTGAAAAGCTGATTCCTCAAAGGCATGTTTCCTGCCTCCCGAATGTGTTTGTGCCAATATTTCTAAATCAGTACCTACCTGGAAGTCAGAGTAAATGCTTTGAAAGGAACCTGGCTTTTATCTGCCATGCTCTAAATCAGAGCAAGTATTTTGCTTTCAGGCCGTGTATCACTTACTGCTCACCAAGTACCGTTAGCTTTACAACCAGCAAGATTGTTCATTTTATTTATTTAATCAATGCCTGAACCCACGGCTTTGTATGTGCCATTCCTCCTATGCTAGCGGCTGTCACAAAGCCTTTTCAGGGTCCAGTGTGTCTAAGCTGGTGGATGGTGGACGAGGACAGGCCCAGGGACCTTGGACAAGAGAACTACCAAGACAGACTGCTCCTGCTAGAAAACGCTACCAAAGGATGCTATCCCACCAGCAAGAGAAACTAACAAGCCTTACACAGTGCTTGACTGCCCATGTGTGAGATCTCCAGTGGAGAAAACAACAGGAAATGGACCCTCGTGGGAGGGCGGGTCTTGGGAGAACTTCCTCTGCTGCACAGCCCGCTCCGATCCTGAGGCTAACTGCAAACGGCCTCCTACGAAGGCATGCAGCCAGGCCCTGGCGTTTCCCCATGCACCTCCCAATTCTTGTCATTTCAGACAGGCCTCCAGGTCTGTCTGTCTTGCCAGCCTCTGCCCATCTCTCTTGCTCTCAGACGTTGAGCTTTTTCTCAAGAACCTCCTGCCTGTCCCTCTGCTGCATTGTTGATCTGCATCCAGTCCAATTTATGATACGTTTGTGGCCTAGAGAGGCAGTGAAGTCACTGCCTGGCCATTTTGTCTGGTTTTCCCTCACCATGCCCTAAGCAATGGTAGCACCTGGTGGGGACTTTCTATGGTTTTTGTCTTTGGGTTGGATGAGGAAACAAAACTTAAATACTATATCCCATATGGAAACCAGAGCCTTAGCGAGAGCAACACTGTGCAAGAGAATCTGTAAGACGGGCTGATTTGGAGGTGAACACAGAAGACAGCTTTGTGTGCTGCGTTTTCTAGAGGGAGCAGGTAACTCTGCTTAGGCAGGGCCCCCCCAAGGTTTCCGTCTTTTAGAAGCATAACAACAGCTGCGTCTGCTCTCACTCCTGGCTCCATTTTGCCTTAGGCTGGTAAAAATGACGGCACCAGAATGTTCCATCTTGCCTTAAGGACAACTCTAAAGCCCGAGTCAGTTCAGCATTTATACAACGATCCATTCAGGAGAAAACTCAGGCCAATGATTACGAAATTGACCACCACGCGCCCTGTGTCCTTGAAGCCATGGATACAACATCTGTGGAGTAAAAACTCACTTTCTTCTGTCTGTGGTCTGCCAGATTTCCCTCACATTTCATCCTCCCTCTTGTGTCTAGGGATCCAGCAGAAAAACTCTCCAGTTCAGACAATATGTCCTAAAAAAAACTATGCATCCGTTATTTTTATCAAAAGATAGAACATTCTAATACTAGGCTGAACTCTTTTATTAATAGTAAAGCAAGAATCCCCTTCTTCCCCCCACTTTTTTAAAGAAAAAATAAATCCTTTCTGTCTGATTTCTGTGACCACAAAATCCTTTGACAGTGTGATGGAGTAGTTTTTGACACATCTGGAAATGGATGCTTTCTCATCCCTTTGAAAAACAGCATTTGTAATCTGTTTTACTTTACAGATAACAAGATCCCTCTGCAGAGCAGTTAGTTTATTAAAAAAACACCCAACAAGCATAAAGGGCACCTCTAAACCTACAACCTTGCAGCCGTCAGCCTTCAGGTTTCCCCATAAATATCCAATAGGCCCTGTCAAGTTCAAAAACAGCCTCACATGGAAATCCAGAAAAGCACAACTATTCAGCCCTTTGTGTCCAGGATCAGACATATAAATGTGTTTGATACCAGTCTAGCCCTGTAACACGTTCACGAATAATTTCTGCTTTGTTTAAGGAGAATGAAAGTGACTCCCTTTAAGTGAGATCAACGACAACAACAATGACAGTGACATCCCTGTCCTCCGGAGAGCCCCAGCGAGGCTGGAGGGGCCCCAGAGACGCCTGCCTTGAGGGTACAGGACCTTGCTACAAGGACATGGACTGCCCACCAGGATCCAGAGCACAGATTTATGTAGTCTGACCACCAGGTGGCAAAAGTTGCCTGAGCAGTGCCTTAATCAGCTGTTTTAAAGAAAAAAAAGGAGGAGGGGGACAGTTAAAGAATGAGCTGGAAGGTCTCATAGCATTCTCATTTGTTCTGCTTCTATATGAACTCAGGTTTGCATCCAGGAAGGAGGAAGGAGGGAGGGAGAGCAGGAAGAAAAAAAATCCACCATAAAGAAAGGAATCATCACGAAGAAGAGATGCGAAGCATGGCCAACCTACTAGACTTTCTTGAGTTGAGGAAGACTCGGGCACAGTGGAAGCCAGTCTGATTTGATGACAGAACGTTCCTCTACCCTGATTTCCTATCTGAATGTGGTTGAGAGTGATACTTACCTTTGTCTGGAACTTATGGGCTTGATGTTTAAATAAAGTATTAGTTAACCTACGTAAGGCAGCATGGTGCCTGCAGTATGGCAGCAGGCTGTCACCTCAGGCTGCCTTCCCCCTCCCTCCAGCCTCTCTTGTACTTGTCTCCTTTCAAGATCTGCAGGCGGCTTTCCCCTGACTCCACCCCATCCATAGAAACCAAAGGCAAGACTGCCACTAGTCAGTGCTGACTTAATGTCTATTCTCCTGTGGTACTTGCCACTTAACTCTTAATTCTCATGCCTTTTAAAATTATGAAATTCAATTGAGTTTAAAAAATATAAGTATTTCATATACTGAGCCATTATAAAGAAACATCTAGCACCTCAATCATCTTTTATTAAGCTTGAGTGGGAATTCCAATCTTTTCTGTGGATGCTTTTGGCCTTTCTACATACATGATGTTTATAAATAATGATAGCGTTGTTTTCTCCTCTTTAGTCCTGTACCTTTATCTCCTTTTCTTGTCGTATTGTGTGGGACAGCACCTTCAATACAAGGGCTCTCAGTGGGTACCAAGAAGCTACTCCATTTTTTATCTCTATACGTAATGTTTATTGCCATAATTTAAAAAATAACTTTTATAGGATTGAGGAATTGTCTTTCTGATACCAGCTTGCTAAGATTCTTTTCATAAATTGCTGTTTATGTGTCTTTTATGCATATACTGAACTGATTATGTGTTTTTTCACCATAGTGGGTATGTTTTTCCACTGATATATGTTCCTTCTGTTCCTGCTCATTCATACTTGGCTTATGGAGAATTAGTAGCATGTAACATATTGAGAGATCTATTGTTTAGGCTTTCCTTAGGACTGCTGTGCCTGTGTTCACAGATGAGTTTGTTTCATAATTTTCTATCTTTGTGTATTTTATTATGGAGTTAGGGCTGGTTTCACAGAATGGTGAAGGGCAGGATGCTTCACTTTTCACTTTGCTTGAAAAACCTTTGTGAGATCATTTGGGCTGGGTATGGTCTATCTGGAAGGATTTGTGAGCAACTGAATCAGTTATGGACCACTCAAGTTTCCTCTTTCTTATTGAATCATTTTATTTGGCAAGGTATACCTTTCTAGTACTTTGCCCATTGCATTCCCAATTGTAGTGGGATAAAGTTGTTCATGTTCCTGTTCTATCTTTTTGCTCTCTGTAGGACCTGAGTGATGTCCCTTTCTTTATCTCTGACACAACTTTTGCTTTTGGTCTGGGGATTTAACTTAGGCCTTATCCTTGGTACCATCTGAATCATGCCCCCAGCTCTTTTGCTTTTAGTTTGTTTTTTAGACAGGGCCTCACACTTTTGCCCTGGGTAGCTTCCTGCTTCCAGGTTTTGATATACCTGGGATTAAAGGCATGTGCCAGCACCTGCAGCATATGATAAAGTCATGCCATAAAGACAAATGATATCAGAAACTCCCAGCACCTGATGATAAGATTTTATTTATGATAATAACCTTATTCCTGGTATGGCTGTGCCTTTTTTAATAAACAGCCTTGTATAAGGGATTTATTAATATTCATTTTCAAATAATGTAACTTTCTATATTAAAAAAAAGCCTTCCTCCAATATCTATGTTTTATATTTCATTGATTACACTTTTCCCCTTGGTGATACTGGGGTTTGAACTCAGGACCTCAAACTCCCTGGGCTGGTGCTCTACCACTTGAGGCACGCCTTCAGTCTGGTTATTTGCTGGTTAATTAACTATGGAGTCTTGAAAGCTTTTCTGCCTTAGGTTGGCTTTGGATCATGACCCAGATACCAAGTCTCCTGAGTAGCTAGGATTACAGGCATGAGCGACAGGCACCAGTGTTGTGTTTGGCAGAGCAGAGAATGAGTGAGCAAAAAGGCAAAGGAGAAAGTAATTTGGTGTTACTGCAGAAGCACAGGAAGTGGGCAGAGGTGAGGTCTGCTTTGAAGGTGTCGGGTCAGGGTGGTGGGAGGTTATCAGCAGAGAATAAAGCAACTCTATTTTAGTTAGATTCATCTAAAAGCTGGGTATAAGGCAGGACAATACAAAACTGACCTCATTTAAGTTTATGCTTGTTTCTCCTAGAGTAACACTGTTTATAATGCTATACTCTAGAATATAGATGATGATGGAAGGAAGCTAAAAGGGGGAGAGGGAGGGAGGGAGATGTCCGCCGACCCCTCTGTTTGTACCAAGCCCTCTGCCAAGCATGTCATTGTGCCATTACAAGTAATTCTTAGATATATCAGTGTAGAATCGCCATAACTGGTGAAATAACAATGATGAAAGTGTTAATTTTGTTTGTTGCATTAAATTTTCTAAAGGAAGAATGTTCTAAGATGTCATATGGTGTTCTGTTGAATAAAGAGGACTGAAAATACTCAGGGAAAATAACTTAGGTGTTGGTTTTGCAACCAAAGTGAGCAAATGAAATTTAAATAGCCCACCTTGTATTTTCTTATCTTTTCTTGGTTCTTTTATTTTTATTTTCCCTCTCATGCATTTGATTGTGTGTGTGTGTGTGTGTGTGTGTGTGTGTGTGTGTGGTGTTAGGGTTTAAATTCAGGTACTTACTTGGCTGGTGTTCTATCACTTGAGCCATGCCCCCAGCTCCATATTTTGCTGGCTATTTTGTTTAGGGGCTCTTGACTTCAGACTACTATCCTCTGCTCTCAACCTCTGAGAGAGGAGTTGGGATTGCACGTGTGAGCCACAGGTACCAGGCTGCCCAGGCCTTTGACTACTCACATGTTTACTCACCCAAAGACATGGTAATTGTGCTTGTGTCGACTTCCAGCTGGGTCAGGTCCTTGCTCTCAGGGTCTGAAGACTTCATAGTCCTCTGCTCAGATGGTTTCTTGCTGTCAGCATCTGATTGAGCTAGGGCTGAGAGATTTTCATTGTTCTCACCACCGTCAGGCTCAGCTGTTATCCAATCCTGGTCCACGAAGAGGATTTTGTCTTTAAGGTTGGTGTCTGGGCAGTACAAAGAGGCTTGGTTAAGGGCGGGCCTGGGGAGACCGGCAGCTAGTCACTGCAGGTGTGCTTTATTCACTGCGAGTGTGGGCCACACCTTTCTGATATGCCAATTTCTGCCTGGCCTCTTCCGCATATCTCTGGGCCTGCTGCAGGCGGCTCTCTCGGATCTGCCTGGCAAACCTGGCAGGGTTGTCCCACGGAATGTTGACTGTCTCAGCTTCAGTGGTGTGCGTCATCCCCGAAGGCTGCAGAATCCCGTCCTCATCCACCTCAGAGAGCTTCAAGCTCTCGAAGGTGAATATTTTAAAGGCCCGTTCTACTTCATTCCAGCTCAGGACATCTGAAAGGAAGCAGGAGCAGATTGTGTGGGGCAAAGGGGCCGAGGGACACACAAGGGCTCTGTTGACCAGGATGATAATAAGGACTTGGTGCCAGGGTGGTACTGGCCTGACTGAACCTGGTCTCCTCAAGCTTGCGACAATCACCAAAGGTCCCCAACAGTAAGCAAGCTACACCATGAAGACATAATAGAGCAAAGGGCCATGTGGTCCAGTGCCAGCCACCTTCATCTGCATGCACTCCCCAAGGCACCATGTTGGTTTTAATGCTGTTATAATTTATGCCAGACAGGTAATTCACTGTGTCTAGCCCAGGTTATTACATTCAGTAGAATTTCCTGTTCTTTTAGGTTCAGGAAAGGCCTCCTCCCCTGACAAACTGCTGCTTTCCACTTTTTCCCTGGGCTGGTGGCTCACACTTGTCATCCTAGCTATTTAGGAGGTTGAGGTTTGGAGAACAGAAGTTCAGAACTCATCTGGGCTAAAGCTCCAAAGACTCAATATCCAATTAACCAGCAAAAAGAGGGACTGGAAGCATGACTGAAATGGTAGAACACCACACATAAGCAAAAAAGCTGAAAGAAGGAAGGAAGGAGAAGGAACAAAGAAAGGAACAAAGGAAGGAAGGGAAGGAGAAATAAGGAAGGGACAGAGGAGGAGAAGAAGGAATAAATTGAGGAGGAAAGGAAGAAGGAGAAATTAAGGAAGCAGAAATGGAGAGAAGGAGGGAAGGAAGAAAGAGGGAAGGAAGGAAGGAAGCAAGGAAGGAGCAAGGAAGGATGGGAGTTTATTCTGACTAAGGAAATGCAGAGAAAAGAAAACTTAGTACATCCAATTGTAGGACACTATACACCACAAGCATCATACCACTGATATGAGATTACTCAAGGTAAGAAAAGTTGTGGGCAATCAAAATGTCTGTCTGCCTTAGTGATCAGAACATTGTTTCTGTTTCTTTTTTGTTTTTGTTTTTTGCTTGTCATGGGCCTTGAGCTCAGGACCTGGGTGCTGACCTTGAGCTTTTTTGCTCAAAGTTGGTACTTTATCACTTTGAGCCACAGAGCCACTTCCAGTTTTCTGGTGGTCAATTGGATATAAGAGTCTCACAGACTTTGCTGCTTGGCCTGGTTTAGAGCCATGATCCTCAGATCTCAGCCTCCTGAGTAGCTAGGGTGACAGGCATGAGCCACTGGCTCCTGGCTGAGAGTGGGATTTAAGGGGGGGGGCACCATGACCATGACTTGAAGTACGACTGAGCCAGGACACCTCGGTGCACTTACCACTGGTGCAGAAGTGCATGAGCTCGTGGATCGTGGCGAGGCGCCTGGTGCTGTTCCATGGCGGTGGCAGAGGGAACTGAAGGCAATCCCACAACGGAGACTTGGCTCGCATCTCCTGCTCAATTTGGATCGGGTCAAAATACTGTTGGTCCTGACAGAAGAGCAGTGTGACAAGGGGCCGTTAGAGCCAGCCGGCCTGAGCGCCGGAATCCCTTCACTAGTCTGGCAACTCAAGTGAGAAGCGAGGCCTCCGTGTCAGTGGCTGCAGGTCAGGAAAGCTAGTTCCTCCTCAGCCAGACATTCGTGGTGCCCATGAAACTCCTGACTTCCCCTGCTAAGACCTCGTATGTGTGCACATCCTGTGTCAGAAAATACCAATGGAGTTTTGATGCAGATTTGGCGGTAGTCAGATTTGCCCAGTGTTAACTAACCTGATGGGTTCCCGGCAGGTTTTCTTTGCTGTTGTAATTTCTCCCTTGTGTTTCAATTTTCTGAGACACCACATTGTTCATTGTGTGTGTGTGTGTGTGTGTGCGTGCATGCCTGCCTGCCTGCTTATTTCTCTCTCTACTGCTCATTGCATTTTCCTTTTGATGGTACAGAGTTTAAACTCAGTGCCTGGTGATCCCTCAGCTTGCTTGCTTGGGTGAGATTCTACCACTTGAGCCATACCTCCTCCAGCAGTTTTTTTTTTCCTGGTCATTTTGGAGCTAGTATCTTGACAACTTTTCTACCCGAGCTGGCTTTGAACTATGATTGTCTAGGGCTCAGCCTTCTGAATAGCTACGGTGACAAGTGTGTGTCCCCAGTGCTCAGCTACATGTTAAATTTTATCAACATGGGTGATGTTTTCTAGCTGACATTGCATCGGCTGCTGAAGAGCACTTGTGCTTTGCCCCACGTGTTGCTACCTTCAGCGCGTACTTCTTGTGGGCGAGGACGTCGTGGTAGTTCAGGAGGAGCGGCCCTTTGGGCGGCACTGCCTTGCTCTTGCTTTCCTCTTCAGATGAGAATAGCTCACGGAGATTCTAGTAAAATCGAAACAGAAAGGATTTAAAGAGATCATATGGCTTTTGAGAGCAGGACCCACGCTGGCTGTTTCGCACGGTCTGACCTTTCTCTCCTTCTCGGTGAGGCAGAGGGAGGGCAGGATGGAGACCATGTGGGCGGCCACCCTGTGATCCAGCCCGTCGGCTCTGGGGGGCAGCTCCACCAGGCTTGGGGGGACACGATCCTCCTCACTGGCCACAACCTATTGAGAAAACCAGGCAGGGGGGAACTTAGTGCCATGTATGCCCAGCTACTTCCTTTTCTGACGGCACCGTGAGAGAGGTGGAACCAGCTGCTCGGCCAAAGAACAGGCAGGGCCCTGGCCGGGGCAGGAAACGCCAGCACTGACACCAACACCAAAAATGCAAATGGCATACAGTAAACCTCAAAAAGAGAAAACCCTAGCAGCTGCACCAGGAGAGGTGATCTCAGCCCTCCGTCAGCAGCAGTATTAGAAGAAAGGAGACTATTTATTTATATAAAAATCCAAGTACTATGAAAAGTCTCCTCAAACAATAGAAAGAAACGTTTGAAGACTTGAGTTGCAGAATATTAGCCATCTACTTGTTCCTGTCTTCTTCCTCTTTTTACTAAAACGATATGAGGCACATACAGGTTTTGTTGCTGTTGTAATTTTTTAAAAATTTGGCCAGTACTGAGTTTTGAACTCAGGGCCTTAACAATGCTAGGCAGCCACTCTACTGCTTGAGCTACGCTTGCAGCCACTGTTCTTTTTGTAGTTGTGTTTAAGATACAGCCATCAGCCTTGTGCCCTGGCCCAGCCTCGGGGCTTCCTATCTGGGCATCTCTCATAGCTGGGACAACAGGCCTGCAACTGGTACACCGACTCTTTTTCTGTTACTGATGTGAAGATGAGGCTTTGAAAACTTTGCCCAGGCTGGTCTTGAATCGTGACCATTACAGTCTCTGTCCCGCAGGTGGCCAGGATCACAAGTGTGAACCACTGAGTTCTGTCTACATGGTGACTCCTTTTTTTTTTTTTTTTTTTTTAAAGGATGTCTTCTACCAAAATGCTGGGAAATGCTATGTGAACTCTTCCAAAGCAGAACGAAAGACAGAAGGCCGAAGCTTAGGAATTCTAGAAATATCCCCATGCTTGCGGGTTGATGGGCCCGGCGTGGGTCTGGAGAGGCAGTGGGTGTGCTCACCTGTTCCAGGATGCAGTGCATGATGAGGGGGATGGAAACAAACTCCTCTGGAATGGGGTTCATCAGGTCATTGTAATACCTCATGTCAACTTCCACACCGCTGACGGAAGCTACAGAAAAACACACAATTACTGTATGTTCTTCATTTCTTCCGCCAAAATTTCCCAGTGTAAATATAGACCGGGCATGGTGGCTCACACCTGTGGTTCAGCCTACTTAGGAGACAGAGATCAGGAGGATCACAGTTTGAGGTCAGCCCAGGCACAAAGTTAGCAGAAATCCCATCTCAACAGAGTCAGACTAGGGGGTGGTTCATGGCTATACATCCAGCTATAGGAGAGGCTTAGGTAGGAGGATCGTGTCTCAGGCTGACCCCGGGCAAAAAGAAGGACCCCTCTCTGCAAAAAGCAGAAAGGGACTGGGGCCATGGCTCAAGTGACAGAGCACCTACGTAGCAAGCCTGAGAAGACCCCCCCTGAGTTGAAAACCCAGTATGGCCCAAAGGAAATGCTCATGCATGTGTTTGCTCTTTGCCCATACTCATGGGAACCACAGGTGGAGGAGAAGCCGGAAGCAACGTGGAGGGCAGAGGCCGTCATCTTCCCCAAGATGCAGCCTCGGGGGCTGGGCCTCCAGCCACAGTTTTCATACTCGCCTGGAGGCACTGAGTGTGAAGCTGGTTGCTCTTCGCTCAGCACCTTCTTCTTTGTAAGGGTGGGGACCACAGGCGGTGAGGTCTGGAGTAAGAATCATGGAGACCAATCACCTGAGAGCCGGGCCTCACGAGCTCAATAGGACTTGGAGCACTCAGGTGAGTGATCCCAGCTCCTCCGGGGGCCGGGTGAGACCCAAGGACCCAGATTCAAAGGCAGCCCAGGTAGAAAAGTCCATGAGACTCTTGCTTCCAATTAACCAGCCAAAAGCCAGGACTGGAGGTGTGGCTCAAGTGGTAGAGCATCAGCCCTGAGTGAAAAAGCCAAGGGACAGCGCCCAGGCCACAGGTTCAGCCATACATGAATGCATGCATAGTCAATAGCCTCAGTGAGGAGAGGGAATCTTCGCAGTGGGGCTGGCAGCGTTGCACACAGTGCTAGCATTCAGCGTGGGTCATGTTATCACAGCCCACCCGTGGACTAGAGCCTACCTCTGGTATGGATTCTAGTGCAGCTTTCTCGCTGGTCACTTGCGGGATGTTGATGATCTGCATGTTTCTCAGATAGTGCTGATGCTGCCTCTTCCAGTCCAGGCTGTCATACATTAAACAGGCCACGTCTTCAAAAATCACTGTGCCCAGCTCCACCTACACGAGAGACAGCGAGCAGCACTGCAACTCAGCTCCCTCTACTGGAAGCGGAGAGTTCTACTTGTGTGTCTCTTAGGGATCACCGGCCTTGGCAGCCATCCTCAGCCTAGAACCCTTTCTCGCTCCCTGCTCATTATAGTGCAGACTGCTCCCTTAGGCTGGTGGAAGAGAGGTCAGTGAGTACTAACTGCAAACCAACAAGCATCGAGCTCTGCACTCTGGCCTATTGGGTTTTGATGTTATTTGGTGTCAGTCCTAGGGCTTAAACCCAGGGCCTGGGCACTGTCCTTTATTCACTGCAAGGCTGGAGCCCAACCTCTATGAACCACACCTCCACTTACCAAGTTTTGCTGGCTAATTGGAGGCAAGAGTCTCTCACAGCTTTTCCAGCCCTGGCTGGCTTTGAACGATGATTCTCAGATCTCAGCCTCTTGAATAGCTGACCACAGATGTGAACCACTGGCACCTGGCTTGGTGGCCTGTGTGTTTAGTTTCTCAGTTGCTTGAATATGTTGGGGGGGGTGTTTCTACCTTAGCCCAAGGCAAGCGATAGATGCTTCACTGCTGGGCTAGGCAGAGGCCATGCAGCTTTGAGGGTCGCCCATCCAAGAACGCAACGGTGAGTTTACACCCAGCCTCTATCCCCCCTTTCCTTCCCTTCTCTTGTGCTATCTTGAGGGAAAACTGGTCAAGAAATCACCCAGGTGTGGTTTCTCTAACTCCCACATTTTATGGGCTGGCACACAAATTACCAGTCAGTTGTTTTATTTCTTGAGCTTTTATGTCCAGAAGTAGGAAAACACTGATTGCCGTAAGGCAGGATTACCCAGGCTGCTCTGGGACTGAGCTGAGGGAGTGAGGGACGCCAGATGGCCTCCGTGGGCTGGCCAATCAGAGTCTTGGAGCTAGCGCAGCAGGAGGCACAGCCCGCCCTCCTAGCACACCTGACCTTCTCTCTCATGTGAGGGAGCTCACAGCAAGACTGAGAGATTTCAGTTGCCCTTCCCCCCCCCCCCCCCCGTATTCTCTGCCTAAATTCTAGTACAGAGAGAACCATGCACTTGTGTTTCTTGAACATCTTGTCACTTGAATATCCAACAGCAAATGTTATGCATAAGGCCTCAGAAAGCGATTTCCACAGCCAGAGTTTAAACTTGAGACTCTGCACCGGTCTCTCATGAGGCCTTAGCTCGTTTCAATGGGCATTTATTTTTTGATGTCAGGGTTTTGTGACCTTTCTCCTGCAGAAATACAGCCTGACTGACCGTTTGCTGCCGAAGATCACAATGCTTTCATCCAAACAGGAAGGACAAGGACCAGGTGGCTGGCTCCTATGCTGAATATGAGGTGGCTGTGAACTTGCAGATAACGGGCGAGAGCATGGTACTATGAATGTGCTCTGTTTCTGTTAGAGGTTTGTCACCTTTATGTTTATTAAGTGATCCTAAGTTTAAAATGAACTTGGGTGGGGGTGTGTGTGGCATCAGTGGCTCACACCTGTAATCCTAGCTCCTCTGGAGCTAGAGATGTGAGAACCTCAGCTTGAAACCAGCCTCAGCAGAAGAACCTGTGAGATTCTATCTCTAATTAGCAAAAAATCTGGTCTGGAGGCATTGGCTCAAGTGGTAGAGCACCAGCCATGAGCAAGCAAGCTGAGAGTACAAGACCTTGAGTTCAACCTCCCCCCAAATGTTGTGGGTAATTTATGTTGGAATTCACTTTCATTGCTGAGCAGCCTCTGAGGTCACCCTATCACCTCCAGTGACCAGAGCTCGCAGAGAAGCCGGCCTGGGCTTTCTAAGATTTCTACAGCTGGACCCAGACTAACGCCTGGAGCAACGAGGACGCTCAGCCCTTCTGTAGATTGGCTGCCGAGGGACCAGCGGGGCCGCACAGGCCTTGATAGCTCTCTAGAGAGCTGAGTGTTTTCCTGGCCCAACTAAACAATACTGGCCTAGAATCTTCTAGATCTGAAGCCAAGAATGTTCTCTAAGAACCAGTACTTCAATTAAGTTGCTAATTTTTTTTTTTTGCTATAAAGTTTCCGTCTAAAGTCTTCGAACATCTTCTAGTATTTTTTTTATTTGTGTTTGTGGGGGGGATGTAAAATATAGCATCTACTACCACTTTTTCATTTATTCTTATGCTGGTACTGGAACATGAACTCAAGGCCTTAAGCTCTTGCAGAGCTCTTCTGCTCAAGGCTGGCACTCTACCACTTGAGCCACACCTTCACTTCTGGATATTTATTTATTTATTTGCTGGGTACTTATTTATTTATTTATTTATTTATTTATTTATTTATTTATGATAAGAGTCTCATGAACTTTCCTGCCCGGGTTGGCTTTGGACCTCAATCCTCAGATCTCAGCCTCCTTCCTGAATAGCTAGGATTACAGGCATGAGCCACCTGTGCTTGGCTGTCTTTACTCTTTATCATCAAGTCATATACTAAACTAGAGAATCTGACGGTTACCATCCTGGATAGTCAGTGATTTGGAAGGTTAAGCAGCACCAGCAGTGCGCGGGAGTCGAATGTTGGAGGAAGGAACACAGCAAACGCATCACCCAGGTATGTCGGAACCCCGTACTCTCCCAAAGGTGGGCACTAACCATCATCCCAAGGTTTGACCAGTCGGAAGGAAAATCCACGGCTTTGACCATGCATTCCAGTCGTGCCACATCAAAGAGATTTGTTTCAGGTTTGTCATTATTTAGGATTGGTTCCAGGTACTTCCAGAAAATTTCAAGTTCCCTTATGGCTTTCCTTCTCTTCTGATTTTCAGCTTCTATCTCTAAAAATAGCAACAAGTTTTACTACGAAATGAGAGCATTGAATTTCTTCCCACTCTAACCGGATGTAGTGAGTCACGGGCATTACAAGGTATGTTTATGTAGCAGAAACATGCGAACAAAGAGATGTAGCTTGGGGAAGTCTTTGAAAGTGGCCAACAAGATTATAAAACCAAAAGAGTTTGATATTAAATATGAGTTATCCTACCCCTTCATTTCATGGTGAAGGCACAGGAAGGTTCTGCTGTAGGTCACACGTTGTGAAGCGTAAAGATGATTAAGATTTCCATCGCAATTAGATTGTATCAATGTAAGACCAAACTTTTGCATCAACGTACAGCCAACTGACTTTGTGACCACATTTGTTAGTCAAAAATGCAGATGGCTGAGGAGTGTGACTGTGTAGCATGACTTCTTAACAAGCCAAAAGCCCTAAGTTCAAACCGAGGTACCACCAAAACTACAGTGACGTGAGCAGAAAGTACCGTTGACTCATTTCTTTTCACATGACTAAAACCAGCCTGGGCCAGCGATTTATGCTTCTGGTAACTTTTTGATCCATGAGAACAGATACACTCTTCTGTGGGCACTTGCTTTCTGACTGTCAAATACTGACTGATTTCTATAAAGTTACACTTGAAATTTTGCCTGCGGTATTACATTGATTATGATTACACCTACGACTCCATAGTGGGCCCTGCTACTAAGAGCTCGCTTATTTTATTGTAAAGTCTACTTTTATATTAATTTCTTTTGCACACAGAGGTGCTTATAAAGAGAATATGTCTTGATACCCATGCAGCGTATTGTCACCAGCGTCAGGAGTAAATAATCCTAACCTCATCAACTGCTTTGTTGAAAGGCAACTCCTTCGTACAACTATTCAAAGACAATAACAATATTTAAGAAAACAGTAATCTACCTGACTTTCCTGTGTGACAGTCAGGAGTAGCCTGGGTTTGGACCTCAACTCTTTTACTTAATAATTGTCTCTGAGAGTAGAATTCTTTTTGGCAAAATGGGGGAAAAATACACACTTCCATGGTTGCGTGAGAATGGCTGAGTCCACGCATTTGGAAACCTTGGCCTCAAGCTAGTTTTAAATCCTGGGCCCAGGAGTAGTGAGGACTTCTTCTGAAAAGCGATGGCAGGAAAGAAGTGTAGTGCTGCTGGAATCAGGATGTGGCTGTGAATGCTATAGAGCACCGTGCGACTATTATCCATGGATGACAATCAAAGCAGGAAGGCTGGGACTTTGGGAGGCACAGACCAGAACTGAGTCCTGGGCTGTTACCTGGAGACTGTGGCAGCTTTTCAGTCCAGTCTGGGGTAGGGGGAGGGGGGAGGCAGTGCCAGGCCGGGGAGGGGGGCAGGCATGGAGTGCAGTGTTGAGCATGATGACCCCAGGGCTGAGAGGGAGCGGGATGATTCCCTGGTGCCAGGTCTGGGATTCCATCTCCCCGTTCTTGGCTTGAGGGCTGGGAGACAGAACGCCCTGGACTTGTCACAGGGAGCCAGGGGCAAGAAGGTGAGCCTGGGATCTTGCTCAAGCCCTTTGGTGCTGGGAGTCTAGAGGAATGGATGGTCAGCGGGCATCCACCCAGCCCATTGCAGATCAACACTCCCGAGACATGTAGCCCAGCCTTTGGGCCTGCGTTTCCGTTTCCTGTTTAACACAGTCTGATTTTCATTTGCACAATGTATGGCTCTTGGTTGCTACAAGTAGAATGAACAGCAAATCAGAGCCTTGAAAGGACTGAATAGTGACTGTATGGTAGGTCTAGGTTTGAGACCTTTAAGGATAGCAGGGAACATGGGCAGATTGGACAAGTAGTGTGGCAGGCTGCTTACCTTCCGGCAGAAGCAAAGCCTCCTGCTGCAGGCATAGCTCTGCCAGGTGGCTCCGCAGAGGAGCGTAATTCTCTGAAGATATTTTAATGACGCTGGTGATGGGAATGCCGAGCTCCGTCATGATGGCTAAGAGCTGAGGGTTTCTAAAGCCAACCACGATAATGTAGTGTTGGGCGCCATCGTCAGGTTCATCATCTGTTCAGAATAGCATAAAGCAGAGCAGCCGGCAGAGGCCAAGCTGTAGGTGGGGCGGGCAGGGCCGGGTGGGGTCAATGCACACACACTGGGTCCTCTCGGCCACCAGGGGTGGGGGGGGGAGGTGTTGCTGACTCTCATTATCGCTCTCACAGGAAGAACTCCGTGGCCATTTTACAAAATAGTAAATCACTTTTGCAAATGAGACGGAGGTGGAAAGAGGAGGGCGAAGCTAATATAGGGCCTGGGGGCTTGGAGAATGTGTGTGTGTGTGTGTGTGTGTGTGTGTGTGTGTGTGTGTGTGTGTGTGTGTGTGTGTGTGTGTGTGTGTGTGTGTGTGTGTGTGTGTGTGTGTGTGTGTGTGTGTGTGTGGTCAGAGTGGAGCCTGGGATTTTTTTTTCCTGGGTTCTAATCTCTCTTGAGCAACATCTGGCTTTGCTCCTGAATTACAAGTAGCTGCAGCTCTGCAGTATTTTATAAGGAGAGGTGTTTACAGAAGAGGGAAATATTGGATGTGAATGTGCTCCTTACCCAAGTTCTGAGTGTAGCTCTGTGTAGAGTGCGGGAGAGCTGGCCTGCGTGCTGAGCTCAGCCATGCGGCCAGGATGCGTTTGTGACGTTAAAAAGATTAAATACATAGCGCACGTTTCACCACAGCTCTGCATATGATTTTTTGCTGGCTTGTTGGAGATCTTCCCGAGTGGCTAGGGTTACAGGTGAAAGCCACCAGTGCCTGGCTCCAAGAGACCTTGATCTCCAATTCACCAGCAAAAAGAAAACAGAAGTGGAGGTGTGGCTCAGGTGGTAGAGCACTGGCCTTGAATGAACAAGCCAAGTGAGAGCATGGGACTCCGAGTCCCAGCCCCAGTCCCAGCAAACACACATACTACACACGCACGCACACACAGACACCACACACAGATGCACACCACCATCACAACCATACTGCACAGGAAAACGGAAGCAGTGTGCTACTGACCGATGTAAGCTTTCCTTTCGTCCTCCTCTCCCCTGCGCTTCAGCTGGGTGGGCTTTTTCATGGCGGTGATGGACTCGGGCTGCTCCTTGCCCCTGCCCTTGGTGGCCTTGGGGGAGCTGCCCTTTTTCTCCTTGGGGGACTTGGCCTTCCCCTTGTCTTTCTCCATCTTCAGCTTGTCGTCCGACATCTGCAGAGAGAAGTACATCATCACCTCCCCTCCCAAACCATCCGATCCCATTGAAATCCTGACCCACGTAGATTCCACTTCTTTTCCCTGGCTCACTTGGGCATGCACCTTCCTTCTTTTGTACTGTGAACTCAGGTCATGGCCTAAAGATCCCATCATTTTCAATTTTCAAACCAAAAATCCACCCCCCCCACGGTATTTCACAATGGAACCCTCTATCCATCCACCCTCATGAAAATAATTTGGTCATATTGGACTGGAAGATGCCTGTACAGAAGCTCTAGAATATGCTCCTATTATTTTTTCTACACTGCATAGAGCTAAATGCCAAAGCAATATAAGTTATTCTATGTCTAGCTTGGACTCTGACGCCGGCTTTCCTAAGATCATGGCTACATTTGAAAACCTCCAAGGTGCTGGAGGAGGAAGGGGGAGCTGAAGAGCCCAGGCCGGCTGCCCGTGTGTGATGCGGGGTGAAGGAGGACAAGTGGGGCGTGGGGAGAGGAATGTCTCCCACTCCACCCGGTCCTTGGATGCAGAGGGAAGGAAGAGCGGGTCAGCTCCTGCCACGCCACACCAGACGTCAGTGCCAAGCCCCATGCCTCAGAGCTCACAGCCTGGCAGAAAGAAAGGTGAGGAGACATGTAGACAAATGGATGAGAATGCAAGGACTAATTTGAAGGAATGAATGGGAAGGACAAAACCAGATGTGGTGACAGAGAGTGCAATGACCTGTCTGTCAGGCGGGGATGGATGCTGGTCCCGAGGAGGTGACTGTTGAGGGGAAAGCAGAAAACGTGTGTATGTGTGTGTGTGTGTGTGTGTGTGTGTGTGTGTGTGTGCGTGTACACGCATAGGTGTATGCATGTGCATGAGCATGAGTGCATGTGTGTGAGTACATGTGTGACTGTGCATGAGTTAGTGCACACGTGTGTAAATGTGAATGTGTGTGAACACACACATGAGTGTATGTATGTAAATGGGCATGTGTGTGCATGAGCAGGTGTGTGAGTATGCACACATGAATTGTGAGTGCATGCATGTATGCATGGTGTGAAGGTGTGTGTGAGCATGCGTGTGCATGTGTGTGAATGAGTGCGTGGTGTGTAAATGCATGACAGCATGTGTATGTGTGCATGCATGCATGAAGGTGTGTGAGTATGCATGTATGTATGGTGTGAATGGGCATGGTGTGAACGAATGCGAGCATGTGTGAATGTGTGTGACAGTGTGTGTCAGTGTGGATGCGTGTGAAGGCCCACGGGAGTGCAGCATGCTCAGGAATGGGGAGGGGTGAGGTCAGGGCCTGGGGTCAGCTCAGCATGGTCCGGCATGAGCTGTGAGAGGCAGCCCCTGCTGTATGGACTTCCTGTCTTTGAGGGAGGGAATCAAGTTTTCCACTTAATGACCATTCTTGGGGAAGGCAGAAGGCCGGTGCAGGGAGCGCCCTGGGTCTGGAAGCCTGGAAGCCAGACCACCCAGCCAGGGTTTGGAGAAGACCTGAGACTGACTGGCTTCAAGGGCCTGGGACTGGAGAAAAGCAGACAGACAGATGGCAGAGCCACGATGGGTGGAAACGGCAGGGTCAGGATATCAGCTAAGGCCTGATGGCGGAGGACCCCTAAAGCAGAGCAGGGGGAGAAGGCGAAGGAGAGAGAGCCCAGGCCCCGCTGGGCTCAGGCCCAGGTAGGGATGCCATCCATGGATTTCTGCACAACCTTGGCCCCCTCCTTCCCCTCTGTCCTCATGGGGCCGACCAGAGCGTCTGTCTCCCTGCTTCTCCCCTGTGGCCGGGGCTGACCCCACCTCCCACATTCAGGCTCAGCCAGGCGGGCTCTGGCTCTGCCTGACCCCTGGAAGTACCTTAGCCTGGAAGTGGAGCGCCCCTTCCTAGCAACTACTTCCATCTTTCTTCCTTTTCTCTCATTCTGAGCAGTCCCCTCCTTCTGTCCTGGTGTCGGGGCCGGGGCTCCACTGGGGCACCAGCACGCAGCAAGGCTGGTCCCTGAGCTCCATGTGGAATTCCCATCCTGTGGTCAGCTGTTCACAGCCAACCACCATGGTGGGAACTCCTGCCCCTCCATTCGAGGAGGCAGGGCACCCCGATCGCCCCCTTTCCACCGCATTTGGGGAATGTGTGCTGTTCCCCAACACATGAAGGGGGGGAAGTGAATCCGTTTCAGAATACATCTACTTTAACGCGCAGCGTATACACGACGCATCTGGACGCCTTCCACCGAGAGGGCCCGACTGGGCCCAGGGTTTCTAACCCAGAGCAGATGAGGGTGCCTAGTCTTAGCAACAAGTAAAACTAGTGGCCTCGCCAGACTCAGAGACATCTACAGAAAGCTTGGATCCCAGGCATGATATATATGTGTGTATATATATATATATATATATATATACACATGTATATGTATATGTGCATATTTGTATATATATGTGTATATGTGCATGTGTGTATATATATGTATATGTGTGTGTATATATATATGTATATGTGTATGTGTGTGTATATATATATATATATTTATTTATTTATTTATATTTGTCGGTCATGGAACTTGGTCTCTGGGCCTGGGCGCTGTCCCTCAGCTCTTCAGCTCAAGGAGAGCGCACTACCACTTGAGCCACAGCACCACTTCCGGTTTTCTGAGTGGTTTATTGGAGATAAGCATCTCACAGACTTTTCTGCCTCCTGAGTAGCTAGGATGACAGGTGTGAGCCACCGGCGCCCGGCTCAGGTACTATAAAGGCAGAAAGAAAAAAATCTGCCTTGTATTAAGCAACCTTGTTATAAAGTGTTTAGATCATATTTTATGTATGTATGTACGTACGTTTGTGTATATATATGAATGGACGGATGAATTTTGGAGGCCAAGTCCTGGAGCTTGGACTCAGGGTCTGGGTGCTATCTCTGAGCAATTTTGTTCAAAGCTAGCATTCTTCCATTTGAGCCACACACCCCACTTCTGGCCTTTTGCTGGTTAATTGGAGATAAGCAGCTTGTAGACTTTTTGCCTGGGCTGGCTTTGAGCCACGATCCCCAGATCTTAGCCTCAATCATATCATTTTTAAATTACTTTTTTTTTAATTTAAATTTTATTGTGAAGGCGATGTACAGAAGGGTTACAATTACATAAGTCAGGTAATGAGTTCATTTCCTGTTGAGCAGTGTTACCCCCTCCCTCACATTCTCCTACATTTTCCTCTTCTGCACCCTTCCCCACAAGGTTTTTTTTTTTTTGGTGCGGTCATGGGGCCTGAACTCTGGGCCTGGGCACTGTCCCTCAGCTCTTCAGCTCAAGGCTAGCGCTCTACCACTTGAGCCACAGTGCCACTTCTGGCTTTTTTCTTTTTGCTTATGTGGTGCTGAGGAATCGAACCCAAGGCCTCAGGCATGCAAGGCAAGCGCTCTGCCACTGAGCCACCTTCCCAGCCCCCTCCCCACAAGTTGTAAGGCTCATTTCCAGCATAGTGTCCAGTGAGTATCGCTGTTGCATTGGTTCACCCTTTGTATTTCTGTGATTCCCCAAATCAAATAAACTTATATACAAGACAAAGAATACTGGAATCAAAAATAGTGACAACAGGAAACAAACCAGAGGAGAAAAAAGAAAGAAAAAAGAAAGAACTACAAACAGAACAACAACAACAAAAACCCTTGTTTCCGTTCAATAGGCATTATTTTATATGGTCAAATGCACATAGCTATTGAGCTACTGTACTCCTCTCCTAAGAATACCCTAGACATATTCTAGTTAAAACAAAAGAGGAAAACCATGCAGCCTATGTTTCTCTGGGTCTGGCTTATTTTTCTTAATATGATTTTTCCAAGTCTTTCCATTTCCTTAAGAATGGGGCAGTGCCATTCTTTCTGATGGAAGGATTCCACTGTGTGTATATACACCACATTTTCTTGATCTATTCTGGGTTGATTCCATATCCAAATGGATCAAAGACCTCAATGTAAGATCAGATATCCTGGAAATATTACAGGAAGGGGTAGGGGAAACACTAGGGCTCCTTGACACAGGTCAAAACTTCCTAAGTAAAGATCCAGAACCATAACAAATCAAAGAAAGGCTGGATAACTGAAGAGTTCCTGCATGGCAAAGGACATAGTTAGCAACATAAACAGAAAGCCCACAGATTGGAAGAAGATCTTTACTAGCTATGCATCAGACAGTACCTCATACCTAAAATATACCTAGAGCTCAAAAAAATAACCCCCCAAACAAATCCTCAAAGAAATAATAACCCCATTAATAAATGGGCTAAAGATTTAAATGACTTTGTGTGTGTGTGTGTGTGTGTGTGTGTGTGTGTGTGTGTGTGTGTGTGTGTGTGTGTTTTGGTTGGTTGTGGGGCCTGAACTCTGGGCCTGGATGCTGTTTCTCAGCAATTCAGCTCAAGATGAGCACTCTACCACTTGAGTCACAGCACCACTTCTGGCTCTTTCTGCTTATGTGGTGCTGAGGAATCGAACCCAGTGCCTCAAGTATGGAAGGCATGCACTCTGCCACTGAGCCACCTTCCCAGCCCTTAAATGGCTTTTTGATTTGAAAATTCAGAGAGTTATCCATTCTTCTACTTCTGCCTATGAATGGGAGGTGTGCCTAGAAGACAGGGGATTGGAAGATGACCAGTTATACTTCATCTTACTCTTATAATTAATAGCAAATCTGTGTATTCAGTTACAACTTGGTCTTGATTTTTTTGTATGTGTGCTGGTACTAGGGCTTAAACTTAGGGTCTTTGTGCTCTTACTTGGCTCTTTTGCTCAAGGCTAGTGCTCTACCACTTGAGCCATGCCTTACTCCTGGCTTTTTGTTGGTTCATTACATGTCAGACTTTGTGCTGACTTTGAATTGTGATTATGCTGTGAGCCACAGGTGCCCTGGTTTTACAATGATCTTATTAAAGATGGGAATAAGAAGCCATCTACTCAGGAAGGTCAACTAATTTGCTCCATCTTCATGGGGTTCACAAGAAACTTTTTTCCCCCTGAGTCTTGCTTTAGTTTTCGTTATTACTCATCTTCATCAACCATCTACCAGCTCCCCGTATTGGAAGCCCAAGAGATAGGCCGAGAGACAATGAACATAATTAAATAAATTGGTAGACAGGTTACACAATAGTAAACAGATCTTCCCACAAAACTCCTATCTTGAATCAGTTCCTGGGTGCTTCAGTCTCCACGGATGTACATAATGTGCAATAGTTTCCATGCTCATTTGCCTTTTATAAGTGGAGACTTGGGCCACAGAACTCACTATGGAAGCACACTCAGTTAATCCAGTTCCAGAAATCTGTGCACGCCTTATTCCAAATAGAGAACCTTCCACACCACAGAGTATTACTGTTTATTCTTCCAAGCTATAGAAATGGCTTTAGTGTTATAGAAGAGTGATTAAGAAGATGGTGGGAACCAATAATAATGATAGATGTGGATAACTGGCATAATGGGTGAACGTATGACGTATTTTCACTGACAAAAGCTAGGTCAGAAATGTTTCTGCAATAACCATAACCCTGTAAAGTAAGAAGGAGAAAGGAAACATATATTGCAACTGTTATTTTTTTTCTAAATTTTTTGTTTGTTCCCTCGTACCATGGCCTATCTTCTGACCTGCTTCATTCTCTCTCCCATCCCTCACTGGACAGAAAATATAGTACACAAAGTTGGATCACAGACTGGCTTCTCCAGAGGCTGTTATGTTGTGGGAAATACATGCTTAGGAAGGCACTGGTTTCATTTGTCCCAATAATGTAATTTTATGTCTCCACACAATGACCTATAGTGCCAGACTGTATGTTCAGGGTACAGCTATTTTTGTGTATGTGCTGTTACTAGGGCTTAAACCAGAGTCTCACACTCATTCAGCTCAATGCTGGCATGCTACCACTTGAGCCACACCTCTACTTTTGGCCTTTTGTTGGTTATTAGGAGCTAAGTGTCTCCTGGATTCATTGGTTCTGGCTAGCTCTGACCTGAGACCTCAGCAGGAGGGAGGAGCTAGAAGGTACAGCAGGGTGGCCCTTGGAGTAGGAGTTTGGTGTCTTGGTGATCTTCAACTTCTGTGAGTTTTGCTCCTTGTTTTGACCCCACGTTGCTCTGACTCCCGCGTTTCCCCTTGGGATGCTGCGTGCAGCCCCAGTGGGGGGCAGGCTGGGTAGCAAGCTCTGGTCCTGTGCCAGTGTCTTTAGCAGCCCTCAGAGTAAAAGTGGGGTGGGAGGGAGGTGTGTACGTGACTAGTGGTGTAGCCCTTGGAGTCTGACTCCCAGCTCCATCTCTGAGACTCATTATCTGGCTTGGGAAATCACTTCCCCCCCACCCCATCCCTCAACCATCTGCATCTTGGATGTAGTTCTCGACACCTCATGCCATCATTCAAGAAGACTGAATGACATGGCGTGTCCAGATGCCCGTCAGCACGTAGGATCAGCAGCGGAGACCACGGCTATCTTAAACCTCTGCGGGTTTTCTTTTTTACATTGTTCTAGAAGTCCATAAAAAGTTTTATTAATGAATATGAAACCCATCAGAGACCCATGAGAGAAACAGCCAGATAAGCCAGCCAGGGAGTTGTGGACCCCGGTGACTCCATTCATCTTCGTAGACTCACTCATCTCCGCAATCCAGCCTCAAAAGATTCCTTCCCATAGTGGGGCCAGTTATTTCTTTCCTCAAACCACTCGGGTCCCTCTGTACCGAGTTCCTGCTCCTCCTCTGTTTGATTTCCTAAAATAGTTTCTGAGGAGTTTAACCACAACTGAATCCAAACTAACTAGCCTGTAATTTCCTGGTATGTCCCCACGGCCTTTCCTTTAAGACTAAACACACACATGTGCGCGCACACACACACACACACACTTTCACACACATACTTTCACACACACACTTACACACACACACACACACACACACACACACACACACACACACACACACACACACACACACACACACACTGGCATTGAGCTGTGTTTCCACCGGAGTAAGTTTTGACCTGAGTAAGTTTGAGGACCTTTGTGAAAGCTCCTCTAATTCCTCTTTGTTCCTCTTTTTGGGGAGGCTTTGGGTGGGTTGGGTTTCATTATGTGGTATCATTGAACCACAGGTGTTTTAATTTTGAAGTGTTTTAAGATGAGTTTACCAAATACTATCTGTCCACAGTTCTTCATAGATACCTTCTTTTCCTCTCTACTTCATCAAGAAATGAAACAACTTGTTGTGGAAGCAGATGAGTTAGATGTAAAAGATATATGGAAGATTTTATAGGAAAGATATTCTAACTCAAAAAAAATCCAAGAGGATGTGGACTGGTTCTGTGAATTCATAAATTGAAAGCATGGTTGGAATCTGTATGCATGTGTTCGTAAAACCCGAGCCAAAATTCTCAGCTCAGCTCAGAGACGGGAGACTGGATTTAGTCTGGCCAATTATTTAAGTGGCTAATGATTTTTTTGATATTGTACCTATTTTCATGATTAAATGTTTTCTTTTTGTGCTTAAGTAAATATCCATAATTGATTTAAAGCATAAAAATCGGGAGTTAATGTGATTGAAAATAAAAATCCAGATAATTGCTTAAAAAAATCATTCAGATCAGTAACCAAACAACAATGTCACTTCTACAAATGTCTGTGGCATTTGTGAACTCAAAATCATATTAATAATAATGGAACTGAGAATACAGAATCGACGCTAAGGTGAAATAAGGAAAACTCATTTTTAAACAAAGCACTGTCATGTTGAAATTTAAGGATGGAATAATAATCAAATTTCAGATTGTTAAGTGAGAGATAGTCACATTCAGAAATTCCAAAATAATAAGATACTCTTATAAATAGAGTACATTTCTTTGTCAAATGTGTGTTTGGATGTAAAGTGTTCCTAAGGAGATAAATACATTCAACTGGATTCCACTTCTCTTCAACAAGAAGGCAGTATTTATGTCTCAGAAATTCAATGCTACAGGCTTTAAAACTTTAAATCTTTCCCCCCTAATATTAATTAGCCAGCAAGCTGTCTTTCAAAACAGAAAGCAAAAGCTATGCAAGGCACAGCCCAGACTAACGTGTTACAACTTAGTAAACTCAGTGGTGTAAAATAATATCTCGACTGTACTTGACAAACGAAACTATGATTTACCGTTGATTAAAAGCAGGATCAAATCTATAGAGAGACATTCCATCTGTTCCATTGGGGAAAAAGAACAGAGACCTTAGTATTATTATTATTTTTGTCCTCGCCTTCTCCCTGATATTTTCTGTAATTACTGCATAGGATATTTCAAAAGCATTCATTCTTAAAAATTCAATCTCCAAAATTAGACGCAGAAGATACAAAAACATTCTTGGCTTGTACAGATGTGAGCAATATACTGCAATTAGCATTTGAAAGGAAATCATCTATGTAGATTTCACATTGTGGTTCAAAAGCTCAGGTCCCCTCCCGCAGTGCCAGACCTTCTTTTAGGTTTGGTAAAGAGGAAGACATTTGGGAAAACCTTTTTGTTTTCTTTTTTCATTTGCTAATGCACTGCTTAGTATCATGTGACATCCTATTCATTTTGCTTTCTGACAAAGTCCTGGCTGACAAGCATTCTCCTCAATTGTACCAAGTGACCTCTTGAGTAGCTGAAATGAACAAGGATCACAAGATCCTACACGTCTCCTTTCCTCCGGCTAGTGCCAAGCACTTGTGGAGAGTGCTCTGCTTCAAACGGTTTTCACCCATTTCTTTGTTCTATTTTTTCTTTTTCTTTTTTGCCAGTCCTGGAGCTTGAATTCAGGGCCTGGGCACTGTCCCTGAGCTTCTTTTGTTCAAGGTTAGTGCTCTACCACTTGAGCCACAGCACCACTTCTGGCTTTTTCTGTGTATGTGGTACTGAGGAATCGAACCCAGGGCTTCGTGCATGCTAGGCAGGCATTCTACCATGGAGCCACGCTTCCAGCCCTGAAGGTCAGTTTCTTTAGCACCTACTCCCGTGGGTTGCAGCAGATTGGAGGCTGGAGCTTTGAGAACTTCAATTAGGTTATGTAATTGTTGGCTCAAAGAGTTATCTTCCTCCATCTAATACTTTTGACTTTAGTATCTAAAGTTTAAGCCTTGATTCCTCTGGATGTTGAAATTTTAACAAATAAATAATTTCTGCATCTTTAGAATTCTGTAGCAGTATTATTTCCATTCACAATTTAAAGAAATGCCAAGCAAAATAACACTGCAAAAATGTGTGTGTGTGGGGGTGGGGGTGGGTGTGTGCACGCGCATGCATCATTCATTGGGCTTGAACTCAGGGCCTTGCACTCTTGCTTGACTTTTGCACTTTAGGCTGCTGCTTTACCACTTGAACCACAGTGCCACTTCCAGCTTTTTGCTGGTTAATTGGAGATAAGAGTTTCATTGACTTTCCTGTCTGGGCTGGCTATGAATCTCCATCCTCAGATTTCAGCCTCCTGAGTGTGTGAGCACAGATGTGAGCACCATACCCATCTATTGTTATTATTATTATTATTAGTAGTAGTAGTATTTTAATGACTACAACTATTCATCAGAACTTGGGTTCAGATAGGAAACTAAGTTGTTAGGGTCTTGCAAATGAAGAAGGCATAAGTGGGAATATTTCCACACGTTCTTTTTCTACTGTCTTTGCCTTTTCTGCCTGAGATCCTAAGTACTTATGTGTAAATCCATTTCCTATGTACACACACACACGTGTGTGACCTATGGGTGTCCTGAAGCATGATCTTGGCTTTACAAAATGATTTCCACTTGATTTGGAAAATAAGAAAAGCATTTCACATTTTGTGTAATGATCGTAACAAATGAGTTTGAACCTGGCATCACTTTGCTCAAGGAATTTTAAATTACTTTTCAGATGCAAATATGAAGTTGTGAAAGTAGACAGATCAATTTCCACAAACTGAAATAAATGAGAAGTCCACATGTAAAGAAACTGTTGGATGTATGATATGTACATAGGAGTGATGGGGTTCTGCTCGGGCAGTCACTGTGTTATGTCACGTTATTGTATTTTAATAATCACCCATATATTATACGTCACTTATAGCAAATAGATCCTGCCCTGAGTGGCTTTCCTCCCATTTTGTTTCTCCTGGTTCTCTGTTTCTGGGTCATTTCCTTTCCACAATTACGCAAAAACACTACAATAACAAGAATCTTAACAAGTTCTGAATATTACCACTTTCATCGATTTTCCCCCATAGTGGATTTTTCATAATCACCCCAATAGATCTCTGGATAGTCTTTTCCCTGGATTGAAACAGCACCTAACTATGCCAGCTAACACTAAATAGCGGCGTCAGGAGGAAGAGTGTGTTTCTGGAGAAGCCTGCTCTGTGCCTTCACTGCCCGCTGCAGACAACCCGGCCACTCTCACCCACCTTCTTCTCGCTTTCTCGGCGGTCTTGATCCTTTAGTTTAATCTGGAGAAGTTGAAATTTCAGGAGCTTCCCGATCAGTGGCAGGGTTAACTTCTCTCCACTGTCCATAATTGTTTTGGCTGCTACTAACACCTGTGAAGAAACACAATTATTAGGAAAAGTAACACTGTATGGTGATTTTTAAATAGGTCGGGTTGTCTAGATACCACTTTCCTTTTCCTAATAAGACAGAAAGAGCCCATCGCTGGTGGCTCACACCTGAAATCCTAGCTACTCAGGAGGCTGACCTCTGAGGATCAGGATTAGGAGCCAGCTCAGGTAGACTAAAATCTCCAATTAACCAGCAAAAAGTCAGCAGTGGAGCTGTCACTTGCGTGATAGAGCAGCAGCCTTGTTCAGGAAAGCGAAGTCGGGGCGGGGGAGGGGGGCGGAGAGGCCTGGAGTTTCCATCCTATCGTCCTGTGGCGGTGTTGGATCCTGACTTCCGGAGAGGGCAGAAGAAAGACAGGGAGGTCCAGGGGGGCACGGGCGACAGGCCGCTTTCACGTCACACAAGGCCTGTCGTTAACTTGGTGTCACTAGTGGTCCACGCTGCCACACTCTGACTTACGAGGACATAAGACATTCAGCAGGGTTTTTTATAATAGCAGGAATGATGATGTTAGGGGTCTTTTATTTCTTGGAGACCGAATTCAGAGGCAAGATAAAAGCTGCTTGACACACAGGCGCCATACAAATATTGCTCCCCTCTTGCGACTTAAACATTTCTCCTGTTGGTGTGCAGCCTAATTGGGGTGAAATAAGGTTACTGAGTTTTCTTGGGGTGACGACAGCCGCTGGGAACATACAGCTGTATTGTCCAGATGCATGGCACTGACAGCCTGTTTTATGACTGTATTTTTTTTATAGCTTGTTTCCCCTAAATTTCACACAACTCTCCAACATCTGGGCCCTTCCCTTTGGAGCCCTATAACCACTTTATTTACTGCAAAAAAAAATATCATGTAAAATATACCACCGAAGGGGGTTACGTGTTGCTCTTTCATCGTGGTGTCTCCCTAGTAAAGTTCACCTCTACCTGAAGGACTGTCACAGAAATAACCTAGTTAAAAGACTTTTTTTTTTCAACTTCTGTTTTTTTCAAGGGAGCATCACATGTATTTCTAACCTCAGGATGAATTAGGTGTTACAAAGTGTTCTGACATGTGGCTTTCCCCCCCTGCTTGAAACTACGGTGCATATGGTGTCGATTTCAGGCCCCGGGGTCTGAGACAATGGCATGTCCACTGTGTCTCAGGGTTTCCCCTGCGCTTTGCTCCTGTTGTTGGTTGGGGTTTGGTGACCCCTGGGCCCAGGGAACCAGCTGAAAGAAAGGGAGGAGCCTACAGAACTTGTCACTGAACAGGACCTTGAGGATGATGGTGTGTCCAAATGGAATGCGCCTCTTAAGTTTGCACAAGGGGACTTCCAGATTGGAAGAGCCAGGGAGAGATTCCTTCATATGCTTCTTTTCTACAGGGCAAAGAGACCAAGCCGGGTGCCGGTGGCTCACGCCTGTCATCCTAACTACTCAGGAGGCTGAGATCTGAGGACTGAGGTCCCAAGCCAGCCGCCAGCCCAGGCAGGAAGGTCCATGAAACTCTTATCTCTATTTAATCACCCAAAAGCTGGACGTGGAGCTGTGGCTCAAGTGGTAGAGTTCTAGCTTTGAGCAGAAAAGCTCAGCAACAGTGCCCAGGTCCCAAATTCAAACCCTGGGACCAGTGCACGCACGGGCACATGCATAGCAAAGACACACTTCAGAAAAGTTTGGTGTGTGTTCTGTGAGCAGTCCTCAGGAGGCAGAGTGCTTCCTTCTCATGGCTGCTCTGCTCCTGCTGGAACAAGTGAGGAGAGGAGCATGATGGCTGGAGTTCCTGGGAACAGAACGGAGGGCACCTGCAGGGGTGATGGGGCCGGAGGGAGGGAACTCACGCTGAGTGCAGCTCAGGCGCTCACTGCCAATGAGGGCCATGTGACCCGGTCTAGACTCTGTCAGGGTCAATATTTGGTGTGATTCTTTTCCTTTCCCTCCCCCTCTCTCTTTCTTTCTCTTTCTCTCTCTCTCCCTCCCTCCCTCCCTCCTTCCCTCCCTCCCTCCCTCTCTCCCTTCCTTCCTTCCTTCCTTCCTTTCCTTCCTTCCTTCCTTCCTTCCTTCCTTCCTTCCTTCCTTCCTTTCTTTTCTTTCTTTCTTTCTTTCTTTCTTTCTTTCTTTCTTTCTTTCTTTCTTTCTTTCTTTCTTTCTTTCTTTCTCTCTCTTTTCTGAGAAAGGCTCTTGCAAGATGAGATGAAGCAGGCCTCATGCTTGCTATGTGGCCTAGGCTGCCCACTAAGCTGGAATCTGCCTCAGCCTCCCATGAGCCGCTACACCGAGCTGAATATTCGGTTTGAAATAGAATTATTTACTACTAGCCAAACAGTGTATTGACAACCGAGCAGCTTTGTAACCCCTGGATCCAAGGCATTCTCACCTGGATAATTAATTGATTGATTTTGTACCGATTATGGGGCCTAAACTCAGGGTTTCATACTCTTTTTTTTAAAGCTTTTTTTTGCTCATGGCTGGTGCTCTACCACTCGAGCTATATTTCCAGTCCTGAAATTTTGTAGTTGATTGTAGCTAAGAGTCTCACAAATTTGTCTACCAAGGCTTTGAGCCACAAGCCTCATATCTCAGGCTGTCAAGGAGCAAGGGTTACAGGCACGAGCCACTGGTGCACCATGGAGCATCTCCCTGCACTATGAAGACAACGCAGTGTTGATGTGAAGTCAGCATTGGAACGTGTTACCCAGCGTGTGTGTGGCGTCTTTCTTCCTCACAATCTATACACCTGTACCTGGAAGGTGGCACCCCTGCCTGGCTCATGGGATGGATGAGATGCTGGAGGTGCTCCCCTGGCCCTGTCCCCAGTAGTCTATGAATGGTAGACTGTGCTCAAGCCCAACAACGTACCCCAGAGAAAGGGATTCAACAGGCCATCAAAGTTACTTCTGGTGGGTCAGAACTGTAGAGTGCTGGGTTTCTAAACAATGGGTGGTTGGTTGGGTGGATGGATGGCAGGAAGGATGGAAAGGTGGGTGGGTGAGTGGATGGATGGATGGATAGGTGAGTGAATGGATGGATGGATGAAGGAAGGAAGGATGAAGAGATGAATGTATGTATGTATGTATGTATGGATGATTGAATGGGTGGATGGATGAATGGATAGGAGCAAGGTTGGTTGGACGCATAGGTGAATAAATGAGGGGTAGATGGAAGGAAGAAAGAAAAGAATGAAGGAAAGGAGGAAGGTTAGATTAATGTATGGATGGTTAAATGGGTGGATAGAAGGAAAGATAGAAAGAAAGAAAGAAAGAAAGAAAGAAAGAAAGAAAGAAAGAAAGAAAGAAAGAAAGAAAGAAAGAAAGAGGAAGGAAGGAAGGAAGGAAGGGAGAAGAAGAAGGAAGGAACAAGGAAGAAATTCTGTGTGGTTTTCTTCCTGATTTCATAGGCTCGCTCAAAAGAAGCCTATAGAGCAAGCAGCTTTTTGTGCATGTGCTGGTACTGGGGCTTGAACTCAAGACCTCAAGATCTCACTTGGATTTTTTTCTCTCAAGGTTGGTGCTCTACTACTTGAGCCACACCTCCACTTCCAGCCTTTCGTTGGGTAATTGCTAAGAGTCACAGATTTTCCTGCCTGGGCTGGCTTTGAACCATGATTCTCAGATCTCAGTCTCCTGAGTAGCTGGGATGAAAGGCGTGAGCCAATGGTCCTCAGGCCCAGAACTGTAACTCTTAAAGGCCTCACAGCCTGGGTCAGGAAAGAGAGGAAAGGCCTGGGGAGGACGACAGTTGAGGTTCCTATCAGCTGGAGATGACAAGATTCACCTGTTTGGCTCTAGTACGGAAAGGTGGAGAGCGACAAAATACGAATACGGAAACACGTTCTGTTACAGCACAGGGCAGAAGGCAGAGGACTTTAGAAGTGGGAGTTCTGTTGTTCTTAATTCCTCCTGCATTTGCTTAACCTGCTTTCCGGCTCCCTCTGCCCACCCAGCCCCATTCCTCCTGCATTTATGAAGTGCCAGCTACATTTCAGTCATTGGACTACTGGGTCCTTCGTGTGTCTGGTCTATCCCGTTCGCATTCTTTAAGTAATGAATAATTTCCAACGAGGTATAATTGGAAAACCACCTGGAGGGATCGGGGTAACGGGGGTAGGGGGGAGAGCGATGGAAACAGGAGAGAAAAAAAAAGAGTATAGAAAAAAATGTGAGTGACAGCAACATATTTTCTCCCTCTGAGAAGAGGAAAAGAAAACAATCAAGCAATATTAAACTGTCCATTCATAAATTTAAAGGTGACAGGAGACATGGGGTCCTTCTAGATCACATTGTCTAAGGCCCTTGGAACGCGGCTGAGCCTGGTGAGAAGTTAATAATGATGATAAATACGCATGGCCGGGGGCTCGGCCATCACGCTCAGCTGTCTGTAATGAAACAGTCTCCATCTCTCTGCCATGTCAGGGATGTAAAATAGTTCCAGCCATTGGACCCCTTACATCGGTGCTGAAATGAAATAATACTTGGCAGTAACAAGGAGTTACTGAAACTAAATAAACAACCCCACGGCTGCATAACAACACTTGACAGGGATTAAGGCCTCTTTGGGGGCGGTCAGGGAGTTGTGGGGCAGCCAGAGCGGATCCATGGAAGGCAGGCCCGATCCATGCTTCCACATGCAGGGATACTTCGGAGTGTAATGAATCCCCTGGGGAGATGGGTATTTTGACAATCGAATCCGTACAATCTCCATCAGAAAGGTTGGGTCTATATCAGAAATATTTGCTGGACTTAACACTCTCTTTCTCTTCTTGTTATTCAAGGCTCGAGCTCTACCTCTTGAGCCACGCCCCCACTTCTGGCTTTTTGCTGGTTAACAAAAGGTGAACAAATGCAGCAGTGATACTCACTAGATACTATGGTGAAAACGAACTATACAACTTCTGTGAGTCAGGAGGGGAAAACTGGGAGGAAATGGGAGGTGACACCGCTCAAAAAGAAATGTTCTCATTACCTGACTAGGTAACAGCAACCCCTCTGTATGTCACCTTTACAATAACAATAAAAAATAAAAACCATGATCCTCAGATCTCAGCCTCCTGGGTAGTTAGGCTAACAGGCGTGAGCCACCAGCACCTGGTGTGGCTCATATTTAAAGAAGGAAAAAGCAAAATGTCTTATTTGTTACAGAGTATTTCTGTGTATCTGCAAAAATACAGAGGCCCAGAGCTCAATGATGCAGCTGAAGACACTGCAGAGGGGTTTTCTTCAGGGTGCGTCGGCACGTGGGATGCTGTTACGACAGCCATCTTTCTTTCCTTCCTTCCTTCCTCCCTCCCTCCCTCCCTCCCTCCCTCCCTTCCTACCTTCCTTCCTTCCTTCCTTCCTCCCTCCATCCCTCCTTCCCTTCCTCTCTTCTCTCTCTCTTTCTCTTTCTTTCTTTCCTTAGATTAGGATTTTTGTTGTTGCTGTCGTTAGCTGCAAGAGCTCCCACCTTCTAAAATGGATTCATAGATCTTCAAGAGGGTTCTATAATCATAGCAACCTTCAAAAGAAGTCTGGCACACTTTCCTGCTCCCAGGAGATTGCGTGCTCTCCGGCGCATTCTGGAATTCTCTGTTGTGGGGATGCAATTCCAATACAGGCTGTCTACTTTCAGAGCTCTCTTCCTGACCAGCAAGTGTGGTGACCTTGAGGGCTTCTTCACCCCTGGCTGGAGCGGCTGGACCCTCCTCTGCCCCAGCCTCCCCTATTCCCGGTCTCCAGCCTGCTGTGGAGATGACAGTGCTTTAGCCTAAGATCTTGTGTTTAAATGAAATACCCTCCCTGCTCTTACAACTTCTGCCTCTGCCCTTTGCCTTCAGGACAATGGGCTGAGCTGCTGCTTTCTTCTGGGTTTAGCTCAGTGGGGACCTGTGGCTCAGGACTGCCCAACCTGAATCTGAGGGGCCCGCAGCTCCCACCACCCCTGGCTGGCGTCCACCTCCGTTTCCTCCATTTTCTTCCGGCCCAAATCATTTCCTGAATAGAGACAGGGGACCGCAGACACTGACAGTCACTGCCTGCAGCTGTGCTGGGATATGGATACGGGGATCCCTGAAGCCCCTGCACCTCTGCTCATCTGAGGTGTCGATCACCTCCTGGCATGGATCTCCCGTTTCACTACTTGCACTGGAAGCTACCGCCCACGTGCCCACCATGGCCTTCCTTCCCAGTGGAGGCTGAGGATTTTTGTTTTTGTTGTTGTTGTTGTTTTTTTTTTTAAATTCAGTGTTCACCTTTCTTCATTGCACTTGAAAAAAAAATACTAGCTGTAGACACTGCTGGCTCACTCCTGTCATCCCAGCTGCTCAGGAGGCTGATGTATAAGGATCACAGTTTGAAGCCAGCCAGGGCAGAAAAGTTCTTGAGACTCTGATCTCCAATGAACCAGCAAAAATCCAGAAGTTGAGGTCTGCCTCAAGAGATTGAGTACCAGCCTTGTGGGGGAAAAAAAGTCATGCAAGAGTATGAGGCCCTGAATTCAAACCCTAGCACTGGCACAAATACTAATGAATAACAAATACCCTGAAACACGAATTCTTATTATTTCATTCTTGAAATGTCCCAGCAAATAGTATAATGTATTTGAAGAAATCACATGTTCCAGAAAATATTATGGAAGAAAAGAGGTTGATGGGCTGGCAAGGTGGCTCAGTGGTAGAGTGCTTGACTAGCATGCATGAAGCCCTGGGTTTGATTCCTCAGTACCACATACATAGAAAAAGCTGAAAGTGGTGCTGTGGCTCAAGTGGTAGAGTGCTAGCCTTGAGCAAAAGAAGCTCAGGGACAGTGCTCAGGCCCTGGCATGGCAAGGAGTGGAAAAAAGAAAAAAAAAGGCAGAGTGGATAGTAAAGAGATTGGCAGAGATGGCTCCCAGCAATGCATGTCTTGCCCTAAACCCTGGACCTGGCTGAACTCCTCGCCCCGACCCCTCCCCCCCCACCCCCCCCCTCCCTGCCCCCGACCCAGGACCCAGCTTCCACCTCTGAAAAGGGACAGCATCCAGAGAGACCAGCAGAGCTGGCTTGCCATTCTCAATGCACAATTTCATTTCATTTAAACCTGGCTTTTATGGACACGGTGCCTGAACTCAACAGGCGGGGGTGGGGGCTATTTTTGGACAAGCAGAATTTCCAGCACCTCTTAAATCACAGCCCGGCAATTGCTTCTCCACCTACACCCAGGGCAGGAACTGTGTTCATAAAACCGGACGCTGGCCCTGGGCAAGGCTGAGACTTTCCCCAGCTTGTGACGAATAAGTCTCAGCCTTCAGCGACGGAAGGCATCTGCATAGCCCACTAGTGTATCTCCTTCACTTGCTTCAGAAAGGAGGACCAGTGTGTATGTTTGTGTGTGTGTGTGTGTGTGTGTGTGTGTCTGTGTGTGTGTGTGTGTCTGTGTGTGTGTGTGTATGTCTATTCCTTCATCAAATGAGGATCCTGAAATGAGCCAGCATGGGAAAGCCTCAGCAATGTTCCATGCATGGTTTGTGCACGGGAAATTGAAACAAGTTGGGCAGGAAGAAGAAATCGGGCTGCCTAATTCAAAGCAGACATTTTACTGACGGCAACGCAAATCCCAAATTTGCTGTCAGTCCCTGAAATTTTATTAGTTACAAAAAGTAATATATTAGCCTCTTGCATTAAATTCAGATCAAATCTGTCCTCTTCCCGCCCCCTCCCCCCTCCAAATGATAGTCTAAAACAAGTCTGGAGGCATACAATGCAAACCAGGTCTTCATCAACACAGTGGGGCTCTGCGGTCTTCCCAGAGGCCTGTGTCACCTCGGATCCCCCCCTCCCCCCTCCCGCCCCGCTTGGCTACTCTGCAGGGTAGCAGCAGGACTGGGAATAGCTAAGATAAGCAGCTATTTCTAATAAGAGCTGGATCTAATTAAAGACATCCTGGGATGAAAACACAGAAATGTAGATGTAGACTTTGTCATATGAATTCTCCCTCCTCCTCTCTCTGTCTGTCTCTGTTGGCAGTATTGGGGTTGGAATTCAGGGCCTTGTGTGCAGCTGGTGCTCTACCACTTAAGTCATGCCTCCAGCTTGGCTTTTTCCTGGTTATTTTGGAGATGGAGTCTCAAGGACTTTTCTGCTCAGGCCGGCTTCAGATTATGATCCTCCAGATCTCAGCCACCTGAGTCAGGCTAGGATTACAGGTGTGAGCCACGGCTGCCTGGCTCATATAAATTCCGGACAAAGGCTGTCTGAGGCTATGGTAAGCTCGTTGGTTTTCATGTGACGTGCTTGGCACCACCACATGGAGGGCTGTGCATAGCGGTTGTTGGTTTAGGTCACTGTCAGAGTTTACAGATTTCAAACAGCCTCAGCACTGCGATCCGACCAAGCTTGAAGCTGAAATATGAACCTACTAACAGGGCTTATTGAACAAGTTCAGCTTTTTCTTTCTTTTTTTTTTTTGTGGCATTAGGGTTTGAACTTGGGGCCTCACATTTGCTAAGTAAGTGCTTTACCAAGTACTCCCAAGTTCTTTTGCTCTTGTAATTTTGGTTTTTAGATAAGGACTTGCAACTTCTGTCTGGGCTGGCCTTGGACCTTGAGCCTCCTATCCCCACCTTCTAAGGAACTGGGACTAAAGTCATGCATTACCATGCCTTAACCTTGGTCAGAATCTGTAGGATTTGGTATTCTAGTTCCCACAACCAAATTTATAACTATATTTCTATATGTACATTCCAGAAGGAGTCCAGAGCCCATGTTTTGCTCCTAGAGAGCTCCGCGCTGCTCAACCAGGGTTGAGGGCGTTGAGGGTATCTTCCTGACCAATCGTGTGAGAAACAGGAGAATGAACTTGCACGGGCTTATCATATGTGATTGAAAGTCATTAAGTGAACATCCATAATATCTATTCATTAAACAGAAACACATTTCTATCCAGCCAGGTACAGGTGGCTCACACCTGTAAGCATAGCTATTCAGGAATGCTGAGATCTGAGGAGCGTGGTTTGAAGCCAGCCTGGGCTGGAAACTCTGTGAGACTCTTCTTTCAGAAATAAGAAACCAGAAGTGTAGCTGTGGCTCAAGAGGTGGAGTACCAGCCCTGCGGGGTGGGGTGTGAGGTCCTGAGTTCAAGCCCCAGTACCTGCACCTCAGTACTTCCCTCTTTCGAGGGAGAGAAAGAAGGAAAGGAAGGAAGGAAGGAAGGAAGGAAGGAAGGAAGGAAGGAAGGAAGGAAGGAAGGAAGGAAGGAAGAAAGGAAGGAAGGAAGGAAGGAAAGAAGGAAGGATCCCAGCTTTTATGCCTATTTATATATTTATGTATGTATTATTTAGTGCTGAAACTGGAGTTTGACCTCAGAGACAGAGTACTTTCCCTTGACCTATCTGATGTTTCTTGTTCCTTTCCTTACAATCAAAGATTGTAAGGAAAAAGAATTCCAGGAATAGAGGTCACACAAAAAATGTGTCTAAGCATGAAAATCGTTACCATACCTCAATTCCAGCCAGGCAATCTCTCCCTTTGAGAACCCAGGGCCTGCTGTATCTCTGCTGCATCCCTGATGACTTCTGGAAGGTTCCACCCCTCTCTCCTCCCCCTTCCCTCCCCTCCACACCATGCCTGGCATCATTGCCCTTTGCTGTGTATTGTGTCCCATAAGGCGATCAGCCAGGAGCCTCAGTGAAGAGCAGTCTCAGATACACCCAAGGCTCAACTTCGTAGTTTCGACATCAGACTTCCTGCAAGGTGTCCCTAGACACAGGACCACAGGAAGCAACACACCATGCACAAAGGATGAAGGCCAAGGTGGGGTGAGCGCGTCGACACCTCCACTGCTCGGGGCCTCGCACAGATGGGAAACTCAATAAAGGTGGGGTGTAAGAGTGAGGGGAATGATCTAGATGGGAAAATGCAGAATGATGACAGTGTAAGACTGGGTTGTAAAATTCTAGGATGATGGTTTTTATTTTCCAGCTTTTTTTGTGTGCGGGTATTTATCTCGAGCGCAGGGCCTTGTGCGCTTGCTTGGCATTTTTGCAACTCTACTACTTGAGCCACAGCACCACTTCCGGATTTTTTTTCTGCTTATGTGGTGCTGAGGAATCGAACCCAGGGCCTCATGCATGCAAGCCAAGCGCTCTACCACTGAGCCACCTTCCCAGCCCAGAAAGTGTTTTTTTTTTTTTTTTTTTTTTTTTTTTTTTAAGGACCATTGGTTATGTTCCCCTCCTTTGGAAAGTCTTATCATTGTCTGGCTTATCCATGTCTGGCTTTTTTTTTTTTTTTTTTTTTTTTTGCTAGCTAATTGGAGATAAGAGTCTCACAGATCTGTCTGCCCAAGCTGGCTTTGAACTGCAATTCTCAGATTTCAGTCTCTTGAGTAGCTAGGATTATAGGTGTGAGCCACCAGAGCTGAACGGGACCGTTTGTTGTTGTTTTAATTTACATTTATAGCAAAAAGTAATTTACACTACAAACCATGCATGGATGAGCACAACTGAAACCAACTCAATTCCTGTGTGAATCACTGGATTACTTCCAACATTTTAAAAGTTACTGTATATAAATTTATCTCTATAGATAAATATATATCCACATATATGTACATATCTCTATATAGATATCCCGGTACATAACTATATATAATATATACATGTATATCTTCTGATATAGAGAATAGTGAAGGATATGAATATATATGCATTTCATTTTTTGTTACTACTAGGTGTTTGAACTCAGGCACTAAGCATGCTTATTAAGCATGCTTGCTTGCTCGGTTTTCTTGCTCCTGGGCTGGCACTCTACCACTTGAACCATGCTTCCAGCCCAGTTTTTTGGTGGTTAAGAGGGAATCTCATCTACTTCTCTGCTTTGGCTGGCTACAAACCTTGGATCTCACTTAGTAGCCAGAAAGTGTTTTTGTTTGTTTGTTTGTTTTTGGGTCTGGTCGTGGGGCCTGAACTCTGGGCCTGCGCGCTGTCCCTCAGCTCTTCAGTTCAAGGCTAGCACTCTACCACTTGAGCCACAGCGCCACTTCCGGCTTTTTTTTCCCTGCTTATGTGGTGCTGAGGAATCGAACCCAGGGCCTTATGCGTGCAAGGCAAGCTCTCTACCACTGAACCACGTTCCCAGCCCAGAAAGTATTTTGTTTTAAAGCACCATTGGTTATATTCCCCTCCTTTGGAAAGTCTTATCATTGGCTTCCTTTTTCCTATGAAACAGAAATACAAACTTCCTAGGAGGACCTGTCCCGAGTGAGTCTCAGTGCTGTGCTGGGCCTCTGGGGCCTGCCTGTCACCCTGTTTGTCCTGATGCCTGTTTGTCCCCTGGGCTGTCAGCTGCCGGCGCCAGGCTGGCACATGAGATTCTGGCACAATTGGGATTTGTCTCCCCATGTTTCTGCTTGAGTTGCTGCACTTTTCTATGAATCAGAGCCCCAAGTTTCCCAGGAGGAGCAAACATATTTGCACCCTGATCCCATTCGTAAAGCAGCAGACCCCTGGCCTTCTACCCCTCTCTGTCCAGGCCTGGGCGCTACTTTCTCTGCTGGGCTGCGCTGGCCTCTTCCAGGTGTGGACACGATTGACTGCTCTCTTTCTCCATGTGGCAAGATTCATTGGGTTCCAACTCCCCCTAACCTTTTCCTCTGTGAGTTTCGAGCACTTTCTTCCTTTCTGTGAGTGGGAAAGGCCTCTAAAGCCTTGGGGGACAGTTTGGGGGACAGTAATTCCTAGATATGTTACAGCCAAATGGTCCTCAGTGTCGTGATTCGACATTAATAGGTATCAGGCCGTATTCATTTGCTCCAGCTCCCAGCGTGTACCATCAGAGGTAATTTCCCCCTATCCTTCTCTCTGCTGGTGGTTAGGGAATCAGGAACCCCCAAACACCAATGAACCACAGACACAACACTCCAGTTGTGGGCTGCACAGTCTTTCAACACGGTGCAGGCCCTAGCAGCTTCAAAGAATTTCACCAAGTTCCCGAGGTATGACCTTCCCTTTCTGAAAACCACGCGTGGGCCAGGCTGGCCTTAATCAAGCTGTATTTTTTTTTTCCGAGGCACCCCATTAGGCGATCTCCTGCAGCAGCTTTTAATACTCTCCCTGCAAGTAAACGAAGTAGCCTGTAATTTCCTGGGGTGTCCCTCAGCCCTATGAAGTAATGGCATTAGGTTGGCGACCTTCCAATTCTTCCAGCAATTTTTTTGGGGGGGGGTTGTTTTGTTTCAAAAAGCAGATTGGAAAGGCCAGAGAAGGCCTCCTCTCTCTCGCCTTCCCTTCCTTCCTTCTGTGACATCTTGCTCTCCTTATTCCCAGGGTACCTGCCATTTTAATAATGCCAAACCCCTTAAATACTTTCACATAGTATACATTTCTACCCGCGGCATGAACTTTCCATTTTTCATTTTGACAGGGGGCCACCCTTAAAAGGGCTTCCGATTTGATTGGATCGACAGCTCATTTGAGACACTGTGCACAAAGGAGGGAGGTGGGAAGGGGTGGTAGGCTAGATGGCATGGGAGTCTTCTCCCATGTAGTGTGTCTTCTGCCTAATTACGCATGGGAGGAGCTGGTCGGGAACGTCTCCACACCCAGGAACCGGGAACCAAAGCATGGCGTGAGCGCTGGTACTCGGAGCCTCATGCTCTGAGCCAGCACCAGCCCTGTCTCTGCTGGTTATTTTGGAGATAGCAGTCTTATGGACTTCTCTGATGGGAATAGAAACAGGGAATGGAACCGAAGAACTTTCCATATGCTGTAAAACCACCCACAGCCCACTGGTTAGCGTTGTCTTCCTTCTTTACCAAAATCACTGGGACGAGTGGGAAATTTCCACAGCCACCTTAAAATGTGGACCTACTGTGTGTCTGACTCCATCCCGTGAGGGAGGAGGTTTGGAGTGTGTCAGTGCTTCCCTTCCCGATGATGGCAACGGTGCTCCATATGGGTCAGGAAGCCCACAGAGGGAAGTGTCTGAACAGATTCAGCAAGTAAGTTTAAGCTCAGCTATGAATCTAAAACATGTACATTCCCCCCATGTTTAGAGTGTGTGTGTGTGTGGGGGTGGGTGTGTGTGTGTATGTGTGTGTGTATACGAGGGCTTGAACTCAGGGCCTGGCTGATCGTACTCAGCTTTTCCACTCAAGGCTGATGCTCTACCACTTGAGCACATCTCTGCTTCTGGCTGTTTGATGCATAACTGGAGACAAGAGTCTCACAGACTTTTCTGTTCTGTGATCCTCAGAGCTCAGCTTCCTGAGCAGTAAGGATTACAGGAGTGAGCCACCAGTGCCTGGCCTGGGAGGCTGTTTTTACAAAACAGAATCATCAAGTCCTCCCTGCAAATGCCATCTTCCCCTCTGGCCTGAGTCCCTCCCCTCCCTCCGCCCACACTCTGGCGAGTAATCTCATCTTCTTTTCCATCTTGTAAACCTCTCACCTGTCCTTCAGAGTCTCCACTGACTATTTCCTGTTATTGAATCATTCATTCATTCATTCAAGCAATATTTATGGAAGGGCTACTGTGCACCGGGCTTATGGACGGATACTTTGCCCTTTTTGGGGGTGTGCCTCAGGGTTATGTGGGCTCCCCCTGCCCCGCATAGAGTGCTCGCATGAGGACTTGCTTATATGTGGGATCTGGTCAGTGTATGATCAGGTAATATTCATATATCCATTTCCAAACTGACCTGTGGCCCCATCGGGGCTGCATGTATGATGACACTTGCCCGCAGTGCACAGAACCACCCATTGCCCATACTGGGGATGAGGACTGGGAAGCAGCTGCACACGTGTCCACCCCATCTGAGTTCTTGGAGCTGCTCCAGCCAAGCAGGCCAAGGGGTCCAAAAGGAAAAGCTGGATGAACAGGCAAATGAGCCGTGGCCCTCTCTCTGCGGGGCGACATGAGCACGCAGCATAGCTGCTTTTCAAAGTACTCTGGTTTCTAAAGAAAGAGTATCTCACAGAGACAGTCTCATGGCCAGATGGAATTCTTGGGTTTCAGGGGGGGAAATTATACAATTTGAAATGAGGCAGTGTGTACACAACACCAAACCATCCAAACCAAACCCTGAGTGCATTGCTTGGGAATGCAGCCCTACCCCAGACATCTAGGGTTGTCCCTGGGAATATGGGCCGAGGTCCTGGCACTCTGGTACTAGTCAGGGGTGGAGTGAGCTGCCATGAAGTCTCAGCTTCATTGGCTGCCTGTAATCAACCGAAGGCCAGGAGAACAGGAGACTGGGAAGCACAGCGGTGCTTCATTGTGTTTAAAGTCAGAACGACGAGGCCCTGATTGAAAGCCCACAAGAGTGTCCTGGAGCCGGCCATTGTGGCTCATTCCTGTAATCCTGCTATTCAGGAGGATGCAATCTGAGGAGCGTGGCTCAAAGCTGGCTGGGATAGGAAAGCCCAGGGGACTCTTATTTTCAACTAACCAGCAAAAATCTTGAAGTGGAGCTGTGGCTCAAGTGGTAGAGTGCCAACCTTGAATGAAAAAAACTAAGGGACAAAGCCCAGGCCCTGAGTTCAAGTCCCAGTACTGGCATGCACGCAGGCGCACACACACACACACACACACACACACACACACACACACACACACACACACACACACTCACACCCTGCATTTGCTATCTGTTCCCATTCCTTTGTGGCAGTGATGATGTTAATGAACGCCTGCATTAACTGCTCCGCCCTGCCTTCCCCTAGCTTCTGGAACCATTCAGAAAGGGTGTGTGGGAGGGTTTGGGACGCTTGCTGCCCAAACGTTCCTCCGGAAGAATGTGGGGGCTCCAGATGTGGGGGGACCTCCCCAGGCGAGGCGGGCCAGGCCGGCCGAGTCGCAGAGCTCCCTGGGCAGGGAGGGCGGTCCACCCGTGCGGGGCTGTCGCAGGGCGCTAGCCCACATCAAGTCGGGATGCCTGCCCGGATTAAACGAGGCCTGTTATCATCTGATTCTCGCCGGGCATCTTTGAAGAAGAAAGCCTCCTCTGGGGGAGCTAATTGGTCCCAGGCCCGAGACTTGGACCCGGGATGGCTATGACCACTTCAGAAGGAAAAATTCCGATCATTTGGAGGCAGGTATCACATCATATTTCAACTTGAGCGCACACATTCCAAATAGCCCAACACGGGATAGGACGGCACAAAGGGAGTGAGAACAGGGCAGCAGAGGTAATCCCGTGAAACCCAGAGGGCTGGAGGCCGTGGCTACACCCAAGGAGCCTGGTTCAGGTAGTCCTGTACCCAAGCAGGGCCTAAGAGATCATGACAGAACATTCCAGACCGGAGACACGTGACATGGACATCAATGGACTGAAGTAGAAACAAATTTGTCTTAAGGCTGGTCACTGGTGGTTCCTCACACTCGTAATACTCATTCCTGGGAGTGTGGGGAAGGGGAGCCTGGCATCTGAAGATCACAGTTCAAAGCCAGCCCAGGCAGGAAAGTCTGTGAGATTCTTATCTCCAATTAACAGGCAAAAATCCAGAGTGGAGGTGAGGCTCAAGTGATAGAGTGCCAACTAAGCAAGAGCAAAAGGCCCCGAGTTCAAGCTTGGGTATACACACACACACACACACACACACACACACACACACACACACACACACACACAAGGCCCTGAGTTCAAGCTTGGGTACACACACACACACACACACACACACACACACACACACACACACACACACACACACACACACACACACACACACACACACACCAGTATCTGATGTAGGGTTTCTATCATTCCTTGCAGGCCTAGGGTGGGCTGGGGAATCCTCTTGCACTGAGCGCTGGTTCTGAACCCTTTGCACACACTTGCTATAAGCAGCGAGTGGAGCTGGGACAGGCCCTATCCTCAGTCTGAAGAACACTGCCTCCCCCTGGATTGTAAGGTGCCAAGATCAGGAGCTGACGGACAATTGTTCTCGCTGTGGTTCTGTCTTGTCAGAGAACTTGTGTGTTGTTCATTAAACCAATGCTTTGTACAACTCAAATATCAATCCCTGATTGAAAGGGACCCTCACAAGCTGGTGCCAGTGGCTCATGCCTGTGATCCTAGGTACTCAGGAGACTGAGATCTGGGGACTGTGGTTTGAAGCCCGCCTGGACAGGAAAGCCCATGAGACTCTTGACTACCAAAAAAGCAAGAAGTGGAGCTGTGGTTCAAGTAAGATAACACTAGTATTGAACACAATAAAGCACAGGGACAGAGCCCAAGCTAAGTTCAAGCTCCAGGACACACACACACACACACACACACACACATACACACACATACACATGCACACGCACATGGGACCATCACACAGCACGCACAGTAATTTTCATGGAAAAGTACAATCAAACAGTTTGTATATAAGTTTCTGATCTATAATTTTAAGTGGCTGTAGTTATATTTAAATAATAAACAACTAAATAATAAATAAGTAAATATTACTATAGTTAAATTTATAATAAGAATCAATACCAATATTAAATTACTAAATAATTAATCATGAGTTAACTGCTAATCAAATGACAAATAGAGACAATTTTATTCCTAAAGGTGGATTTTGTTTGTGTGGCAAAACTGTGCGTGCATGTGCGTGTGTGTGTGTGCGTGTGCATGTGTGTATGTGTGCACGTGTGTGTGTGTATGTGTGTGTGTGTGTGTGTGTTCACCATCAGGAACAAACATCTTCATTGAGGATGAGAAATTTACTTTCAACCAAAGAATGAAGTTGAAAAATAAGATACTGATCACTTGGTTGTCATTTTTCTAGAAACCTCTGTGGCACACCTACCTCGTAGAATAATGGAAGGCCAATGCTTACTTTCTTCTTCGCCTTTTTGGCTGGGACATTTCCAATAAGTGCATTTATTTCATTGATCTGTAAGAGGAGTAAATAGACTCATTGGAAAGAGGCTGACCTGCAGGAAGCAGACACACACAAAACTCATTTCCAGGACCTGGGCCTCCAGGAAGCAGCAGGCAGCTGCCTGCGGGGTGGTGTGGCAGGCTCCGGGTGGCTCTAGCTGGGACACAGCTGCCTCTGCCATGTCCTGCACCTTCTGGCAGGCTCTCTGAGGCCAGTGTTTTATTCTTCTTTAATCTTTCACCAGATAACCTCACAGAGCTCAGCAAGCCTGACGTCAGCACTGTGCCAAGCGAAGGGATGGTGAAGGGATCACATCCTAACGGCAGTGACGCCTCCCGACTAGACAACTGAACTTAGTCTGTGTGTATGTAGTGTGTATGTGTCTGTTTCGGTGTGTATGCATGTGTGTGAGTCTGAGTTTCAGTGTGTATGTGTGTGTATGTGTATGTGTGTGTGAGTCTGTTGCAGTGTGTACGTATGTGTGTGTGAGTGTGTGTGCGTGTGCTTGTGCATAGCCACTCTGGGAGCTTGAGCTCTGGGACTGAGCTTTTTCACTCAAGGCTGTCTCTCTACCACTTGAGCCACAGCTCCACTTCCATTCTTTTGCTGGTTCATTGGAGATCAGAGTCTCACGGACTTTCCTGCCCGGGCTGGCTTTGAACCGTGACCCTCAGATCTCAGCCTCCTCAGTGACCAGGATTACAGGCATGAGCACCAGTTGCTGTCTCTAGCAACTGGTATTTGATTTGAAGGACTGCACTGAATTTTACGAAACACCCAGTATTTGGACTGAAATCTCTGGTCAGGGCACAGAGGCAGGGAGGGGCAGCTGGAGGATTGGGGGGGGGTGTCCAGGCACCTTTTGGAGCATGCGCAGGGCAGGAAGGTGGGGCTAGGAGGCGGGGGGGGGGCGTCAGGCACCTTCTGGCACATGCACAGAGGCGAGGCATGGCAGGTACCTGCTGGAGGATGTCCGGCCAGGTCACCACACTGAAGAGTCTCCTCTGGGGGATCTGAACCACCGCAGTGAGGGCCTCGATGAGGAGAAGCTCATCTTCAATCTGGTTTCCAACCACGAAGGCCACCGAGCCCTTCCAGTCGCTCTGTGACAGAAGTCAGCCGCATTAGCGGGTGTTCTGGGGAGGGCGCAGGGGTGGGAGGCTCCACGCTGACCCCCGAGGGCCGTGCTGACCTCTGAGGGCCGGGCTGACCCCTGAGGACCATGCTTACCTCTGAGGGCTGCGCTGACCCCCGAGGGCCATGCTGACCTCGAGGGCCAGGCTGACCCCCCAGGGCTGGGCCAACCTTGAGAGCCAGGCTAACCCCCAAGGGCCATGCTGATCCCCCAGGGCTGGGCTGACCCACCCAGGGCTGGGCTGACCCCTGAGGGCCGCGCTGACTTCCGAGGGCCGCTCTGAACCCCAAGGGCTGGGCTAAACTCCAAGGGCCAGGCTGACCTCCAAGGGCTGGGCTGACCTCCGAGGGCTGCGCTGACCTTGCAGTGCTGGCTAGGGGTGGCGTTGTGCCCGATTTCAGGCCCGAGCATCAAGCTCTTGAGGAAGGCATGGTTTATGTTAGTGACTTAGAACGGGTGTGTAAGGTCTGTGTCACAAATACACACGAGAAGTTGTTCTCAGAAGCAAAAATCCTGCTGTCACCCAGAGACTCTGAAGCAGAGGGCAGAGGGTCAAAGTTCAAAGCCAGGCCCTCCAGGAAGCCCAGGAGGGGCCCATCTCCAATTAACTAGCCCTAAACTGGAGGTGAGTCTGTGGCGCAAGCAGCAGAGTACCAGCCCTGAGCAAAAAAGCCAAGAGAGCATGAGACCCTGGGTTGAAGGTCAGTACACCACCACCACCACCACAACAACAACAAGGTCCAGTACACCACCACCACCACCACAAGCCCAGTACACCACCACCACCACCACAAGGTCCAGACACCACCACCACTACCACCATCACTACAACAAGGTCCAGTACACCACCATCACCACCACCACAAGGTCCATTACACCATCACCGCTGCAACAACAAGGTCCAGTACATCACCACCACCACCAAAACAAGGTCCAGTACCACCACCATTACCACTACCACCACCATCACAAGTCCATTACACCACCACCACTGCAACAACAAGGTCCAGTACTACCACCATCACCACTACCACTACCACCACAAGGTCCAGTACACCACCACCACCACCACCATCACTACAACAAGGTCCAGTACACCACCACCATCATCACCAAAACAACAAAGTCCAGTATATCACCACTACCACCACCACCACAAGTCCATTACACCACCACCACTGCAACAACAAGGTCCAGTACAGCACCACCACCACCAAAACAAGGTCCAGTACTACCACCATCACTACTACCACTACCACCACAAGGTCCAGTACACCACCACCACCACCATCACTGCAACAACAAGGTCCAGTACACCACCACCATCATCACCAAAACAACAAGGTCCAGTACACCACCACCACCACCAAAACAAGGTCCAGTACACCACCACCTTCACCATCATTCCAACAATAAGGTCCAGTACACCACCACCATCACCACAACCACAACAAAGACAACAAAGGCAGGGGGGCTTAGCTTTGTTCCCTGGCACATTCTGAGAGTGAATGATGCTAAGAGTATAGCGAGAATCCAAGAAATAATTGTTGACTGTTCTGTGATATTAGATTGTAAGGACTGGAGTACATCTTTCCTCTTAATACAACACAGGGGTATCACCACTAAGAAAAGAAAATGAAAATCAAAGTTATACTTGGATGTGAAATTTGCACCCAATAATTTAAAGAAGTAAATGACTCAAGACAGTGAACAACGCAAGGGTGACACTGATTGACACACATCCTACCCACGACTTCCAGAACTGAAATCCTTTTGTACAATTACTTACTAAAAACAATGTCAAAGACAATGACCTTGTTTAGTAATTCCTTCCTCTCTGTTTGTGATAGTGATCCTTTCTGCTGGGGAAGAAGCAATTCCCTTAGGGCAGAGCAAGGAATTAGCTGCTTGGGCTTTTTTTAAAATTTCTTTTGTGGTATCATTGGGACTTGAGCTCAGAGCCTTACTCCATTGCTTGGCTTTTTTGCTCAAGGCTGGTCCTGGCTGCAGGAAGGCAATACTTTGCAGTTCCTGGCAGTCACACTTTCCAACCCTGAAGATTCTGATGTTCTTCTCTGCCTCTCCGTCTACTCCTTGCTGCAAATATTGCTGTCTCTGCAAGTACGTGGAAGTTATGTGGACAAGAAGAGACCGCCTCTCAGTGCTTTGGGTCCTGGGGTACATCTCCTACCTGCCTTCTAGTATCTGCTGTCAGAGGCAGACAGGAAGGAAGGAGGAAGGACCTGAGTATTGTGTCTACCACATGCCAGGCAGATGGTATCTGAATGGATCCCTACCAAGGCCAGGTGGCAGGGGCCCTAATGCTTTCTTTATAGGTGTGAAGAACAGGTCCAGGGACATTTGACACCCATGAGGTTCGCAGTCATCTGGGATAGAAATCCACAGCCCAAGGCTTACATAAATCATCATTTCAGACCTTCTTGAGGGCAAGTCTCTGGGATTTGAATATCAACGTTAACCTACCCTAGATTACTAGTGAAGATTTATGTTGATAATATATTGCATAATAAAACGCTTAGAGGATTGAAAACTAGATTGGGTACTAAATCATTAGCACATCATATAACCACCTTTTTTTTAAAAAAAAAAAACAGTATCTTTATAAAGGATCAGAGGTTAAAGGAATTCCTCAGGAGGGGTCCTGCGATCTGAGGCACTGTACTGAAGTTTGCGGGGTCCCAGAGCATCCCCCTGAGCTACAGCAGGGCCCATTGGTGCAGAGTGCTCTGTGAGACCCCCCTGGAAGGGGTCTGAAGAGGCCAGCTGGGGCCAGTTCCTGTCGATGCCGTCTTATCCGCAAAACACTTGCTCCAGAAATTGGACCGACTTTTGCAAAGCCCGAGAAGGGCTTTGTGGGAGTTTTGGCTTTCGTGTCTGATGGGGACACAGTACCAGAACCCCAGCAGCAGGCAAAGCAGAGGCCACTCAGGGCCCAGCTGGGTGTGACAGGCGCATTTGCAGCCCTGGGCAGCAGGGGGCGCGAGATGCTAGGAAATGCCAGCTCCCCGGCCACCAGGAGCAGGGCAGGCAGCCCACTGTCCAGGCGTTCCCAATCTTCCTCTTACTACTCAGGGAAACGTGTAGATTCCAGATTGTCACCAGTGGATGGACAGTAACCCGCAGCCAGAATCATGCCTCTGCATGCTCCACTGTGCAGCTACGTAGAGCCTGCAAGTTTTAGTTCATAGAGGAGGAAGAGAAACCAAATTCCGAGAACACAAATGGCTAGCCATTGGGGGGGAGGGGCGGGGGGCAGGAGAGGTGCACAACCTTGTAAAGTGCCACCTGTGAGCCCAGGCCGCACCCATCTGTGATCCAGAGCTTCCCTGTGATGAGGGTAAGGCCTAGAGAAAGGAAACACAAATCATTGAGGAAAAACCACCTTGGAGCTGGGCACTGGTGGCTCACACCTGTAATCCTTGCTACTCAGAAGGCTGCGATCTAGAGGATCAAGGTTCCAGCCAGGGCAGAAAAGTTCTTGAGACCCTATGGCCAATTAACTAGGAAAAAGCTGGACTGAAGCTACAGCTCAAGTGGTAGAGCACGAAATGAGCAAGCATGAGACCCTGAGTTCAAGGAAGAAACCAAAAGGAAAGAAAAGACAGTGTGCACTGGCTGTGTTCCGTGGTGAAGGGGGAGGTTTGGGTCTGGCTGGCCTCGCTCTCAATTACTCGGAGGCACGCATTACCCATGATTACTGCCGAACCCTGCCTAGCCATTATTGATCAAGTCATCCAGGGGATGGAATGAAGTCATGTATGGACACAATCCATTACCTTTTATTTACTTTGTCAGTCTCACCTAATTTGAAGCCTAGCAGGAGGGCGTCTTAACCCAAACACTTACATACTAGTCTCCTAGAGCAAGAAAGCATTCCTGCACACGCAGAGAGCCTGACTGTCTCCACAAGCCTCCTGTCCCAGGGAGACACACAAAGGGGAAATTTAAACCAATTTTTCTTCCATGCATTAAAATTTCCCCCATTTTGACTTCCGCATTCCACCTTCTAACAGGATCGCAGGACACTGAAAAAAAAAACAACAAAAAACATATGTAGCTTTTGTCCAAGGAAGATGCAGATAATGGGGAAAGGCCACGGATGGCACCCATGTTCTCTTCTTCACCTTTGGAGGCAGGCCAGTGCCTGAGAGGATACTTCCAGAACCTTCTGCAGCCAGCAGCACTTTGATTGGTGGAGGCCCCAACAGTGTCACATAGCCTCCACGGGACACTTGAAAACCTGGTTTTATAGTGGGTGGTGAACACGGTGCTGATGGGCAAACTTGGACTCTCTGACTGCTGGAAATGGAAATGTGCTAGGGAGATCCACAGATGCGGGGGCGCGTGACACACTTGCTTAGACTGGGTTTTCCAGTCTCTGTCAGTAAGGGAGTGTCAGTATGGACTTTGGGCTAGCTAAAGAAAAATTTTCATTAGACCAAACTGACGACTATGTATTATTATTTGTGTGTGTGTGTGTGTGTGTGTGTGTGTGTGTGTGTGTGTGTGTGTCTGTCTGTCTGTCTGTCTGTCTGTGTGTGTGTCTGTGTGAGATCCTGGAGCTTGAACTCAGAGTCTGGGTGCTATCTATGAGCTTTTGTACTCAGGGTTGGTATTCTACCACTTTGAGCCACCAGTTCCACTTCTGGTTTTCTGGTGGTTCATTGTTGACAAGGAGAGTCTCCCATACTTTCTATCCCAGCTGGCTTCAAACCAACCTCAGCCTCAGCTCTCAGCCTCCTGAGTAGCTGGGATTACAGGGTGAGCCACATGTGTTGGACTTATATAATTGTTTCCCTCTCTGTTGCTGCCTCCACCCTGTTTTGTGGCAAATCAATGGCTGTCTGCTTTAAAAAATATGTTTTTTGTAACACAGCTTTATGCAGTCTTACAAAATGGATCCTATGAAACCTCTCTGAGTCGAGTGAGCAGTGCCGGCTGCAGGTTTGTGCACTGTCTGACACAGGAGGTGGTGGTGCTGGCACAGCCTCTTGGGGACGGGGACAGGAGGCAGCCGCACGCTTTACCAGCTGACATGAGGATCTGCTTACGTGCTCCAAATGCATAAAACTGGACGGGCTGGCTGCTGGCTGAATCACCACTATTAAGCGGGTTAGTTTTGCAAATCTAGATCTGAAATACAGAAGCTGCAAAGGGCCAGTTCTTGAGAACCATGGCCAATACAAGGAGCTGAAGGTTAGTTCTGATGATGCCTCAGTGAGCTCCTCTATACAGCTCAGACAGGTTTTCAGGCCTGATGCTGTCTTCTGTCACCCACATCCCCTAATAGATCTTTCCAGAATTGATTCCTTCCTTCTGACAGAATGAAGTTCTCTTCTGCAACACATATTCAGCTCAGGTTCTTGGTGGTAGATTTGCCAATCAGGTAAGTGAATGTACCCAAGGATTTGGGGCCTGGACCATTTTTTTTTAAATTGTCGAGGTGAAGTACAGAAGGGTTATGATAACATAAGTAATAAGTAGATTTCTTGTTGAACTTGTTACCCCCTCCCTCATTTTTCTCCTAGTTTCCCTCTCCCCAGCCCCCCTCCAAGTTGTACAGATCATTTCCAACATATTGTCTTGTGAATATTGTGGTTGCATTGGTTCCCCCTTGTCCTTTGTCTCACCATTCTGTGTTCCCCTTCCCTTCCCTAATTCAGATAAATCTATATATAATACCAGGGAACCAAAATCAAACACAGTGACAACAGGGGATAAACCATAGGGGGAAGAACATACAAAAGATACAAAAAAATCACATAGTTCATTAAAAACAACAACAAAGAAAAACCTCTTGTGTCCATGCCTTGGAGTTCATTTCGCTTAGCATCATCTTATATGGTCACATGTACATAGCTATTGCGTTATTCTGCTCATCTGCTAAGATTATCCTAGATGTATATTAACTATTGCAAATAAGAGAAACTATGGGACCTATGTTTCTTTGCATCTGGATTACTTTACTTAATGATTTTTTCCAAGTCTTTCCATTGTGACTGGGCCATTTTTAAGTAGAGTAACCCCAGATTTATTATTACTCACGGGTTTATTACATGAAGTTTTGACTAAATGCGGTCAAAACATAATAAATAAATAAATAAATAAATAAATAAATAAATAAATAAATAAATAAATAAATGACGTTGCCAGGAGCTGAGAATCATGGTTCAAAGCCAGCCTGCTCAGTAAAGTCTGTGAGACTCTTATCTCCAATTAACCATCAAAAAGCTGAAAGTGGAGGCATGGTTCGGGTGACAGAGTGCCAGCTTTGAGCAAAAAAAAGTGAAGTGAAAGCCTGAGGCTCTGAATTCAAGCCACTGACAACTAGCATGTGATGTGCGCGCGTGCACACGCGCGCACGCACACACACACACACACACACACACACACACACACACACACACACACACACACACACACTTAAATATGCCCCTATTTGGACAGTTTTGCCTCTGGCTTTGACTGTTTGGTTGTTTTTCTTTCATTTCTCAGAGAGTCCTTGGCCCATTGCACCAATGTAGCACATGAGCCCAATTCAGTTTTGTTCCATGCATCAGAGAGTTTTAAGACAGCTATTAAAACACCACATGGAAAAGCTTTGTAGAGAATTCTACTCCACGGAAAAACCACAGAAACCACTACACACCTAAGTACTGCCCCACCCCCCACAGTTGGCTAAAATTACGTCTCCATTATGTTCCTACAATCCAACTCTTTTTATTGCTTGGAGCAAAATCTGAGGTCCAAAATGAACTTCAGAACATAAAAAGTTAGGCAAACCTCAAAGGAAACAAGTTTTTTTTTAAGGGGGGGGGGTTCAGACAAATATTACATATCAGAGACATTCTTCTAAGAGAGAAGACCAAGGAAAGCCAAGAGGAGTCCTGCTAATTGCTCCACAAATGTAAAATTGGAATCAGGGACTCACCCCAGAGAAAAAGAGAGCTCTTTCATCATCCTGTATTAAAAGCTACAACCTTTCATCAATTTTTTTTCCCTCAGATTCAAGAAGTTCTTTTATATTCCTTCAGTCCTTTCAATGTTGACTCACTATCTTGTATATTAAAAATGCAGATAGATTTCCAATACTCAGTATTAGAGTGGGATCCTTATCCTATTGCTGCTCCTTTGTCCTAACTTCCTTCCTTCCTTCCTTCCTTCCTTCCTTCCTTCCTTCCTTCCTTCCTTCCTTCCTTCCTGCCTTCCTTCCTTCCTTCCTTCCCTCCCTTTCCTTCTTCCTTCCTTCCTTCCTTCCTTCCTTCCTTCCTTCCTTCCTTCCTTCCTTCCTTCCTTCCCTCTCATCCACCCCCTCCCTCCCTCCTCTTCCTTTCTCCTCCCTCTCTCCCTTCCTTTCTCTCCTTCCTCTAAGGTAAAGGTCATTTACCACCATGTACTATGGTGTACACTATGAATTTGCTTTGCCTTATACAAACACTGCCTGGTACCAACATAAGCAGCCTGCCCCTCCTCTCCACCCAGCTGTTGCTTGGTTAATTTTCAGGGAGAACCTGCTCTTTGCACTAAATGCAAGTAACTTCATTTATTATTTATTCCCTACAAAAACCACTGTTAGGAGTGGGGCACCGGTGGCTCACAGCTGTCATCCTAGCTACAAGTCTCAGGAGGCTGAGACTTGAGGATCTCAGTTTGAAGCCAGCCCAGGCGGGAAAGGCTGTAGAGCATGAATTAACAACAACAACAACAATAATAATCTGAAAGGTAAGCCGTGGCTCAACTGGTAGAGTAGCAGCCTTGAGCAAAAAAGCTCAGGGACAGCATCCAGACCCTGAGTTCAAGGGCTGGTACCAGCACGCGTCATGCGTGCACACACACACACAGAGAACACTGACAGAGTTTATTTTCCATACCCATTGGAGAAAGTATACGATACCCAAGGTGACTTCTGACCAATACAAGAGTATAAGACTGTCCTGGTAACAAATTCTATCCCATTGTACCCCAAATTAAAAAACTCCAACAAATACTATCTTGGCAACAGAATGATGACACCCATAATTATCTTCCACATTGGGAAACACAAACACCCTTTGCTTGTGCATTCTGACTTTGAGATCTGAAGTGTGGTCTCCAGGTTATGTCGGGCTATGCCTGTTCTTCTAGAAGGCGGCACGTGGGCTGCGGTGGGGGAGGATGATGGGGTCTCTACAACAATTCTCTTAGGAGGAATCAGGAAAACGTGGGGTAACATATCCTGGGCCAGTGGCAGGAATCTGCTTCCTGCCTCCATTCAACAAAAATGAGCTCCAGCTGGGCACTGGTAGCTCACACCTATAATCCTAACTGAGGCTGAGGAGGCTGAGATCTGAGGATTGTGGTTCAAACCCAGCCTGGGCAGGAAAGTCTGTGAGACTATCTCCAATTAACCACAGAAAACTGGACACTTCCAGTTCAAGTGCTAGAGTGCTAGCCTTGTACAAAAGGAGCCCAGGGCCCAGAGTTCAAGAAAAAAGGAAGAGGAGGAGGGGGGGGGGGAGGAGGAAGAAGAAAGAAGAGGAAGAAGAAGGAAGAAGAGGGAAGAAGAAGAAGAAGAAGAAGGAAGAAGAAGAAGAAGAAGAAGGAAGAAGGAGAAGAAGAAGGAAGAAGGAGAAGAAGAAGAAGAAGAAAGAAGAAGAAGAAGAAGAAAGAAGAAGAAGAAGAAGAAGAAGAAGAAGAAGAAGAAGAAGAAGAAGAAGAAGAAGAAGAAGAAGAAGAAGAAGAAGAAGAAGAAGAAGAAGAAGAAGAAGAAGAAGAAGAAGAAGAAGAAGAAGAAGAAGAAGAAGAAGAAGAAGAAGAAGAAGAAGAAGAAGAAGAAGAGCTCCAAGCATTTAAAACAACGTGTTGGATGTAACAAAGATGACTAAGAGTTTGAAATCAACTCAACAATATTGTGTCTGGTTCCATCCATTGTCCTAGCTAGTTTGTTTTTGTGTTGGTATTGGGACTTGAACTCTGGGCCTTGTGCTCTTACTTGGCTTTGTCACTTACTGGTGCTCTACTACTCGAGCCATGCCTTCACTTCTGGTTTTCTGCAGGTTATTACAGCATAAAGTTTTGCAGATTTATCTTCCCTGGCTGGCTGCTGAGTCTTGGCTCCCAGCTTCTTGAGTAGCTAGGATTATAGGCATGTGCCGCCTGTACCTAGCGTCCCTGACTAGTTTTTGAAAGAATTATTATATATTTTGTTATTACAGAGGTGATGTACAGAGGGGTTGCTGTTTCATAAGTCAGATAAAGAGCACATCTCTTTTGGGATAGAGTCCCCCCTTCCTTCACTCCCTGGCTAGCTCTTAACAAGGGAGTGCCATGCTCTCCTCTCCAGATCTGGCACCCTGACTGCTGCTGCCTGGTACCCAGGAGTTATTGAAGCACACTAAAGAAGCAGACTTGTCTGTGATTGAGTAAAGATGGGGCAGGACCCCAGGTAGACAGGTGGAGGGCAGACCGAGCTGATCCAACCTGGTAGATCTGGGAGAGAGTGGCTTCCAGGTGGGCGGATGACTATCCAGAGAGCTGATCTTAAAGTCAGCTCAGTATCACTTGTCCTAGGAGCTCTGGGTAGCAGGGAGTGGAGGAGAGCTGGAGGGAGGACAGGGGCCTGGGCTGCAGCTGGACGGGGACTCAGAGCCCAGAGTGCAAGGCAGTCAGGTGACCTGTGACTTTCGCAGGGGCTCTCAGTTGTGCGAGTAACATGGCTTCCTCCTAGCCCCTGGCTCCAGGAGCCCACCGCGCCCTTGTAACTCTCACTTCTAGACCGCTTAACCTCACCACGCGACCACACGGCCGAGGAGACCCAGGCAACAGTCAGGATCTATCTCAAGCCCCAGGTCTGGTTATGGTTCTTAATTATCTCCAATTACACAGGTCTGTGGCATCTATTTATTGGAGACATCAGGGTAGTAACTCATAATAATTATTCCTCTCCTCTGGCTTCCCTAATAGAGGCCTTACAATAGCTCTTTCAATGGTGTAATAAAAAGATTGTTAGTCCTGATTCCAACCACATGGGCTTGGAAAAACACGCAAGCGCTCATAGCCTGGGCCCTCAGGAGAGGAGAACAAGCCAAGAGGCGTCCTGCATTCAACTCGTGTTTACAGAGGAATCACAAACCCTGGGCCCTGCGCTGGGAATGGGGTGCAGACACGGCGTCCATCTGGGGAGGAGATACCCAGAACAGGCTGAAGAGACCCTGACCTACTGCTTTCCAGAGTTTTAAAAAATTGCCCATTTTTAATTTTGTGACTATACTCAGAGTACGACCGATAACTAAATTTGGATTACTGCAAACAATTCATGGCGGGGGGAGGGGGGAGGGGGGAGATACTCATGTCTTTGCCTTCTGCATCTCTAATCTATCCATCTTTCTCTCTGTGTGTTCCAGTACTGGAGTTTGAACTCGGAGCCCAAGTGCTGATCATCAGCTTTGCCAATCAAGATTGGAGCTTTACCACTTGAGCCACACCTCCGCTTCTGGCTTTTTTGCTGGCTAGTTGGAGCAAGAATCTCACAGATTTTTCTGCTGGAGTTGACTTCAAAATTGAGATCCTCAGATCTCAGGCTCCTGAGTAGCTGTGATGACAGGCGTGAGCCACCGCCACTTAGCTTTTCTTAATATGTTTCTCACACGGAATTTTCAGTACCTTTCTAAACTCTTACAGCTCTTGGGCCAATTGCAATGTACAAATTCTTGAGCCTTAATTTCCTCATATAAATGGGAATACTACTTTGAAGGTCATTGTGGGGGAGGGGAGTGCTTAGGCAGAAGGGTGTATGTAAAACGTCTAATGAAGAGTCTAGCTGTTCGCTATGGTATCCAGGATCTGCTGTTCCCTCAGCTCTCTGGCTAACTCATCCATTTCTTCCACATGCCTCCCCCCTTGCAGGTGAAAGATCACCCTAAATGCTCCAACCCACTTACCACCACCACCAGACCTGTATTTACATCATAGCTGCCACTTTAGTTCATGCCTGAGTCACGGCCACGCTTACTCAAGCACAAATCTCCCTGAATTTCCAATGGAAAAAGTCTAAGGTGAAGCCTGAGAATCAGCATTTCTTACAAGTTCCCAACTGATGGGCTCCTTCTGGCCCAGGGACCACCCTTTTAGAACTCAGGGTGTCCATTTCCTCTGACTAGTTAGAGCACTTCATTGTTCCTTGCATTTATTGGTCCTACTCCTCTCCTTTCTACATACCGCATGCTGTGAATAGGACGATAGCTTAATAGGCATGCAATCCTGGTTTTCAATGTAGTTGCTTGACAAAGCCACACCAAACTCCCACTTTTTCTAATCCAAGCTGAGATGTTAATACACCAGGTCAACCACAGTTGCTCTTGATGCCAAACAAATTGCTTTCCAGTTGCTTGTTCATTGAACTAAAAAGTTTCACTGACCACATTAAATTAGATTATTCTGAAGCTTTCCCCTGCCCTGGTAAGTTAAAATTCTAAAGAGAGAGGAAATGCTGGATGCCTCTGTTTTTGCTAGAGCAAAAAAAGAGCTCGGGCGGGTAATGATGCCATGCTGAGATACCAGTAAGGAAAGGACTTTGACCAAGAAGCAAAGAGCAAACTTCTTCCAGTAATCACAGATGACAGTGACTTCTGGATCAGACAGGCCCAGAAATGTGAGCAGAGAGTACCAGCTGGGGCCCAGGTCGTTCTGGACTTCAAATCTCCAGGAACTGTGGTCCATACAACCAAAAATATTTGCTCTCTAGATGTGATTGTTCTTGATTACTGAACGTATGAGGGTGTCAGCAAGAAAAAGTTTCTTCAGGTACACATATCTTCATTCCTTTAAATTTGGCTTAAAGAGAGCTGGGATGTAGCTCAGTGGCAAAGTGCTTGCCTAACAAGTGCACCATCCTGGGTTTGATCCCTAGTACCAAAAAGGAAAAGGTGAAAAGAAAAAAACCCAACACCCCAAACCAGTTAAATTTGACTTAAAGGAGCAAAAGTGTCATCACAGAGAGTCATATGACACACACACACACACACACACACACACACACACACACAGAGCTATTCCCACAGAGGGAAACCATGTCCTACAAACATTTCCTTAGGTTGTGCTGAAATTCACAAGATATGTACAAGTTAGACAATAGCATTTTTATGCTCTTCTTTTTACCCAGTGTAAACAAAGACACTATCCCTTTTTTTTCTTTTGGTGCCAGTTGTGGGGCTGGACGTTCTCCATAAGCTTTTCCACTGAAGGCTGGTGCTCTTCCACTTTAGCCACAGCTCTACTTCTGGCTTTTTGCTGGTTAATTGGATATTAAGAGTCTCACAGATTTGTCAGTACATGTGAACTTCAACCCACAATTCTCAAGATTTCAGCCTGTTGAGTGGCTAGGATTAGAGCTATGAGCCACCGGTGCTGGCACCAAAGCCCTCCCTGTGTGAGGCCATGGGAGGAGATGGAGGAGGAGTGAATGAACGGGTTCAGGGCATGCGGGTAGAGTTGTTCAAACAGGGTAATCAGAGATGTGGTCATTTTTGTAACAGAATCCTACAGGCAGGGTGGATGCCCTTGCATGGCAGAAGGCTCAGTAACAAGGGCTGAAAGGTCGAATGTTCTTCCTGACGGGCTTGAGGCTCTCTGGCCACACGGGCGTGGCTGTGGTGGCAGCCTGAGCACAGGGAGTAAGACAACGGGGAACAAGGAAGTCAGCCCAGGCTGCCAGTCTCAGGCGGCGGCAGAGCTATGAAAAGAACCCCCACAGCTTCTGGATAGATTGGACTCTGCCATGGCAGGCAGCGAGAGAGGGAGTGGGAGACTGAGCTCTGAACCTCTGCAGCTGTTTTGTAGTCAGGGCAGGAAATGGTTGCGGATCAGATTGCGGGGCTGGGGGGTGCAGGGTGGTGGGAAGCAGCAGGAATGGTGCCAAGAGGGGAGACTGGAGATCAGTTCAAAGGTAGGGACAACAGGGTTTACTGAGAGTGGGTTACAGTGTGAAAGAAGGAAGGGCAAGTACTTATGAGTTTGGGGGCCCTCACAAGTGTCATGGTGACTGGTGGTGTCGTTCAGCAAGAGAAGGTCAAAGTCTGCCAAGAGTGGGGTGGAAGGGAAACCAGACTTCCAGTCCAGATGGGGGAAGGTTCTAGACACCATGTGCGGGAGGCCTTAGAGTCCACGCAGAAGGGTTTTTACTGTTTGCAAGGAAGGCATGACCGCTGTTCACATGCATCTTCAATGAGATGTCTTCAGTGTGTTACCACCACCCTGGATGTGGATGGAGAAAACAAACTCCGGGAGCAGCCTGCACGCAGGTAGTAGATTTTGCCCAGTGGGTGTTCACCAAAGCACACTGTGTGCTCAGGACGGGAAGGAGGAAAGGGCATTACGAAGCTCCCGGTGTCCTCCCTGGCTCTGCGATGCTGTGAGGGGCGTTGTTTGTCGGTCAGGTAGACAACGCTGAGACTGTTGAGCAGGAACTCAGGATAGGCAGTGTCTGAAGTTAGTAAACACTGAGGCAGTTCAGTGGAACAAGGCCTGGATCTACAGATGCAGATGAGGAGTTGGATGGAGGCTGGGCGATTGTCCAGCTGGGGCCTCTCAAGTACCTGGGGCATCACACAGACACCCCCTGGAGTACCAGAAGATAGGGGTGGATGGGCAGAGGATGGCCATGAGTGGCCAGGCCAGGAAAGCTGCATGGAACAGCTTGGATTTTATCCTGTTGGAACTGAGGGCCAATGGTGGTTTTTCTGGCCAGAGCTGAACCACAGTCAACATTCACCATTTCTTAACTAACATTTTCCTAGGATTCTGCCAAGCTCATTGGCAGCACTTACACTTGACTTATATTTAATTTTTTTTCACTTGCAATAAAAATGATCACATATAACATCTAGGGAGATATTTTGACATACTAGTTCCCTTCAGTTCCAAACTCATTCAAAGAATACGTTTTTGTCCAACAAACAGAAATTATAATGTGAGGTTATGAAAAGTCCATTTCCCTCTTAACATTCTTCCTAGCAACTCCGTTGTTTTCCTTGGCTTTTATTAAAACAACCTTTGTGTGAACCGGCAATTTGTTTTGTAAATATCAATGAAAGCGTATTTCAGAAAAATATAGTAATAAAAACCAACCCAATTTCAGAAATATGCTAGCCGCCAGACGCCCGTCTTCAGCTCATATTATGAGTATTTCCAGTAAGTCTTAAACACACATTAACATGAGAAATAGCTTACTGTTTAAGATCAAAATGTCGGGGGAAAAAAAAAAGCCCTTCACTGCCTCTCAAAAATTGCTCAAGAGTTCTAGCCAATAAAATGCATTTCCCTCTTTGACAAAGTACACTTATAATGGTTTCAAGCACTTTGAGTTCAACTGCAACATTTCCCTTGAAAATCTACTTTGACTCAGTTTCTCTATCATCTTAGTGTCTGTCTGCTTTATGACTTTGTTTACTTAACAGGTCTGAGGTATTAATATGTCAGCAATGTATCATCAACTCATAACCACTTTCCAAACTTTGGCAAGAATTCTAAGCTTTGTGACTGTTTTCCAAGTGTATATAACTCAGCTATTATCACTAAGCCAGGGTTAATAAGTGAAAAATAGGATTCCTCAATTGGCGTCTCATCAGGAGAGATGGCGCCGTTCACATTCTACACAGTGATACCCAGGATGCCTCTGGGTTGGCTGGTAAATTATCTCCAGAGAGTGAAATGGGATTCAGGCAATTATCTCAAGTACTACTCATATTTTCTGACTGATCTACTATGACATTTTGTGGAGTTGTCTTGATGGTACCAGTGTTCAAACTCAAGGTCTCTCTCGCTCATTTAGCTGGCTAGATCTTTCTAGATCTTCCTAGATCCTCCTAGATCCCAGCAACTTAAGCACTAGATTTTTTTCTTTCCTTATTAAGTGAACAGCTTTTGCCTTTTCGCTTAAAGAAGCTCCTTTCAGATCGTCTTGGGCATAGTTAAGTTCCAGCACCATTATTCTTGGGCATTAGGGTTCTTGTTAAGCACAATAGTAGTAGACAGTGGAGAATTCGAGCCCTGGGAGACCAAACGAGAGAGGTCACAGCACAGAGCCTCTTTGTAATTCAGGATTGCTCCTGAGTGACTCACAGGCAGGTGACATGTGCAGGAGGGATGGTGTAGAGCAGGGCACGGAGTGGGAAGGGTGCTGCTCCAAATACTCCACAGAACGTTATGTGTGAAATGTGTGAACTGTTTGTTTCTGCATGTTCCCATTGTCTAACCATAGCTGGCCGAAGATAACTGCAATCACAGAGAAGAAAATGGCAGTCACTGCTATAGGAGAAGAGGAACAGGCAATTAAATCCTCCCCATCACCCTGTGTAGATAATGTAAGCAAAGAAAATAAAAATTTTAACAGTGAACACTTCCATCGAAGTAAAGATGGCGGGTAAAAGGAGGCGCCAGACTTCTGATGATGTTCAAAGTCATAAACAGAATATCCCTGTCCTTATATCAAAGTGCATTTTCATAATCTTTTGGCCAATATATCTACTTACTTCCTTTTTATGTAATTTTTGGTTTGCACTGCTCCTGGGGCTTGAATTCAGGATTGTGTGCCTTACTTGGCTTTTTCTACCATAGCTTCACTTCCGGCTTTATGCTGGTTAGCTGTAGATTAAGAGTCTCAGACTTTCCTGTCTGTGCTAACTTTGACCTGCAGTCACCTGAGCTCAGCCTCTTGACCTAGGATTATAGGCATGAGCCACCAGTGCCCGGCTCTTTTCATAGAATTTAAGTTGAGGTGTTCACATGTACTGTTTAAGCTGAGTGTTCTGGAATATGGGTAGCAAAGACAGTAAATAATCGTTCGATAGACAGAACGAATACAGGAGTTAAGTCTTCCCATATTGTCTAATCTACATTTGCTCTCTTTCACTCTTAAGAATTCAGATTTGGAGGGGGGAGGCTGGGAAGGGAGGTGAAGGGTAAACAAAGGAGGAGGCTGCAATGCTTGGTAAGAAATGTATCCATTATCCTGCCCATGTAATTGTAGCCCCTCTGTACAGTATGTTCTCAAATAAAATAAAATAAAATTAAAAAAAAAAAAGAATTCAGATTTGTTTAAGGCACAAATTGATGTCCTTACCTAAAATCATTGCCCTTTTTCATCTGACAAACTCTACCTGTGTTTTTACAGCCCAGTGAAAGATGAGATTTTGCAAAGAATTCTTCAGCTCATCTTCTTAACTTCTAGTCCCTATGTAATTTTTTTTTTTTTTGTCAGTCTTGGGGCTTGAACTCTGGGCCTGGGCACTGTCCCTCAGCTCTTCAGCTCAAGGCAAGTGCTCTACCACCTGAACCACAGTGCCACTTCTGGCTTTTTCTGCTTATGTGAGGAATTGAACTCAGGGCCTCATGCATGAAAGACAAGAACTCTACGACTGAGCCCCCTTCCAGGCCTCTATGTAGTCTTCTAGTGCTTGATACTAGACTATTAGATGGTATTATATTTCTAGAACCAACTGAAACTTACAATGGTCCAGCCTGCAAGGACAGCCCACAGTGACACAGATCAACTCATCAAATGTAAGTTTAAAACCTAATTCAGACCATAATGAACCTGAGCTTAAAATTACTACTGACTTGGGCCAAGCACCAGTGGATCCTAGCTACTCAGGAGGCTGAGATCTAAGGTTCACGGTTCAAAGCCAACCTGGGCAGGAGAGTCCTTGAGACTCTTATTCCAATAAGCCAGCAAAAAGCTGACAGTGGAGCTGTGGTTCAAGTAGAGTGCCATCCTCGAACAAAATAATTAAGGGATGATACCCAGGCCCTGAGATCAAACACCAGTACACACACACACACACACACACACACACACACACACACACACACACACACACACACACACACACACACACACACACACACACACACACACACACACACACAACCAAAAGCTAAGTTGAAGCAAAAACCCCTGTAATCCTAGCTACAGGAGGATGAGATCTGAAGATCGTGGTTCAAAGCTGGCTACAGAAGGAAAGTTTGTAAGACTCCTCTCCAATTAACCACCAGAAAACCAGAAGTAGAGCTACAGCTTAAAGTGGTAGAGTGCCAGCCTTGAGCGAGAAAGCTCAGGGACAGTGCCCAGGTCCGGAGGTCAAGCCCCAAGACTGACAAACAGTAACAATAAACCCCTCCTACTGAGTTGGGTTCTTAGAGAAGTTAACTCTAAACACTGGCTTAGGAAAACCGGAGACTTCCTTCCTTGTCACCCACCCCTATCACACACATGTGCATGTAACATAGACATACCTGTGCACAAACAGCAATTACATGGAAAGAAGTTATGAGTGAAAGCAATAATAGTCTTCCTTCATACACTGTATGGGCAGAATGCTCTACTAATAAAGAATTCACCCTGGCTGGGAAGGTGGCTCAGTTGTAGAGCGCTTGCCTTGCATGCATGAGGCCCTGGGTGTTCGATTCCTCAGCACCACATAAGCAGAAAAAGCCGTGGCTCAAGTGGTAGAGCGCTAGCCTTGAGCTGAACAGCTCAGGAACAGTGCCCGGGCCCTGAGTTCAGGCCCACAACTGACCAAAAAAAAAAGAGAGAGAGAGAGAGTGAGAGAGGATTCACCCATTCACAGTCATTTTTAACCCCCACTCAGAGTATGTTACACTGGTGGTTAGGCTAGGCCCCTGAGCCTTGGACTGCTGGGTTCATCTGAAAAATTTCCTTTTGTATCAGACACAAAACCAAACTGAGAGAAAAAAAATTATGGAAGAAATGGAAGAGAGTTGTTTTCCTCTTCTAGTAAGAAAACATATATTCCAATGAACGGAAAGAAGATTGACTTCATTCTATCCAAGGTATAATGTACATATTGCTTTGAGTTCAAATTCTTTCTATTCATACCTAAGATTTATTGAAACTGTATTGTTTGTGTAGGGTCAAGAATGCTGAATATTTGTTTCATGTTTTCAAGGCTTGTGGGGGAGGGAGCAGTGCCTTTAGGTTTTCCATTCAATTAGGAAAATTATAACCACATACTTGCAACACGAAAGCAAATGTAGTGTCAGACTCAGCTGTTCAGCAGTTTATAATTCAGCCTGGAATGTTCACCCCAAGCCTGACTTGGCCTCCATAATCTCAATGAGAATGGAGGGAAATTATTCTGGCTGGTTCTGACTCACAAAAGCACTTTGAAAAACATCTTTGAGAAATTGAGACTAACTGGGGATTGTTGAGTTAGACATGCATCATTTCTAAAGTCATAGAAATGACCCCCAAATCCACGATGCCCCATTAGTAGTAGAATCAAACTCCTCTCATGCCATTCTGCAGCAGGACCAATTTCTCTATCACAGAGAATTACAATTCATAGGAAAAGACAACTCCAGTGGAAAGAAACTGTAGATAGGTTAATATTTCTCAGGAGGAATGACAAGACTTTAAGATCCATTTTTTTCTTTAAGTACAAACTCTAGGCCTAAGTGAAAAAAAAAAAAAAAACACCAACTTCTCCCCCTCCCCTCCCCCTCCTGCTTTTGTGCCTGTACTGGGGCTTGAATTCAGGGCCTTGTGCTCCACTTGAGCCATGCCTCCACTTCTGGCTTGTTGCTGGCTCATTGGAGACAAGAATCTCATGGACTTCCTGCTTGGGCTGGCTTTGAACTTCAATCCTCAGATCTCAGCCTCCTGAGGAGCTAAGATTATAGGTGTGAGCTACCTGTGCCCAGCCTCTCTTTCCATTTTTAAAAGCCGTTGATTATGGCAGACTTGAATTTCTAGAAACAGCCTTTCTCTTCTCCAGTGCTTGCCTGGTCTCAGAAACAGCACAGTCTAGGCATGAGTTCCTGCTGTGGTTCAGAGCTGTTGTTCTCCACAGGCTGAAGATGGGTGTGGGTAAGCTGGTCAGGTTCCAGATCTTCAACAATGTGGAGTCACCTGGCAGGGCTGGCCGCAGACAAAGATGAACCCCATAGTCCAATGGCCAGAGACCCAGCTGATCACGGGTGTAACCAACTTTTAATCTGCATTAAAAATGACCTTGGACATATGAATTCTTTCTTCCTAGGTTTCAGTCACATGATTGGTGCATGCCGTGTATAGTATACAACGCTGTTTCGTTTGCTCCTAGGCTTTCTTCCCACGTCCACACAGCCGAGCAGCCATCCAGCCGCTCCTGGCCCGACCTCCCTCACCTTCAAGTCCCATGAAAACTTAGAGCCGGATGCCCAGTCTGAAGCCAGCAGAGAAGATACACCTGAAAGACTCTCATTTCCAATTACTCAGCAAAACAGCCAGAGGTGGGGTTGTGGCTCAAGTGGTTGAGCACCCAATTTGAGTGAAAAGGGTGAATGAGCCCCAGTTCTGGCACCACACAAAGCAAATGGCGACAAACCCAAGGGAACACTTGCCACTACTGGCACAACCACAAAAATAAAAAATTATGGGGCGGGGAGGTGGCTCAGTGGTAAAGCGCTTGCCTCGCACGCATGAAGCTCTGGGTTCGATTCCTCAGCACCGCATGTGCAGAAAAGCCAGGTGTGGTGCTGTGGCTCAAGTGGAAGAGCGCCGGCCTACCACTAGCTCAGGGGCAGCACAGAGCCCTGAGTCCAGCCTCAGGACTGGCAAATCAATAAAATTAAACAAAAACTGCCCCCGCCGACGGAAGGACATCTGGGCCCAGCCTCCTCAGGTCCTTGGTAGGACGGCCACCCTCCCCACGGCCCTCCTGGGCTCTGCTCTGTCCCTTTGCACTCGGCCTCATCAGGCCTACTCTGAGGCCATAGATAGGACCACAAGGTGACAGAGGAGAGGACCGCCCCGGGGGTGTGGGGGGGCGCCGGGCTTTGGGAATGGTGCAGCTGCCCGGCCCGCCGGCCCCGCCGTTCTTCCTCCTCCTCCTCCTCCTCTGGGTCCGGGTCTGAGGCCTTCTCTGTCCAGCCAGGGCCTGGCTCTGGACAGCTGCATGGGCAGCCGAGACCAAGGCAGGTCTGGGGTCCGTCGGCGCGGTGGGGTGGGGTGGGGTCGGTCTGCAGGTGGGGTGGGGTGGGGTCCGTCGGCGAGTGGGGGTTGGGGTTGGCGGGTGAGGTGGGGTCGGTAGGTGGGGTGTGGTGGGGTGTGGTGGGTCCGTAGGGTGGGGTGGGGTGGGGTCCGTCGGTGGGGTGGGGTCGGCGGGTGGGGTGAGGCCCCCCGGCTTCGGCTCACCTGGTTGAACTGCGCGGCGATGAGCGTGGGCTCCCAGGGCTTCGGGGGTTCGCTGATAGCCCCGCCTTTCTCCTTCTTGGGGGCCATGCGCAGGGCTGGGGCGCCGCGGCCTGGGGACCCGGCGGCGGCGGCGGCGGCGGCGGCGGAGGAGGAGGAGGCCTGGCCGCGCGTCCGCTGCCATGGCAACCGCGCCCCGCCCCCGACGCCGGCTCCCTCCTGACGCACGCCCCGCCCGCGGCTCAACCGCTGGGGGCCGTGCCCAGAGGCTGGTCCAGAGCAGGGCGGGCCAAGCCCCCTGCACCCCCAGGCGCCCTTGCACTCCTTAAGCCCCCTGCGGCCCCCGCGCCCCTCCGCGCCCCCTGTACTACCGCACTCCCTGCACTCCTGCCCCCCATCCCCCGCGCCCCTATACACCCCCATCGCGCCCCCTGCTCTCCCGCACCCCCGGACCCCCCACCTCCGCGCCCCCATACACCCCCACCGCGACCCCTGCACCCCCTACACCCCTAAACCCCCTGCACCCTAAACCCCCTGAACCTCTGGACCCCCCATTCCCCGCACCCCCATACACCCCCACCGCGACCTCTGCACCCCCACACCCCCTGCACCCTCTGCACTCCTGCACCCCCACCCTGCGCCCCCATATACCACCACGCCCCTGCTCTCCCGCACCCCTGCACCCCTGTACCCCCACCCCCGCGCCCCATACACCCCCACCGCACCCCCGCACCCCTAAACCCCTGCACCCCATCCCCATGCCCCCATACACCCCTACCGCACCCCTGCACCCCACACCCCTGAACCCCTGTATCCCCGCGCCCCCATACACACCATCGCACCCCTGCACCCCCATACCCCTGAACCCCTGCACCTCCCGCGCTCCCCCTTGGTCGTGGCCACAGCGATTGCACGGATGCCCTGCCCCGCCCCCTCACTGGACACCAGCTCCGGTCTGCAAGGAGGCTCAGACCCTATGCGCTGGGGATACCCCATGCCGCAGCCCCCTGCCGACCCCCAGCCAAATGGCCGGGGGCCTGCCCGCCAGGCCGGCCCCTTCCTCTTGGAGCCACAGCTCGGAGAGTAGAAGCTGTGGATGTTGTTAACTGAAAATCAGAGTCTCTCCTATTTGTTTTCCCAGGCTGGCTTCGAACTGCGATCCTCAGACCTCAGCCTCCTGACCAGCTGGGATTGCAGGAGAGAGCCATGGCGCCCGGCTCACTCCTGGTTCTATAAGTTAATTCTCACAGCCAGGTTCTATGTATTAAATCTTATCTCTGCCAGGATCAGAACCGAGGACACAGTCAAGTATAGCTTGTCTACCCTATAGAGTACCACTGCTGAGAAAAGAGAGGGGGCTGGGAAGGTGGCTCAGTGGTAGAGCGCTTGCTTAGCACACATGAGGCCCTGGGTTCCATTCCTCAGCACCACATATGCAGAAACAACCAACCAACAAAGAAATGAGCGAGGCCTGCTGAAATAAGACACCTTCTCTGGAGGGGGCGGGGGGGATGGACTGATCTTTAAAAAGAACAATACATTTCAATGGGACAAACCTCAGAGTTGATGAGTGGTGTTTTTCTTTCTTGAGGGATATAAAATGCAGCGCAGGTACTCAGGAGGCTGAGATGTAAGGATCCTGGTGAAGTCAGTCTGGGCAGACAAACAAGAGTGGAGGTGTGAGTAAAGTTAGTGTAGAGAGCCTCCCTGGAGCAAAAAAGCCTAGGGAGAGCTTGAGGCCCAGTACAACACACACACAAACACACACACCTTTCCATGGAGGGAAACCTCTGATACTACAAACCAAAGTGAACACCTCTCCTGTTTATCAGCTGATGATTTTTCCTGCTTTGTCACAGAGATGCATAGCTGGCTCACCCAAGATTCCTATTGGGTCACTGCTGGCTTCCTGCCTCAGGGGGGCAGTTTTGATGATGGAACTTGTTTTCAACCCCTGTCCCTAATTTGGGCCTATGCAATATGGTATTTTTCTTCCACCTGAATTCTCTAGTAGTGCAACAAAAGAAAAGCATAACTTGTACAAAGGGTCTTTCACAACAACAACAACAAACCACACCTTATTTAGACTTAAAATCATTTCTAGTTATATACTCCAAGGAGTTTCCACGTACAGCCAGTCGCCTGCTCTTCTTGTCATGATTAGGCTGATGCCTGGTGGTAACAGAGCTGTTGCCTGAGGGTTTCCATAGCAACCATCAAGCCAGCCATAGCTGCACCATGCACAGTTTCCTAGCATTATAAGGTTAAAATTCATCCCAGCCTGGTGCCGGGGCTCACAGATGTCATCTTAGCTACTCAGGAGGCTGAGATCTGAGGATTGTGGTTCAAGGCCAGCCCAGGCAGGAAAGTCCGTGAAACCCTCAGCGAAAATCAGAAGTAGAATGCTAGCCTTGAGCAAAAAGCTCAGGGACAGTGCACAGGCCCTGAGTTCAAGGCTCATGACTGACAAAAAGAAAGTGGGGGGATGGATGGGGCTAGGAGAGATGGACGGGTGACATAGATGCATTATGCTGGCAAACTGACAAATTGAATGGAAATCCCTTTGTGCAACTAAAGATAATTTTAAAAGGGTGAAAATTGTCTCTTCTTGTTTTGTTGTTGTTCTGGTCTTGAGGATTGAATTCAGGGCCTAGGCATTGTCTCTGAGCTTTTTTGTTCCGGGCTAGTACTCTACCACTTGAGCCATCGCTCCATTTCTGGCATTTTTAAAGTAGTTAACTGGAGATGAGTCTGATTTTTCTGCCTGGGCTGGCTTTGAACCGTGATCTTCAAATCTTAGCCTCCTGGGTAGCTAGGATTATAGGTGTGAGCCATTGGTATCTGGTGAGACTTGACAATTTAAAATAAAATAAAAGAGCCCAGGATGTAAGAATCCAGTTCTACCATAATCTTTTCGTTTCCTTTATAAAGTCCTAGCAGACGAAATTTAAATATGGAAAGTTTACCCATATTGATTTAAGGAATTGAAAATAGATGGCTTATTACAGAATTCCTTCTTGCCCAGTTTTTGGTCTTTTTTCATTATTCTAAGGAAAGTGGTACTCTAGATAATTTATGATACAAAATGTAAAGATATTATACAGTAACCAAATTTATAGAGGGCTTCATGGCAGAACTGGTCTGTTTAATTTCAGAAAATAGGTGTGAATGGCAAAGTTCATAGTTCTAAGAAGCAAAGGCCATCCAACCAAAAAGGATACCATGCCAAGAGCAGGGGAAAAAAGTATTACCATCTGTCACACATTTATGTTTTTTTTTCAGTGTAATAAATTGTTTCCCCCACTAAATATAAGTTGAAACTTTATAAGCATATACTTTACTACATAAATTTTCCCATATGTCAGTGACTAAAACAAAACGACTTTATTTGGAGAATGTTCTTAGCCATTGGTATGGAGACTCCTGGTTTGATTTAATATTTCCAGTAGGATTTTTGCATTTAATATGTCAAGGTCAAGAGTCACTTTGAGGATGTTTCTTTATGATTGTGGACTGATTTAATTCTGCAAGTTTTTGGTTTTTTGGTGCCATTACTGGGGCTTGAACTCAGGACCTCATGCTCCCACTTGGCTTTTTCTCTCAAGACTGGTGCTCTACTACTTGAGCCACGTCTTCATGTGCAGCTTTTTATTGCTTAACTGGAGATAAGGTCTCTTGGCTTTATCTTCTTAGGCTTGTTTTGAAACTTGGTGCTTGCACCTCAGCCTTCTCAGTAACTAGGATGACAGGTGTGAGCCCTAGCGCTCAGCTTCAAGCTGTATACTTTGATTGTGTAGTGTTCTGTGAATTCTTACTCAGGAGTGAAGTATATTCCTTTTCACACATGGAAGGCTATAGTGTCTATTGATCCTTGCAGTATTTCCTCTGTTTGCAAGGAACACAAGGAGCTGTGGGTAAATTTGCTTTGGGTCCAGGATTCTGTAGATTCAGAATGCATGTCGCTTACCTGTGGTTAAGAAGACATTACAGACATGTCCAGATTTCCTCAGCTGGCAGTCTAGGCTGAATGACATGTTCATTCCCCTATGTGTATGTCTTGTTTACGCCCTGATATTAGTGTTTCAAACCTTTACATAGAATACTATAGAACATCTGGAATATTATAGAACATCTGGAGCATATTACACCTGCATCCAGTGGTCAGTTTGTGCCCTGTTCAGTCTGGAGTGGAGTGAGATTTCTAATGTTGACTTTAATATTTTAAACCTCTCATTGTTTAGAAGCTAGTTCCTTCAGATATCGCCTCTCCCTCCCCTTTTACCCCTCTCTTTCTTTCTCTCTGAATAATTTTGGGAATTAAAATCAGCTGTGGTCTTGCCAGTCTCAGTCTCAAGTGGGTGTCAGGGAATGTTGCATCATTTTCTAAAGAACTTCTCTAACAACTGTCTGTTGAGGTCAATGATAAAAACAACTTTTAGTTGGGAGATCATGGCTCATATCCCAGAGGATCATGGTTCTAGGCCGACCAGAGCAGAGAAGTATGTAAAACTCTTAGCTCCAACTAATCAGCAAAAAGCCAGATATGAAGGGATGGCTCAAGTGGTAGAGCTCCAGTCTGGAGAGAAAAGGGACAGTTCCCAGGTCCTGAATTCAAGTTCTAGTAATGGCCCACCAAACCAAAAACTGTGCTGTAACATCTTGAAATCTGTGGAATAGTAAGTACCATTGACTTAATTTTTATCTTATTTGTGGCAAGAGAGTTTAAATTCCCAAATTGCTTCTTTTTTCCCAATGAATCAGAAAAATAGGAATTGTATGTATTAAAAATAGACAAAGCTGAAATCCATCTGTTTCACATTTGTGAGTGTGGGATTTTTCACTCCAGTGTTCTCTCACTCTAGCTTTTCTTTGAAAGTAATCTTAAATACCTCCAGTGAAAGGGATTTGCCTTTAATTCTTTGGGGACTATTTAAAAATCCATAACTCATGGTCAGTCATTTTTTTAAAGCTTAGCTATATGTTTAATTTCTTAATGTTTTATCAGATGTCTGATATGTTTTTTGCTATGTTAAATGACAAGGCTTTTGCATTTGTGTGTGTGTGTGTGTGTGTGTGTGTGTGTGTGTGTGTGTGTGTGTGTGTGTGTGTGTGTGTGTGTGTGTGTGTGTGTACAAGAACTCTAAGGTTTGCTTAGGGCAAACCTATTTCAACCTGTCAGACTACACTTAGTTACCCCATGCTAGAACCTGGAGAGATCCTTGGGAAAGATGATTGTCTGGAACTTGATGGATTTCATAGCACTATATATGAAGGCTTGAGTCAAGAGTCATGTCTACCAAGTTCCTTTTCAACTTCTTTGTTCTTGTCTTCCCAACCTTTCAGCCTTCTGAAAAACTCATAGTAGCTGGCTCATGTCTGTGATCCTAACTACTCAGGAGGTCGGGGTCTGAAGACTGCAGTGTGAAGCCAGTTTGAGCAGACCTATCTACGACACTCTTAGAGCCAACGAACCAGCAGAAAGCCAGACGTGGAGGCGTGACTCAAGTGGGAGAGCATCAGCTTTGAGTGAAAAAGTCAAGGAAGAGCACAAGGCCCTGAGTTCAAATCAAACACACACACACACACACACACACACACACACACACACACACACACTGAATGCAAGGACAGAAGAAAAAACTTGGGAGTTAAGTATTCTGAAGGAAAGAAGACTATAAGAAAATCCATTAGTTATTTCAGCAGCCATACCCATCAATCAGCGGAACAAAAGAGCTTCTCAATATGGTGCCACAGGCCGCTTTCTGTGCCCATTCTTCCTGAATGGGTCTATTCAGGTTTTCCATCACCTCCCTTCTGGGAACTAGCTCTTTCTAACTCTTCCTACCCAAACAGCAGCTCCATTGGCTCTTTCTTGGATTTCCCTGCATTAAACAAGGCAAAACTTCATTCTCTGTGCTCAGTGCTTCCATTGGGCTTCACTTCCTCCTCTGGTGAGTGGCAGTATGCTCCAAAGGTACCCGCAGTGCTTTATTCCTTGGCTATAATATTTGGGCTTCTATTTTGGATCGCCAGCAAGTCACGCAGCTTCCCGGTCATCCACACTTGGAAACATTTATGATTATTATGATTTTAGGAGCTTATGTTAGTTATCCAGGGCCATTTCATTTTATGATTATTTTTGTATAACCATACATACTTTGCCTGAGTCACCATCTTAATCCTTCATCTGGCCACTTGCCCACAATTTGGGCCTATTTATCCTCTTAAATAACTTCCTCTCTTTTTTTGGTATATACCAGTACCTTGGCTTGAACTCAGGGTCTTGTGCTCTCACTTGGCTTTTCCCCATCAACACTGTCACTCTACCACTTGAGTCCCACCTCTGTCCTGCTTTTTGCTGACTAGTTGGAGATAAGGGTCTTTCAGATTTGTCTGCCAGGGCTGGCTGGCTCCATGACCCTCAGATCTCAGCCTTCTGAGTAGCTGAGGTTACAAACACGAGCCACTGGTGCTCATCATTTTAAAAATAAGCTTTAGAAGCTGGGAAGTTGGCTCAGTGGTAGATGGCTTGCCTTGCATGCATGAGGCCCTGGGTTCAGTTCCTCACATAAGCAGGAAAAAGCTGGAAGTAGCACTGTGGCTCAAGTGGTAGGCTCTAGCCTTGAGCTGAAGAGCTGAGGGGCAATGCCCAGGCCCTGACTTCAGCCGACAAAATAACTAACCGACAATAAATGAATAAATAAAAAAATAAAAATAAACTTTATTTAAACTTGTTTAAAATGCAAAGTAGATCTTAGATAGCATTAGAGTTACAGAGGAGTTGCAGAATGATGCATACCCAGTTTCCCCTACTAGCATCTTAAATTAGCATGGCAGACTCGTTTCAACTAATGAGCTAATCCTGGGGTTCTATTATTAACTAATAGCTTTCAGCTCTCCATCTATGATGCAACATTATATTTAGAGTTCTCCTTGGGCTCTTCTAATTTGACCATTTCTCAGACTTTTCTTGTTTTCCATGACTTCAAAATTTTTGAGATGATATACTAGTCTGTCTGATGTCCCTCAGGATTGATTGATCTGATTTTTTCCCCCTCATTCTTAGACTGGAGCGATGGAATCAGAGAAAGACCAGACATATCAAGGGTCACTTTCCTTGCCTCTTGTGAACACACCTGCTATTAACACTATTCGTGATTGGTGATGGTAGCCTGAATCACCTGGCTAAAGCAGTGATTGGCTGTTTTTTTCCTCTATGAAGGAGAAATGCTCTTTCAACTGTCCGTACTGTGTATTTGGGAGGAAGACTCTATGTGACCCACTGTGGGCTCCTCTGTTAGAGGCGCCACATCTACATAAAGAACTTGGAATTATTCTCTGGGATTTTTTTGTGCTAATTTGTGCCTGATCTGCTGCTGTTCTACACTTGAACCAAATCTCCACACTTGATTTTTTTAAATGTATTTTATTGTTATTGTAGAGAGGGTATGTAGAGGGGTTACAGTTATGTGAGACAGGAAATGAGTACATTTCTTTTTGAACTGTGTTACCCTTCCCTCACTTTCTCCCAGTTTTTCTCTCTCACTCCCACCTACAAGTTGTAGAGATCATTTTCCGCACCATGTCTAGTGAGGACCACGGCTGTATTTGTTCATCCCTCTTCCCACCTTTCCTGTGTCCCTCCTTCCCCTCCCAAAGACAATCTATCAAACAAGACAAAAGGACAAGACAGTAAAAACAGCAACAATAATACCAACAAAATCTCTCGTTTCCATTTCTTGGAGTTTAGTTCGTGACACATTATTTTATATGATCCTGTGCACATAGCTATTGAACCTTTGTGATCTGCTCCCAGCCCTTCATTTAGCTGGTTATTTTGGATCTTTGGGTTTTTTTTTTTTAATCCAGGCTACCTTCCATCCACAACCTTCCAGATCTCAGCCTCCTGAACAGCTGGGATTTCAGGTGTGAGCCACAAACGGAGGCCCAGCTGCCTCCCGCTGCTTCTCCACTTATGAATTTATTCATCCAGTTATTTCTAGGACTAAGGATTCAAGATGGTTTAATTTACCCTATAGGTTGTATCCTGATATTTTCCAATATTACTTTATAGACTGAACATAAGGGGAGATGCAGGGTGGTAAAATCTCCAAGAAATCCCACCATAGTAATTGTGCTAGGAGGATCCAATGCCATGTGTTCAAATCTAACGTTCCCCAAGAAAGCTCGCTGAAGCCAGAATGAACAAGCATTCGAGGCCAAGACACAGATGGGATAAATGTACAGGTGGGGGTACGGGTGTGGCGGAGATGGAATACGTTAGCAGAGGGGAAGAGGGTGCTGGCACACTGCTGGAGCATGAGGAATCCTCCAGTCAAAGGTTACCCATGAATAGGCAACAGGCCCCACAAAATCAGAGTGTGGAGAAACCAGGAACTGTGGGACGCATGCCGGATTGGAATCAGAGAAGCTGTGTGGAGTCATACACTGCCCTTGGGGAATGAGCAGAGAAAAGTGCTCAGAAGCATAGAGGAGGAGTCAGTGGGGAGTGATCAATGGCCAGGTGCTGCTTCTCTGGATCATTTTGGGGGAAGAGGACACTGACATACAAAGCGGGAGGAGAGAGGTACTGGGGCCGAGAGAAAGCCCTCCCGTGATGGCTAAACAAGGGCATGTGGACAGCTCTTGTGGATTTGGATTTCCGCCAGTGGACCAAGCTCTGCACCAGCCACTCAGAGTCCAGATGCATGCCTCAGCCCCGGAGCACAGGGGAAAGAGAAGAGAGCAGGTGCCAATCTAGGGCATGTGTCTGCAGCCCGGCGAAGCTGTGCCCTGGATGAGAGAACAACGCTTCCTGACAGAGTGGAGGGTCAGCAAAGAGGCTGGTGTGGTAAGAGTCTCCTCTCCAAGACTTTTTTTTTCACTCAAAGGCTGGTGCTCTACCACCTGAGCCACATCTCTACTTCTGGCTTTTTGCTGGCTCGTGGGAGACAAGAGTCTCATGGATTTTTCTGCCTGGTCTGGTTTTGAATTGGGATCTCAGATCTCAGCCTCTTGAGTAGCTAGGATGGCAGGTGTGAGCCATCAGAGAAAATGGATCTTTCCTCTTCATTGTCCTTCAGCTGTCCTCACTGTCTTATGAACACAGAGGATGTAGCTTGTGTGGGTCATTTTAAGGGCCTCTCTCTTCCAAACAACGTTCACCATCATCTGAGGGTGCTCATCCCTCTTCTTCCTCTACCTCTGACATGCTCTGCAGGTTTCTGGGGAGGGTTTATTTGCAAGAGCTCTTCACGCCTGCTCTCTAGGTTCTTTCTACACTTCCTCTTCCTGGCTATTGTTCCTATGGTGGGCATTCCAAATGGAAAGGGGTGGGGTGCTGGGACGCAGCTGCTCCATTGTGGATGGTGACTCACACTGGTGTGTGAAGACAGAGAGGATGGTGGCCTATCTATCTATCTATCTATCTATCTATCTATCTATCTATCTATCTATCTATCTATCTATCTATCTTCTTCATGTCTTTTTTTTTTTTTTTGTCGGTCGTGGGGCTTGAACTCTGGGCTTGGACGCTGTCCCTGCGCTCTTTAGCTCAAAGCAAGCGCTCTACCGCTTGAGCCATAGCACCACTTCCTATCTTCTTCATGTCTTATGACCAGCTCCAAGAATAGGGCAGAGCTTGGTAGAAAAGCTGTTTTTGGTCAAGTTCTTCTATCAAGCATTTCTAATGCTCATCTACCACAATGTTTATTTACTGATTTCCCATATTTTTGAGCTGTTGCCCCTGTGATTTCCATCCTAAAGTGGAAATAAAGTTAGTTAGCTGGGTGCCAGTGGCTCATGACTGTAAATCCTAGCCATTCAGGAAGCTGAGATCTGAGAATCACGGTTCAAAGCCAGCCCAGGTGGAAAAGTCCATGAGGTGAGAGTCTTATCTGCAATTAACCAGCAAAAAGTCAAAAGTGGAGGTGTATCTACACTGGGCTGAGAGAAAGCCCAGAAAGAGTACAAGTCCCTGAGATTAAGGCCCAGTACTGGCAAGAGGTCCTGAGTTCAAGTCCCAGCACCAGCACATATGCAATGAAAACAAGGCTTTCACATCACCCTCACATGATCCAGTCAGGAGAGTACTTGTCATAGACGATGCCTTCAGGGAAAGGTTTTTCTTCTCTTCTTCCCCTCTTTCTTTCACTCTCTACCCCGCTCCTTTGTTTCCCTTCTGAGCTTCAGACTTGTAAGTCAGTCCAGGCTCTGATTCATGAAGACAGACACCCTGTGGTGCACAAAATTGCCGTGGAAGAATGGATGCTAACCAGCATGTCAGGATCAACACCTGGACCGCCCCCCCTTGCTCCCCATGTCCCCATGTCTGGAGCCACATGAGAGGCGGAGTGGGGGCATTCCTGCAAGGGACCCTGAGCCAACGTGCACAACGCATGTGCCCACTCCTGCTGCAGCTGATGGGCAGCACAGGTGTTGAGCAAGCTCAGGTCCTCAGTCAGGGGAAGCGTTCCCACATGTTCCCACCCAGAGAGCAGAGGAGAGAGGCCGGCTTCCGCCAGGCAGAGGAGCTGGAGCTAGGGGGCGGGTGCGTGGGGGGACAGGGGTGGAAGTGAGGGACCCAGGGAGGAAGGAGGAAACCAGGAGAGCTGCCAATATAAAGAATTCATTAGAGGAGAAGTCACGCGGTGACCTCCACGATGAGGATGAGTGAGAACTCTTGTATGATTTAATAGTCTGTGGAAAGGATCCAAACCACACACTCTCCACGCAGCCTGGAGTCCTGTGAGCCTCGTTCCCGGGAAGCCCCGCCGCCCGCCACCCTGCGTGGTGCCAGTATAGTCTAGGCTCTCTGGTGACTCTGGTTTTGCAACTCCAGAAGGCCAGATAGAGAGAACCAGCACCCTGGTGGACACATCCTGATGCGGCCTCCTGAGCTGCAGGTGCTCTTCACTTTAGGGATAAAAATGTTATCAGTCTACAAGATTTATTTTTTTTCTTACTCCTTTGTATGTTTGTGCCAAGCCTGGAGCTGGAACTCAGGGCCTGGGCATTGTTCCTTAGTTGTTTTTTTTTTTTCAAGGCTGGTGCTCTACCCATTGAGCCACAGCACCACTTCTGACTTTTTGCAGATTCACTGGGGATAGGAGTCTCATGGAGTTTCCTGCCTGGGCTGGCTTTGAGCTGCGATCCTCAGATTCAGTCTCCTGAGTGGTTAGGATTTTGGGGGTGGGCCGCCAGGGCTTGGCTTCTACCTCTGTCTTCTTTGACTCTGGATGACCCTCTCCCAGTGAGCACGGCTCTGAGAACCTTGCAGGGTAGGGGCCGAGGAGATGCTGCTGCCTCTGCATCCTCCCGGCCCCTGCACTCCAATCCCTGCAGAGGCCTGGGCTGGGTAGTAGGAGATACTCTGCTGTCTAGTTGTGTTGCTGTTTAATCTCTCAGCTGTAAACTGTGCTAAGTGTACAGCATGTAGCAGGAGACACCAAGCTAAGGACTTAAGAAAAGTATCTTTGAAAACTCAGCTTTTATTTCACAAGGAGTTATAAAACAATTTTGGTTGACATATTACACTATTTGGCTTGAACGCTGACTGCCATTGGTGAGTAGCTTGTATTGCATTCTGTTGGCAACTGAGTGGTGCTGAAATGAGAGACCAGATGCCTCTCCCCATCATGTCCTTCCCAGAAACAGCTTAACCTGGCCTCCCTGACCTCCACCTCTTCCCTTGTGAAATAAGGGGTGACTTGTGGGCTCATCACAAGTCAAATCTCCCTTGGTTCTGTGGGCATACCAGCGCATGGGCAGCCAGGGCTCCGGGAAAGCTCCCACACAAACTCACTGTGCACCAGCACTTGTCTGCTGGGAGTGGTGTGCTTGCGTAAGAAGGTGGCTCACACCAGTAATGCCAGCTATGCAGGAGGCTGAGGTCTGAGGATGGACATTCAATGCCAGTCTTGGCAGGAAAAGTCTGTGGAACCCTAAGCTCTAATTAACCAGCAAAATGTTGGGAGTGGAGCTGTGGCTCAAGTGATAGAACACCAATATTTGAGCAAAAAAGTGAAGGGACAGTACCTAGGTCCTGTGCGGGTACACACACACACACACACACACACACACACACACACACACACACACACACACACACACAGAGGGATGATTGTGTGAGGCTTCTGCCTTTAAAGATACCATGATTTAGTTGCCGAGACAAGTAAAAAGCCAACCATCATAGAGGCGGTAAGTTGTCCAATGGGACGGAAGCATGACTACAGATGGACGATTGGGGAAAGGGGTCTGACTCTTTTTGAGGAAAGAAAATAAGCATTAGAGGAGAAAGTGCTATTGACCATACATGGAGGTGGGTCCAGAGCATGGCGAGAGATCGGACTGTCGTGCAAAAGTGAAGCAGGTGTTCGGCGTTTCCTGGGCTCTGATGTCATCTGATACAAGGCTTGAGTTCAGCTAAGGAAGAAAATAGAAACTGTTCCGGGCATAAGAAACAGTATTTACAGAAGTCCAGGGGCAGGACACTAAGGACTTTCAAATAATCTGGATTTTGATACAGATTTTGATTGTAGATGTGAAATATAGCATACCGAACAGGGCTCTGAGTCATAAAGTGACTTTTAAAATATGTTAAGATGGGGCTGGGAAGGTGACTCAGTGGTAGAGTGCTTGCCTTGCATGCGCAAGGCCCTGAGTTTGATTCCTCAGCACCACATATGCAGAAAAAGCCGGAAGTAGTGCTGTGACTCAAGTGGTAGAGTGCTAGTCTTGAGCTGAGGGACAGCACCTAGGCCCAGAGTCCAGGCCCTATGACAGACAAAACAAAGCAAACAAACAAAAAGGTTAAGATATGTAAACTTTTTTCCTTAAAGTTGGTGTTTATCTATTGGGGAAATTTATTATTTATTATTTTTTGTGTGTGTGCCAGTGATCAAGTTTAAATTCAGTGCCTTGCACTCTTGCTTGGCTTATTTGCTCTCTGCTGGTTGTTCTACCACTTGAACCATATTTCCAGTCTGGTATTTTGCTGGCTATTGAAGATGGAGTCTTATGGGCCACTCTCTACCTTTTGAACTATGGTCCTCTAGCTCTTAACCTTCTGATTAGCTAGGATTACAGGTGTGAGCCACTGGTATCTGCACCAGGTATGTATTCTTTATGCCAACGGATAGTATGATTTGATGTTGAGACACACAGTTTAGAACCATCCCTCTAGCAAGAAAGACCAGAGGGCAGAAAGACCAGGTGGGCAGAGATGGAGGTAGATGGGAGCCATCTTTGGGTGAATCACCCCCATGGTGTTTCGGCCTGAGAGCTGCCTGGACTGATGAGGGAAAATGAGGATGGGGAAAATGAGGGACTCTGGCTTCAGAAATTAGTGACCAGAGCACATAACACAGCCGAGTGCCCAGGGTGATGATGATGGAGGGAGGGCCCAGGGTTTGGCCTGTGGAGTTCGAGGAGACAACTTGCTAGATGGTGGCGGTCATTGGTTGGTTTGTTTGATGGCTCTGAAGCTTGAACTCAGGGCCTGGGTAGTGTGCTCTACCATTTGGGCCACACCGTTCCTTCTGGCTTTTTGGAGGTTATTTGGAGACAAGGATCTGTTGGATTTGTCTGCCCTGAGCTGGCTTTGAACCTCCATCCTCAGATCTCATTCTCCTGAATGCCTAGCATGACTGGCGTGAGCCACCAATGCTTGACTTTTCATGGTTGCCGTGTATGATCAGGCAGTCACCTGAGAGACACCCATTTAGATATAGATTGTTTTAGTCATCTAATGGTTAAGTGGTAAAGGAAGTCATAGGTGTGGACCCAACTGGAGGCAAGGAGTTGGGAAAAGAAGACACAGTGGTCTTGAAGCCGTGATAGACAGCCTTGGGTGAGAGAGCATTGGATAGGGTCAGGGTCTGAGGGACTCTGCTCACAGAGAGGTTGAATGGGCAAAGCTGGCCATGCACAGAACCTTCTGGAGACCTCACTTTTTAAATTAATACAAAAAAAAATGGACTGGGAGATTTGATACTGGGCTTTGAACTCAAGGCATTATACTTTCTCGGCTTGTTTGCTCAGCTGGTGCTCTGTCCCTTGAACCACACCTCCAGTTCTACCTTTTTGTTGTTTAGAGATGGAATCTCAAAGACTTTTTTTCTTCCTTTTTGGTCTGGGCTGGCTTTATGCTGTGATCCTCTAGATGTGCAATTAGGATTGCAGCAAAGCTCAGCTCTGGAATTGTCACTTTTGACTTAAAAAAAATTTAAGGGACTTGTTTGATTTGTTCCAGGATAGACCTGTGTTCGTTTTGAACAAAATAATTGTCTTGAATTATTTATCTTGAGGAAGAGTTCATTTTCTGGGAGGACACCTCACTTGTGGGCCTGGGCTTGGGAAATAAATAAATAAATAACAGTGCCCACTGTCTTTCTGAGACCCTGCCACCCACTCCCCCCGCCCAGCTCCATGCCAGAGGGAGGGCTATAACGAGCTAGCTGTGTCCAGTCATGTATGCCTGATGTATAGAACTCATTCTGTTTAGGGTTAAAGTTGTGTCCAACGGATACCACAGAAGCAAGGAGAGAAGCTGGCCGTTCCAGACCTAATTCCTTATGCTGCCCTTTGCAGATGCTTACCCCTCCACGCAACCTCAGTTCCCCCATCTCTAATTTGGGTACTGTCACAGTGATTATCTGCACAGATCTGTGAGGGTGCAGGGAGGTGTCTGTGTCATGGACAGTACTTTCCTGATACATGGTAAATACTCCACGCACATCAGCAGTTGGAATTACCTCCTATGGAAACAATTGCAGAGGTGATTTGGATATGATTATGGACACACAATGATCACAGATAGAATTGGGTGAATTGTATCGTACAATTGGAAGCAGCTGAAACAATTTAAGAATGCTTATTTGCATTGTACCAATGAGTACTTCATTATTAACAGGGCCCTAATGTAAATTAAGGAAGGATTGAAGAGCTCATGTATATGTGTATATGTCTAAGAAAATTTCTGGAATCGTATCACTTTTAGTTGATTAAGGCAGCTATGCTTAATTCTGGTGAACACACTAGTTTTTTTGACATCTTGCATAATATAGTTTATTGTACTAATACGTCTTTTCCCCAGAGCAGAAGTATCTCAAAAACTTAAGGAAAGAATATAAATAAATCAGAACATCTGGCTGAGAAGCTGAAGCAGATGTGTAGATTGAAGTACATCAAAGGAAAGCCCATTGTGATCTTGGTGATGAGCTGGAGTTGTGGAATAGAAGGAACTTACAAAGATGGAATTAATCGTCAAGAGATGTCAGTTCATATAAAGAGATATCCTGAGAGCTGTTATCATTTACTGCTACACTCTTTATTGCTCTTAGAATGTATATGTATATAGTTGATGCTTATGTTGATAAAAGCCATCAGTAGGAGCTGAGTTTACAATATTAAAAAAAGGATACCAAGTGTTTGGTGCTGTTTATTGGAGAATGCTTTTCTGCAACATGGTGGCAGGAGCATCTCTGAGATATTCCCACAATGCAGTGTGCATCTGCAGAGTTCATTGGCCCTGAATGGGTAGGCAAACCATGGGACTGGCTGAGCTTTTAGTGCTGTGGTATCTGCACGATTGTCTGTCCACAGGACTCAGGGTTAGAATGGTCAGGTGACATGCCACTTTTTAATGCGAGTAGCAGTGAAATGGCCCAATCCCTGGAGTAATGTAATGTCACATAAGTGGTTTGCCTCCAAAGTTTGGAGGTCAGAGAATTACACAGAATAAGACCAGGGACTTAGATTTATTCCTAGCAAGTTACATTTAGTTGTTTAGATGCAATAAAAATTCATTTTCGTGAACAGATTGCATGTCAGGAAAGAATAGTGTATGTACCTCTGCTATAAGTAATTAATAGTCTCATTGGGGACAATGATATTCTTTCTTAAATGTTTATACTTAAGCTGAGCAAAAAAAAATATGTAAGCTTGGTAAGCCTTTCTCTTGATGATTTTAAAGGTTTCAAAGAGTCAAAGGCTGAACTCTGGGTGAGTTGAGCATCATATTCCATGTTGAATATTATTCAACACCAGGGTGAGAGGAGTCGACGGCCTAGTGCATCAGTGTGAACTCCGTGAGCTTGTGGCCATGTGGCTATAGGGTCCAGCGAGTCTGAAACACCCCCTTCAGAAGTCCCAACAAACGCATGGTGGCAGACACTGAATTTGTAAATTATCAGTGTTCAGGGTCACAGTGAAGTAGGAGAGTCCTACAAACCTGACTCCAGAAAGCACTGACACGTCTGGTGCTTCCAGAAGAGTCTTCAACAAGCAGCACAGGAGACATTCCCAGTGTTCCTTAATAGTCACTAGACTTTCTAAATCATCATCATCTTTGTTTATTTGTTTTCAGTCATGGGGCCTGAACTCTGGGCCTGGGCGCTGTCCCTCAGCTCTTCAGCTCAAGGCAAGCGCTCTACCACTTGAGCCACAGTGCCACTTCCAGCTTTTTCTGCGTATGTGGGGCTGAGGAATTGAACCCAGGGCTTCATGCACACGAGGTGAGCACTCTACCACAGAGCCACCTTCCCAGCCCCATCTTTTCTTTTTTTAATCTCTTCCTAACAAATGCTAGACCATCAGAGTCTCCTACGTAGCCCCTCTCTGCCATCTCTTTCTTCCTCCTTCCTCTTCATCTTCTAGATCTTTTATTCTTTTGGCTGCCAGCCTGGCTTGACTCTAGCCCATTAGGTCCTGCATCTTGGCGGGTCGCTGCTCAGCACATTCAGGGCTCATGGTAAAGCAATGCAAGCAAAGATCCCATTGGAGGCAAGGAAAGGAGAATACTGCAAATCCTTTAATAATTTTTTTGTACTGCCAGATGTGTGTGGCTCACTCCTGTCATCCTAGCTACTCAGGAAGCTGAGATATGAGGCTCACAGTTCAAAGCCATCCTGGGAAGGACTCATCTCTAATTAATCAGCACAAAGCAGAAAGGGGGGCTGTGGTTCAAGGGGTAGCCTACCAGCCTTGAGCAAAAAAGGCTACAGGACCATGTCTGGGCCCTGAGTTCAAGCCCCAGTACCAACACACACACAGACACACAGACACACAGACACACACACACACACACACACACACACACACGAAAAACACCACCACTGAATAGTGACTATAAACCTGGGCATTTGCCTGGATATGGCCACCATTTGCCTGCATACTGAATAGTGACGTGTATAAATTTTGTAAAGAAACATCAACAAAATCACAAGAGCAAGCACAAAACAGCAGGCATCATCTGTGCCAAGAGAAGCTAGTCTGGGCCTAATTTGACCCAGGCTGCTTGTCTGTTGCTTTCACTCTCGAGGGTAGAATGTGAAGTGTGGGATACACATTGCAGCTCTGAGAGTTTTCTCATTTACTTTCAACTCCTTCTCTCATTTCTCTGGACATCAGCAAGTAGAGGAATTTGACCTTTGAATGAAATCAAAGTGATGGTGTCCAGCTTGAGTTGAAATATATAAATGAATTTAATAATTAAGTATTACCTACTTGACAATTTTCCTGCTCAGTTGGATGTGTGTGTATTTGGGTGTGTACACACTTGTTATTGTAATGATCCTATTTATATTTTGTGTAGTGTTTGAGCTTGAAATAATTGAACATTTCAGTGTGATTTTTGCACCCTTTGATATGAGAACCTCTTAGTTTTTTTTTCTTTTTGTATTGGGACTGGGGCTTGAACTCAGGGCTTCCTGCTCTCTCTTGGCTTTTTTGCTCCAGGCTGGTGCTATACCATTTGAGCCACAGCTCCGCTTCTGATTTTTTGCTAGTTAATTGGAGAGGAGTCTCTCAGTTTGTCTGTATGGACTGACTTCAGACTGCAATCCCCATATCTCAGCCTCTTGAGTAGCTAGGATTACAGGTGTGAGCCGCTGGTGCTGGCTTTCTTTTCTTCTGCTGCTTTTAATGTGAATGCCACACATGACCTAAAATTCTGCTTTCATTTTCCTATACATACACTCAGAGGCTGGATTTTTATATTGTACAGAAATATATTTTACCTAAAAATAATTTCTACACCTACTTTGTTTAGTTAAAGAAGAGCCATGAAACATTAAATATAATTTATGAAGCCCTCTATTTGTGCTCCAGTCCTCTGCATGCACCCCGTGGTAATGCTGTGTCTTTATGTGCCAGTGACATTAGCGTTTCTGGCAAAATGCAATATGTAATCAATTATCACCTGTCATGAATGACTTTTAAGATCCAGCCAGATATTTTGGAAATGGTGCTTTGCTCCACTGAGAAGGAAAGTCTCCTCTGAAAGGCGTATGGCCTTCATTCTTAAATCTCTTATTCAAAGGAGTTTGGACAACTTTCAGCTTAGTTAATATAAAAAAAAGTTAGCCACTGACATCTTAAAATTATTTTAGCATTTCAAAACTGGTTTAAGAGTATGATTGCTACTTAAGAAAAGAAATGATAACAAATCCCCAGTAGGGAAGCAAAAAAAAAAAAATCTTTCATGCACCAGTTCTGATCCAATGCCTTACCGCCACCCCTTTGCTTTAATGCTTATTTTGATTTCAAACTCACCAATTGAGAAGAACTGGAATCTGCCTCTTAGGATTCCAGTAAGTACTTTTCTGTTTTCTTTCTTTCCTTCCTTCCTCTTTCTTTCATTCTTTCTCTCTCTCTCTTTCTTTCATTTTCCTTCCTTCCTTTTTTCCTTCCTCTCTTCTTCCCTCCCTCCCTCTTTCTCTCTTTCTCCCTTCTTCCCTCCCTCCCTCTCTCTCTCTTTGTCTTTCTCCCTCTCTCCCTCCCTCCCTCTCTCTCTCTTTGTCTTTCTCTCTCTCTCTCTCTCTCTCTCTCTCTTTCTTTCTTTTCCTTCTTTCTTCTTCAGGAAAGATAAAAAAAATCAATCTAAGTATCTATAGCTCACACCTGGAATCCTAGCTACTCAGGAGGCTGAGATCTGAGGGTCATATAACTAATTTAAATGGCTGAGATCTAAGGGTCATATAACTCTTTAATTTAAACAGCAAAAAGCTGGAAGTCAAGGTGTGGCTCAAGTGGTAGAGCATAACCATGAGCAAGAAAGCACATGCAGAGTGCCCTGGCTTTTGAGTTCAAACTCCATTTTTGGCATGTGTGCACGCACACACACACACACACACACACACACACACACTCACAAATCAAATGGAAAATTCTTCTAGTGATCATTTGATTTTTCAGTGAAAACCTTAGGGTTCTATCAGCATTTTCAATGATACTTTAATTACTCTGGCCAAGGATATTTCTTTATTCCTAGAAATATGTCTAGGAGTTTTTTCACCCTATCTCTATCTCTATCTATCTATCTATCTATCTATCTATCTATCTATCTATCTATCTATTTTTTTTTGTCTGGTCGTGGGGCCTGAACTCTGGGCCTGGGCACTGTCCCTCAGCTCTTCAGCTCAAGGCTAGTGCTCTACCACTTGAGCCACAGCGCCAGTTCCGGCTTTTTTCTTTTTGCTCTGTGGTGCTGAGGAATCGAATCCAGGGATTCATGCATGCAAGGCAAGTGCTCTACCACTGAGCCACCTTCCCAGCCCCCACCCTATATTTTTTATAGAATTTTTTTGAATAATGTGAACATTATATTGTTTTAGATTCATTTATAGCAGCACAAAGCAGTCGTCCTTTGCTCTATCACAGTTTACTTATTGCTACTTTGTAGATTTTCACCTATCACCTAGCACATATTTTCAAAAGAACCCAAGATACGGTAAAGCTGCACCTCCACTTCTAGCTTTTCCGTGGTTAATTGAAGAGAAGAATCTCATGAACTTTTCTCTCTGGGCTGGCTCAGATCCTCAGATCTCAACCTCTTGAGTGTGAGGATTAGAGGCCTGAGCCATGGCACCTGACTGTTACGGTTATTCTTTACAGGACTAGCAGGCAGATATATTTTCAAGGGAGCTACAACTCGGGTGTGATACTTTAGCCTTTGAACTCCCTTCAGAAGACAGTGCTGAGCCACTGGCAGGCTCAGCTCGGTGAGGGGGAGGGGCATCTCCCCCAACTGGTGTCCTTCACATTGAGAAGAAAGATGCCGGGTCTACAAAACAGCTCTACAATAAACAGCTCAGGCAGGTGAACTTGAACCTGATTGAAGTAAATTATTCCTAAGCCTTGAATCTCCTCTCCTTTGAAGGCAAGAGCAAATTCAGATTTCTGCATCCAGGTGGTCCTCAGATGTCTCAAAGGAAAACACAGTGAGAATGTTCCCCCTTGCCTGGTTGTCCTGTGTGGGGTCTCAGGCCCTGCCTGGCTTTTCTCCCTGCAGGGGCAGACCTGGGCAGCAGGGAGGCTGAGCAGGCGAGGGCCAGGCTTTCTTCTGGGATGGAAATAGGCCAAGGCCATGAATGTTAATCACCCAACTCTTGTAAAAGGTGCTACAGAGCCCTCCCCCCTCCCCCCCCCCGCCCCCGCCCACAACTGGCATTTCTAAATGAGCGTTCGCACACCTCACAGGCGGAGGTAGAAAGGCAGTCCACTGCAAACGTGAGCCATGATGAAAAACAGTCTTTGAAGAACGGTTCTGCGCTGCTCCTGAGGTCAAATTGGAAAGTCAAAGGTTTCAAGAAGCAAACACTTGTCCTTCATACCTTCTCCCCCAGATCCTCAGCGGCTTCTGAGTACCTGGACTCTCTACCTGGGCAAATGATAAATCATTCATCCTGGGGTGACATGAGGATCAACTGACACAGAGTTAATGGTATTCTTCACAAGTCCTAAAGTGCTATATTAATTACTATTCATATAGCTATATTATAATTATCACAATATAATATCTAGTATAATTATTATAATGTTTATAATAATATAATATAATAAATAATGAATATAATTGCTATTCATTAGTAGCATTAGAATTTAGTGGACTTCTAGGAGCACATATTCTTTAAAGTTTTTAAATTATCATTATGAAGGTGATATACAGAGGGTTTTACAGCTTCAGAAGAAAGGTAATGAGTACATTGCTTTTGGGATGGTGTCACCCCTCTTTCGGAGGAGCATGTATTCTTAAAGACTGCACGCCTTTCGTTAAGTTTTTGTTGAATTTAGTTCAGCAAAGCAGGCTGGGTACTAGTGGCCCACATCTGTCATCCTAGCTTCTCAGGAATCTGAGAGCTGGGGATAGCAATTCAGAGCTAGCCCAGGCAGACAAATCTGAGAGGCACTTATCTCCAGGTGAGCAGTGAGAGGCCAGAAGTGGAGCTGTGGCTCAAGTGGTAGAGCACTGACTCTGGGCAAAAAAGCTATGCATGTGCACATACATACACATACACACACCACATACACGTGAGTATTTAGAGAGACATAGAGTGCTCTTGCATCATTGATAAAGTGAAACTATTAATGCATTATCCTAGGTGAGATTGATGCATCATGATAAGATTAATCTTCATCTTTATTTATGTTGGTCATGGGCCTTGAACTCTGGGCCTGGGTGCTGTCCCTGAGCTCTTCAGCTCAAGGCTGGTGCTCTACCACTTGAGCCACAGCACCACTTCTGGTTTTCTGGTGGTTGATTGGAGATTAGAGTTTCACAGCCTTTTCTGCCTGGGCTGGCTTTGAACCATGATCCTCAGATCTCAGTCTCCTGAGTAGCTAAGATAACAGGTGTGAGCCACCGGCGCCTGGCTTAATCTTCATCTTTATAAAAAGATGACCCCAATTTCCACATTGAAACATAGTAGAAATTCCTTTAACAGCCAAGAAGAATCAAAGTCATAAAAATCTTTCATTATGACCTCGAGCTTTTGACTACTTAATCGCAGTCTTATAAGGAGTTGGAAATACTTAAAAAGAAAATCTTGAGGCATTTTTTTGGGTGGGAGTAAGGCAACAGAGAGACAGCAGAGACAAATGTTTGGAAGGCTGAGTGAAACCACGGGGAGGGAACAGACCTGAGGATTAGGCCAGGCGGCCATGCTTCTGTGGCCTGTTTATTTTAGGACAGGGCCTGGCTCCTCTGGTTCCATGGGGGGATTCTATTTCATTTCATTTTCCAATCGCAGGTGCTGCTTCACACCACTTAAGCCAGTGGCTCTCAAAGTTGGACCCCATGGACCTCACTTCTGGCAAAGCCCCCATCATACATGCACCCTGTTCTGTGAGGCATTAGGTCAGCTTTTGTTATTTCAAAAGCCAAAGAGTTTGCAAATGTGTGGCAAAGTCATTAGTTGTACAATGGGGGGGGTTGTTATTTATAGAAGGGGAATAGAAATAAATAGATCTTGAAAAGAAGTTGATTTTTTTTTTGTCATGGAAGATGGCAGGACAACATGGCAATGTTATTTTGTGCCATTGCATTTGTTTATGCCGCCATGGTGTATAGGAAAGGTCAGGGAGAATCTTGGTTCAGAAGGTAAAGAGCAATGCTGGTAGCTCACACCTATAATCCTAGTGACTCAGGAGGCTGAGATCTGAGCATCCTGGATCAAAACCAACCCAGGCAGACAAATCTAAGAGACTCTGCCTCAATTCACTGCCAAAAGAGGAGCTGGAAGGGTGGCTCAAGCAGTAGAACATCAGTCTTGGGAGAACAGAATGCTCTGAGCAAAAGCCCTAGTACAGGCAGGCAGGCAGACAGGCATGCACACACACACACACACACACACACACACACACACACACACCACACACACACACACACACAGAATAAAGAAACATCCTTTCTGTGTGCTCAGGAAGTGATTATTTTGTATTTAAAGTTGACTGTCAGCAATTTAACTAATCTGACATTTTCTCCCCCTAGCAATTAGTGCATTTCAAGCATTACACTGAGTACAACATACATGATGAAACACAAAAACAGATTTCAGCCACCGAGGAAACACCAGCAGTGATGGGCCGGGCATCCGGCAGCTCACACACAATCTCCAGGGAAGTCAACAACAAGTTGAAAGCAAGAAAGCAGGATAGCCGTCATCCTCAGCAGCTGGGGCACCTTGCAGAACAATTCAGCCTTGGGCTGGGTGTCCAGAGGCCACTTCATCTCAGAACTTTCTGGACAGGAGGCTCTTGATCGACAGATCGCGTTCCTTTGCTTTGCCTCGGGCTCTCCAATCATGGTGTTCCCCAGGCCGATTATTCCTGAGCCTCTCCCCTGTGATGCCAAATCCCCCACGTAATTCCCCTTAGACCTGGAAATGGTCCTGATTGAAAGCCTCGATGGAGCCCCAAAGCTGTCGTTGAATCATACTTAGCAATTAACTGGCCCCTGCTCCAAGCTCTCCATTCCTTTAGTGGGAAAATAATTCTTCAAAATAAGTGTCGCTCTTAGAGGGCCATCAAAGCAGCTCGAAGACAGCCTGGTTTAGACTTGGGGTCTCTGGCTGAATGGCTGTGTGAGTTTAGAACAGCCATTTAGCTCTCCTCCTGTTCTTTCAGTGACTTGGGGTAATGGGTGTAGCAGATGGGTGAGGAGGGGAGGAGCCTACAAGAAGACAAGACAAGAAAAATCTGTCCTTCCCTGGAGAGCCTATGGGACAGAGGCGAAGGTCATGACCCAGAGCCAAAGAAAAGGGGAGCAGAGGGGGGGTGTTGCTTAGCGCATCCTTTGAGTACCGCTTACTTCAGCGTGCACTGAGCTGCCCTGAGGAGCAAGGGGAGGTTGATAGTGCCAGAATGAACTTGCAGCCACCTCTGAGAATATCCGGATCTCAGGGCTTTCGGGTTGGAGTTTAAGACTTGAACTCAGGGCCTTGCACTGGCCCTGGGTTTTTTTGCCGAGGCTCTACCGCTTGAGCCATGCCTCCACTTCAGGTTTGTTGCTGGTTCATTGGAAATAAGAGTCTCAGGGGCTTTTCTGTCCCGTGATCCTCAGATCTCAGCCTCCTGAGTTGCTACAATTACAAGCACAAGACACAGGCGCCCTGGCCAATGGAGGCTGGTGACAGACAACAAAGTTCATACATTGGCTTCTAGAACAAGCACCAAAGAAAATGTAGGAAAGAGTTGGAGTCGAGGATAGAGTAAGCTGCTGAGGCCAGAAAGCCGGCCAACCTCTTCTTCCCCCTCACCCCTTCTCATGGTTGCTTTTTTTTTTTTTGTCAGTTATGGGGCTTGAACTCTGGGCTTGAGCTCTGTCCTGTGCTCTTCAGCTCAAGGCGAGTGCTCTACCCCTTGAGCCACAGTGCCATTTCCGATTTTCTGGTGGTTCATTGGAGATAAGAGTCTCATGGACTTTCCTGCGTGGCCTGGCTTTGAGCCATGATCCTCAGATCTCAGCCTCCTGAGTAGCTAGGATGACAGGCGTGAGCCACCGATGCCCAGCTCATGGTTGCTTTGATCCTCAGCAAATCGTTGGTAACTTTCTGAGCCTTGATATCTGTCACTGGCCCCCTGCTGGTGTCTGAAAGACAACTTAAGAATAATGATGTGTGGGCAGTGATGGCTTTTCTGGGATAAAGGTGTGGGAGGTTGGCCGGGGGACTCTGCCCGAGTGTGGGAGAGTCTGTATCTGAGTCTCCTGTGGGTCTATGGGCCTCCTGGCTAGTACAAGATCCACATTCTTTTATGTTATTTAACATGGCTAATGGATGGAAGGAAGTCCGACGCCAAAAGCCAAAGGATCTGCAGGATGCAGCAAGTGAGCTCACCCCAGTGCAATACCAATGGAGTGGGCCTTCTTCCTTTCCCATCCATCCACCCCTCCACTGAGCCACTCACTTATTCCTTAATTCACATGCATTCATTCATCCATCCACTCATTCATCCACTCACCCATCCACTTATCCACTCACTTCTTAATTCACATTCATTCATTCATCAATCCACCCATCTACCCAGGCACTCACTCCTTAATTCACATTCATCCATCCATTCATCCATCCATTCATTCATCCATTCACTCACTCATTCCTTCCTTCCTTCCTTCATCCATCCACTCACTCACCCATCCACTCAATCACTCACTCCTTAATTCACATTCATTCATTCATCCATCCACTCATTCATCCACTGAGCCATCCATTCATCCACTTACTCCTTCATTCACATTCATTCATTCATCCACTCATCCCTCACTCACTCCTTAATTCACATCCATCCATCTATCTATCCACTCACTCACCCATCCACTCAGCCACTCACTCATTCCTTCAGTCATTCATTCATTCGCTCATTCATTTGTTCAGCAAGGACTTATCAAACCCCTCAGGTGGACTAGGTACTTCTCCCGCTTCATCGGAGCTACTGTCAGCAGCATGGGGCTGCAGAAAACAGATGCAGGAGGGCACCATTTCAGATTTAGAAGTGAGGAGGAGAAGGAAGGCAACCATGTGAAGGAGTGTAACCAAGGAGGTGTGGACCCAAGGAGGTGGGTAGTCCACACTCAGAATTCAGATGCTTGAGACCTGGGGGGTGGAGGGGGGTCCAGATATCTGTACCCTTCCCCATCCTTCACCCCACCACTGTGCCCCGGACAACCCTTTGGGGTCACTGCTCCGGGGATGTCCTGAGGGCGGGTCTCTTGGCCTGCCTGGGTGCTGGCTTCGGGGTGAAGGCTAAGGGCTCTGCACACTCCCACCTGAGCTCCCTCTTCTTGGCCCCTTCCTCAGCCCTCCCCAGCTGCCTTCCTCGAAAGCATAGGCCTGGCCACCTGTGGGTGGCCGCCCCAGGCTTAGAGGATTAAAGAGCTGATAGAGGAGGTAGGCGGGGAGGCCCGGAGGCCTGGTTGTGAGCCGCTTCTCCTGGTCAGGGCTTCTCCTGGTCACTCTCCTCCCAGGTCCTTCCTGATCCCTTCCCAGATCCCCTCCACCCTCGGAATCTGCCTGGAGCAGCTGTGGGCCACTGTCTGACGTCACACACCCATCTTCCATCTTTACTGCAAAGCTCTACCGGTCAGATTTCACATTTCCAGGACTCTTGCCAGGAAGCCCCTTCCTTTAGTATAATTGGTAATTAGAGGGAAAATGTTAGCTAATGGAGTCACAATCCCCACCTGTCAAGTGAGAGAATTCCCTTTCAGGCCAGGCCTGATGCTCTCAGAAGGCTTACCCCTCTCCCTCTCCCTCTCCTTCTCCCTCTCCTCTTCCTCTCCTCTCCTCTCCTCTCTTCTCCTCTCTCTCCTCTCCTCTCTCTCCTCTCCTCTTGTCTTATCTCCTGTCCTCTCATCTCATCTCCCCTCCCCTCCCCTCCCTTCCCCTCCTTTTTCACCTTTCTTTCCCCCTTTTTTATGGTGGTGCAGAGATTTGAACACAGGGCCTCAAGCTTGCTAGACAGGAGCTCTACCACATGAGCCATACTCCCAACTCCGCCCCCCCTTTTGTTTTTTGCTTTTAATTCTTTTTCTTCCCATGTGACTGAGATTTCAAGTACGTGCCACTATGTCTGGCTAATTAATTGAGATGAGGTCTTGCTTAACTCTTTGTCTAGGCATTCTGAGTAGCTGCAATTACAGGTATGGGAGCCAGTGCATCTGGCCCACAAACTTCTTTTCCAAACTAAAGTACCTTGAGCAGAAAAAGAGACAGTTACATTTCTAAGAGTCCTTTGTGCCTTTCTGTATCTGCAGTCATAAAGTCATCATTCATAAAACCATTGTTTTCCACACTGCTTGTCATATTGAGTCAGTGGGAACATCATTGGGAGAAGTTGTCTTGACCAGGAGGTAAGAGAACTGGTCAGTGGGAGCTGGTGGCTCATGCCTGTCATCCTAGCTACTCAGGAGGCCGAGATCTAAGGATATGGTTCAAAGCCAGCCCAGGCAGAAAAGTCCTTGAGACTCTTATCATTGGTTAACAAACATAAAGGCCAAGTACTCTCTCTGTCTCACACATACACACACATACAAACACACACAGTCCTGGACTCTTCCTAGGCAACCTAATCAGCTCTGTGATCATATGCAGGTATCTTTACCTCAGTTTCCTCTCCTGAAAGGAAGGGGTACTTAATAATCATACCTGTGTGGCTGTACTTTATGTTCTCTAAAGTATGGGATGAGGTTAGGCCGACATGTGGTAAATATTGGTGATTAATGCTACCATAAGACCCACAGGTCATCTGGGCAGAAATCTCGACGTACTCGCAAGTGTTTCCCATCCAACGAGACTCCTCAGCTGACAGTTTGACAGATGAGGCATGGGTCCCTGGGTAACAGGGACAAGATTCATGATCCCCGAGATGAAAAAGAAATGGTTACTTCTGGGCAGCCAAATGTGTTCTGTTTGTTTCACCAGGGAATTCTTGTTTAGTGGAGACACATCTATTGTGAAACATGGTGTTATAGAAAACATATTGGAAGGAGGCTGAGCAATAGGACTGGCTGGTTGGCCGGGTGGGCGGGAACACGGCATCTGATGGGTTGATTAGGTTGGACCAGTGGACAGCCTCTCTGCTCTGACAGAGTATGAAGTGTGAGGGCCTCTCCAGGCAGCCTGTGTACAGACAGCACAGCCACAACGCAGGGACGCCCCAGCCAGCCCCGCCCCCATGGCAGCTCTGACAGACATGGAGTTTTCTGGAAGCTGTGGAGAGGAAACAGCGCCTTTCATTTATATCATGCTTGTGGAAAAGACGTTTGTTAGTGTCAGGCCCAAGGATGAGCGATGAGGCTGGAGGACAAGATGAACATCACCTTGCCCCGTGTTGCAAATCACTCATTGTGCGTGTGTCATTGTGTGTGTGTGTGTGTGTGTGTGTGTGTGTGTGTATGTGTGTGTGTGTGTGTGCACATGCACACGTGTGTGCCTACATGCTGGTCCTTAGCTTGAACTCAGGGCCTAGGTGCTGTCCCTAAGCTTTTTGGCTCAATGTTGGTACTCTAACACTTGAGCCATGGCTCCACTTTGGACTTTGGGAGATAAGAGTCTCATGGACTTTCCTCTCTGGATTGACTCTCTGTGATCCTCAGATCTTAGCCCCTTGAGGAGCTAAGATTACAGGCTTGAGATACTTTTGTTTTGTTTAAACTCAAGTCTGGCATTCTAGCACTTGAGCTCCACTTGTTTTCTTCTTTTCTTTCAGCTTGATTGCAGGCAAGAGTCTTGCAGACATTGCTGCTCAGGCTGACTTCAAATCGCAATCATCAGATATCAGGTTCCTGAGTAGCTGGGTAACTGGTCCCCAGCTTAAAAGTCATTATTTTCTTTCCATCTTTTATATGATCACATATTAGTTGTATAATGGGGTTTCAGTGAACTTGGGGTGGACTCTCCAAGCTCATTCCACCTTCCCTCCACCCTTTCATATATGCATACATTAAATATGTTGACCACATTCACCCCCTCCATAATCCTCTCTTGCTGTCTTCAGCTCTCCCTCCATCATCCACCTCCAAATGCAACCTGTTTTCCTTCCATTTTTAAAGCTAGATTCTCTTACCACAGGCAATATAGAATATTTGCCTTCCTCATTTTGAGAAACTTCACATGATAACCTCCAGTTCCATCCTTCCTCCTGCAAACAGTACCATTTCATTCTTCTTTCTGGATGAATGACATGGCTTTATCCACTCACTGGTTGATGGGCACCCAGAATGAATCACCAGCGTTTAGCTATTGTAAACAGGGCTGCTATAAACATGGGCATTCCAGTGTCCCGACTGCTTTATGTCTGCCGTAATTCTGACAGAAGAGAGTTCTCTCTGTGACTTTACCTCAGAGCTGAAGAAGGGAATTCTATTCTAGCTACAACTGTGGGCCAGGGCACATGGTCCTTGGAGAATGGAGGACCAGTAAAGGGCCCTGGGGAAGAGGTCAAAAGCCACATTCAGAAATGACTGGGCGGGCTGGGAAGGTGCCTTAGTGGTAGAGCGCTTGCCTTGCATGCATGGGGCCCTGGGTTCAATTCCTCAGCACCACATAAGCAGAAAAAAAAAGCCGGAAGTGGTGCTGTGGCTCTAGTGGTAGAGTGCTAGCCTTGAGCTGGAGAGCTGAAGGACAGCGCCCAGGCCCAGAGTTCAGGCCCCACGACCGGACCCCCAGAAATGACTGGGCTAGGGGCCCTCTTCAGAGCTGTTGGAGTCTTGGCTTCACTTGTAAAAAATGGAGTGGGGAGTAAAATTTAAAATCCCCACCTCTTCCAATTCTCTACTTACAGTTTCTAAAGTGAGACCCCAATGTAATGTGCTCCTTGCTCTGGGAGTGGTGAGTTGGAAAAAGCGCCATCTTAAAGTCAATTACCTTCAGTTCTGCACTCTCTTGACCTCTTCCCCATCTTTCCTCTCCATTCCTCACTTTCCAAGAGGGAGATTTGAACTCAGAACCCCACATGCAGCCTCCCCCGGTAGGTGAGACCGGCCGTCTCCCATTGGCTGGTGTGACGGATCTGTCTCCAGCTTCTGCTAGTGCTGCAGAGCCTTGCACACGTACGTGTTTCTGGTTACTCACTCCCCAATGTGTTCCTTTGCATTTTTCTGAGCCAAATGCCATGCCATTATTTTTCACCTATCTTACTATAATCTCCTAATATTGTTCACCTGTTCACTGCCTGCCCACACTGGGATCTTTTTCTAGCCTGGCACCTGCTTGAGCCTGTTCGACTCATATATCTATATTTTTAAGAGAATACTCAGTCTAGTACTTTCCCCCAGGCCAGGTATGGAGTGATCTCATGGCTAATGCTTGTCTTCCAGCTAGTGCCCACCATGGCCTTGCCGATACATGTAAGTCTTCCAACCCAGGTGCTGGGGTTTTAAAATGCCTGTCAGCCTAGCTGCTCAAGAGGCTGAGATCTAGGATCACAGTTCAAAGCCAGCTTGGGCAGGAAGGTCTGTGAGACTCTTATCTCCAGTTACCCACCCAAAATTGGAAAGTGGAGGTATGGCTCAAGTGGTAGTGCACCAGCCTTGTGCAAAACAACGACACAAGAGCTTGAGGTCCAGAGTTCAGGCCCCATTACCAGTACGTACACACACACAACACACACACACACACATACACACACACACACACACACACACACACACACACACACACATACAACACCATACCATGTGGTTAGGGAACTGCATAGTGCTCCTACCTTGTTTCCACCTGGGCAGGTGCGCTTTTCCCTGCAGGAGTGTGATCTGCTGTAAGGACTTCTTTATAGTTTCAAAATTATATCTTTGTGAAGATAATGTTCAAAAATCCCTGTCTTCCTTCCTTTTCTTATTGCACCAGTTTTACTTTTAGTCCAATTCTTAGAGCTCTTCCACAAGCCTCTCATGAGTCTTGGGAAAGAGGCTGTGTGCTTTCCTCTGAATGCATCTTCACATTCAAAATGATAGGTGATTTTTTTTCTGTTGATCTTTATGAATGTATGATTTCCAAGTATTTGTTAAAATGATTTATACTTCCCTTTGCAGAGTCTGTTTATTTATTTACCTATGCTGGTACTGGGGCTGGAATTCAGGGCCTTGTATTCTCACCTGGACTTTTTGCTCAAGGTGGGTGCTCTACCACTTGAACAAATCCTCCGCTTCCATCTGGTGAGTTTTTATAGCCACGTGATTTACCTATCACTTGCTGGAACTGTGAAAGAGGTCCAAGAAGTTTTAGTTCATCACATGTCTGGTCCTTCTGTATCTCCCAGATTGTAACAATCATCAATGAACATGATTCTGTTTTAGACTGTGAGGCTAGCACGAAGCCACTCTCCTTTATTTATTTTTTGTTTTGTTCTGTGAAGTTTGCCCTCCAAGCCTTGACAGAGTCCAGGTTTGCCAGCAAAACAGCTAAATGAAAAAGAAAAATTCCACTGAACCATGCAGATGTGTCTCACCGAATCCAGATGTTTGGCAAGTACAGAGGATACCTCCAGTATCCCGCAACCCTCAACGTTTTCATCATTGTGTTTTAATCGAAAACACAACTTTAATGTCCTGACTGTGTATGGTGTGAAAGAATCAGAAATTCCAGTAGAATCCACCCCTGGGTGGAAAGAACCTCTGCCTTACTAATTTGACCAACCTCCATTTGAAGACACAGCCCTGGCAGGTGCTCCCTCATCTTGTGAAGAATTGTGCATCAGGAAGTGGGTGTTTTCTCCAGCATAAGTCAACCCAGATTGAAAAGAAAAAAAAATTAAGGGGGAAAAATCAGCAACTGGAATTTTCTTTGACTGTGGAATTGTGGTAAATATTTCTAAATAGCCACACTGCCCAATTCTTTTTTTGGGGGGGGGTCTGGTCGTGGGGCCTGAACTCTGGGCCTGGGCGCTGTCCCTCAGCTCTTCAGCTCAAGGCTAGTGGTCTACCACTTGAGCCACAGCGCCACTTCCGGCTTTTTTCTTATGTGGTGCTGAGGAATTGAACCCAGGGCCTCAAGCATGCAAGGCAAGTGCTCTACCACTGAGCCACCTTCCCAGCACTGCCCAATTCTTTTATTCAGCATGCTGTACCTCTCACAGCCTTTAATATTATTAAGTGAAAAAATACATATTTTGCATTGTCATTCTGATCAATCTAGAACACTGAATGCATGGTACCTTTCCGTTTTCTCAATGTTCCAATGGAGAGACTTTTATGATCTCTATTTATCAGTTGACCAGAGCATGACCTGACCGTTCTGCATCAATGGTAGGAAGCATGTTAAGTGAAGACAGACTCTAGCATCTTAGATTTGGAAGTCATTAAAGGGTTGTTAAGGAGAACCCCATCACACTGAGCCTGCTCTCCAGCTCCACGTTGGCTGAGTAGTTCATCTGAGCACAGTCCTCGATGATCTAAAGGTAGACAGTGATGCTTTGTTTCCTGGGATTTGAACTAAGGACCTCACACTGTCCCCCCCACCTTTTTTTTGGTTGGTCATGGGGCTTGAACTCTGAGCCAGGGCGCTGTCCCTCAGCTCTTTAGCTCAAGGCTAGCACTCTACCACTTGAGCCACAGTGCCACTTCTGGCTTTTTTCTTTTTGCTTATGTGGTGCTGAGGAATCGAACCCAGGGCCTCATGCATGCGAGGCAAGCACTCTACCACTGAGCCACCTTCCCAGCCCCCTATCCCTTAGCTGTTTTGTTCAAGGCTGGTGCCCTCCCACTTGAGTCAAAGCTCTACTTCTCACTTTCTTTTTCTTTTTGCTGGTTAACTATCTCCGAGACTTTCCTGCCTGGACTGGCTTCGAACTGTGCAAACTTCAAATCTCAGCTTCCTGAGGAGCTAGGATTACAGGTGTGGGCCACCGGCATCTGGCCTGTCCCAGTGTTGTAGTTGTTGTTGTAAGGCACTGAGTGCAGAGGGCAGCTGTGACTTATTTCGGATTCCTCCCCTCAGTTCTGACTCTGCTCTGAGTCTAGCATCTGTGGGCCACACCGAGGTGGGTTTCCCGGCGGCCTGCCTTTCATCTCCGAGTTCTCCTCACCTGCAGATGCCTGGCTTTTGGCTGAGCAACAGTAACTTGAATAATTTCTCCTCCCAACAGGGTTGGTTGGTCCGCACAGCAGCTGCCGTTGCCGTCGCCACCCACCTTCTCTTGGCCAGGCTCCAGGGCAAGGTGAGGACTCTGAAACTTTCACGCAGCCCTCAATGGGCTCCGGCTTCTGACAGGTACCGGGGACCACCAGACGATGGAAAGTCTGATCTGGCAGGCAGTTAATCAGCAGCCCCGATTTTGAGCAGAGTGGAGTAGAGAAGCAAATTTATATGCTCTTTTTGTGCCGGGGGATTGGCCCCTCTCCTCACTTGGGCTGGGGCCGGGGTCTCTCACATCTGTAGTCTCTTTACAGGTTCTGGCAGACATTCCTGAGTGCACAGCAGTGGGCCCTCTCATAAGAAAAACGGAATTCACCTCCCCTCCAGGCCTTCTTGTCTGGTGCACAATTGCAACTTCTTGGAATTGTGGTTTGTCCCCCGGGCACCTTGAGTGTATGGAAGAGGGTCATCTTTCCGGCTTGGATTTGTGACTTCTTAAAGATCCCAGAATGTCATTTTCCAGCTGAGCCATTTTAACATTAAATGGTGTCTCATCAGGAGCTTCAACATCTGGAGGAGATGCTGACCAGTCAGGATAAATCAGCAGCTGCCGGGGGGGGGGGGGTGGGGGGGGGCTAAAGGTCACACTAATTCCAGATTCTCTGCCCAGAAAAGCACAGAGGCAATAAATAAAATGACCACACAGACTCTGACACCACAGGGTGTCTGTGGAAGCGAGCGTGGAGGAAGTGGACAGGCCCTGCTGAGAGAGCTAGAACAGGTGGACAGGGCAGCACGCTGGAGTATTCTAGGCCTGTGCCATTTTACAGCCGAGCCTGGCATATTTTTGTGTCATTCCCAAACAGATCCAGGGGTTATTAGAGGGGTCCCTCACTCCCTGCCCTCCAGGGGTGTTCTGCCATGATCCCCAGAGGATGCTGGGATCTAGCCTCTTCTGAGTGCTTGGATTCAAGCTTTGTGATACCCAGCAGTCATTCTGATTATGGAGCCAGCTAGCTACCCAGTGGCTAACGGGTGGGTAGTGTAGACCATGTGGGTGATTCGGATCCTGCTCTTTGAGTGAGACCTCACAGGATGCAGTCCACAGCCTGCGGCGCTGCATCATCAGTTTTCAAAATCGCATTTCTTTGCCCCTGCTATTTCCTATCTAATATTTTTGGGTGGAAAGAGAAGAAGGCAACATGGAGGATGGAGGATGGAGGATGGAGGACGCAGGAGGCAGGAGGGGCTGCTGTACTGGGAGAGGACTGGCAGGAGATGGCAGAGGCCGCTGTCATCATGGGCGAATGTTCTCCTTAAACGCCACCATGCGTTCCTGATAGTGCCTTCCTGGTCTTTTCTTCCCTCCTTAGGGTCTGACCTCAGGCTTCTCTTTTCTCTTGGCCGAAGCCCAAAGCCATAAGCCCTCCCCAGACCATCTCAGGGGTGCTCCTCGGCTCCTTTCTTATGCTGAGCTTTGGTGACCCCTCCTTCATCCCTATCTGGCTGCCGCACCCCCATGGTCCCCCTGAGCCACACAGGATGCTTCTGGGGTGGCACCTGTCCTAGACAGCCGTGGCGTGGCTGCATGTATGCAATCACACATATTCCTGACACACGGTAATGACATCCTGAGATAGGAGCTCTGAGCATTTCTGTTCACTACATAAGTACTGAATAAATAGCCCAAAGAGAAGGTGAAGGTGGTAAGTGTGGAAGAGAAGAATTGCTATGGGGATAGAGAGAAGGAATAGTACCTTACCTTTCAAAGCTTTCAAAGAGTTTGAATTATCTTCTGAACTGGGTAAAATTTGGACATGGCTTGCAGAATGAGTGGTTACATAAAGATAGGGAAGTATCTGTGTGCAGAACATGTTTAAGAGAATGCCAGTTAAGTCATTCTGCCTATTTTCCTCCCTCCCTTCCTTTCTTTCTTCCTTCCTTCCTTTTTTCTTCCTTCCTTCCTTCCTTCTTTCCTTCCCCTCTGTTTCTTTTTGGTATGTACTAGGGCTTGAACTCAGGGCCTCATGCCCTTGCTTGACTTTTTCACTCAAGGCTGGTGTTCTGCCACCTTGAACCATACCGCCACTTCTGGTGTTTTGTTGGTTCATTGGGGGTAATAGTCTTGTAGACTTCTCTGCCTGGGCTGGCTTTGAACCATGATCCTCTAGTCTCAGCCTCCTGAGTGGCTTGGTTTCCAGGTGTGAGTGACAAGCTATCATTATGCATTTATTATTCATTTCATTATGGCAAATGGCAGGATTTTCTGAATAAAAGGCTCACTGAGAATGACTTGGGTGTCCTGTGGCTACATGAGTGTGCCAGCCAGCCCTTCACATTTTGCAGTCTTCGTGTGCCTGAGTGTGTCTGGGCTAGGCAGTGTGGGTGGAAGGTTCTGGGCTCTGGGAATACCACGGAACCAGGCATTGTTTTTTTTTTACTTTGACACCAGCTGAACTGAATTTGCTGTCCTGGTGCTAGGGGCATGGCAGCAGCTTCTTAGCAAGATGATGGGGAGGGAGTTATACCAGACCATGGGTGCTAAGACAGCCATCCGGTTTCTAGAACATTTTAGGCACAAAACATTTCAAACACTTTTGAACCCCAAAGCCCCAGTCTTCCACCCTAGACAAAACTGGTTCAATCCCTTCTCCCACAGCCCACTCCTCTCCGGGAGGAGCATGAGATGCAGGAGCGCTGGACTCCTGGTCAAGGCCATTCCAGGCAGATTTCCCCAGTCACACAGCACCATGGGTGAAAGGAAGAAAAATATTGATGTGTTCTTGAATTACTCCTATAAGTCAGATCATGTGTCATCGCTGGGATCTAAACAATGAGCCGGGGCAGAAGGAATGCACAGCTGAGACCATGAGATAAACCTTCCCCAGCCGTCACTGCCCCCAAACCCAGCAAATTGCTTCCTTTATTTAATTACAAATTAATTGAAAACACTCCCATGCTGATAAAACAATATGAGTCCCTGATTTGTTGATAATAGCCTAATCCTCCCGTAATAGCCCAATAGACACCATTGTACGATTAGGTCATTGATTTTCCACACTTGCAGAGTCTGGGCAGACATGGCTGCCTGCGGGAAGGGAAGGGATACACAGGGAGGGAAGAGCGCTGGGGAAGGGGATTCTATGGTGGGTTTGGTGTCAGAGAGTCTGGGCTGCATTACCAGCTCTGCCAGGCACTGGCTAGCTCAAGACCCACTTTGGAACAACGGGAGTCTGTGAGCCCTGGGCTGTGTGGGGAAGGGGCAGGCCTGGTGCTGCGCATGGTGTGGCATTCATCCATGTTAGTTGCCTTCTGTTAAGTTTCCTTCCTGTGTTATGAGGTTAGAGGAACTTGTGCTTTTTGTCAGTTCAGTGGGTCATCCTAGGTTTAGGGGATCAGTAACTGTGGTAACGTCTGCTCCAGCATGCTGAGGCCCCTGTGAATCTGCTGGTCTGTATCTATCAGATCAGTCTCCAACCCAGGGTTCTTCCTTCTGGCCTGCCCCCACTTTGCCGCCCACATCGCATTCCCACACAGGGAACATGAGCATTAAGGCTGCCCGAGCTCCGGGAAACCAGTGCAGAGGAAGACACAGCAATGTCACCACAGCAGTGGAAACCATCCAAAGTGTGAGACTCACTAAAGCAGCAAGTTGGAATCAGCATCAGAGATGAAGGAAGGCGATTCCATTTACTAGGACAGGAAAAAATATATAATATGTGTTATATATAAATTATGTATAATTACTATATATTAATCATTATATTATATAAATATCTAATAAGATAGTATACTATATACTATATAATTATATATTATGTAACAAATAACTATATGTTATATGTTATATAACACAAATCTATAATTACATGATATAATATTCATATTATATTAATGCAATAAAATATATTAGTATATATTATATTACCATATGATATATTATATAACATATAATATATAATGTTTATATTACATATAATAGAGAATACTTATAAAATGGAAAATATACCTATATATATATTTAGATTTTTTTTTTTACTTTTATTTTTTGCCAGTTGTGGGGCTTGAACTCAGGGCCTGGGCACTGTCCCTGAGCTTTTCCACTCCAGGCGAGTGCTCTGCTACTTTGAGCCACAGTGCACCTTACAGTTTTCTGGTGGTTAATTGGAGATCATAGTCTCATGATTTTTCCTGTCTGGGCTGGGTTTGAACTGTGATCCTCAGATCTCAGCCTCCTGAGTAGCTGGGATTACAGGTGAGAGCCACCATCACCACTTTATCTATATATTTAATGGAGACTATGAGAAGATAGATAGATAGATAGATAGATAGATAGATAGATAGATAGATAGATAGATAGATAGATAGATAGATCAGAATAATAAGATTTTACTTACAGAACAGTAAATCCTTCTCTTACACTTTTAGATGAAGCAGAAAATGAGATGCTTTATCTGTTTTTCAGTGATTTGAAGTTTGTAACAAGGGTAGAAGAAAACCCAGACAGTAGTGTTGCTGACATTCAGGAAAGGATAGACTAGATCCTCATAATTTACATCTTAAAGGAGATAAAAAGGAGAAAGGGCATCACATGTCCACAAAGCAGAAAGTCCATTTTTGAGGCTGGCTAAGAAACATGATGGGTTCCCAGTGTCAGAGATCTCTATCCATCTTTTAGTCTCTCTCTGTTAGCACTCGGGCTTGAACTAAGGGCATGGGCCCTGTCCCTGAGCTTTTTTTTTGCTCAAGGTTAACACTCTACCACTTGAGCCATAGCTCCATTCCTGGCTTTCCCTTTGTGGTTATTTGGAGATAAGAGTCTCATGGACTTTCCTGCTTGGCTGGCTCGGCGTCTGGATCCTCAGATCTCAGCCTCCTGAGTAGCTAGGATTCCTGGAGTGAGGTACCAATGTCCGGTTTCTTTCTACTCTCGTACAAATCCCTACCCAGTCTCTTTCTCAGCTTGTAGCCTGTCTTCCATCTTCAAAGTTAGAAGCATAGTATCTTCCCATTTGTCTGCAACCCTTGTAATGACATGTGTCCACCTAGATTGTCCAGGATTATCTCCACTTTTAAGAATGTAGTCCTCACTAATAGAATACTGTGCCATAAGCGCACTATTGCTAGTGTGCTTTAGACATGTACACATTTAAGCAGTGCATTCAGGGGCTCCCAGCAGTGGGGGAAGGGTGTGGTCTGGTGTGGGACAGTTATCTTGTCATCCCTCTGCTGTCTCTTAGGTAAGGTATGTGCCTGGTGCCATTTCTCCCTCCTGCCTCAACTAGCTTTATCTTTCTGTTACCAGTGCTTCTGACTTCTCCACCCTGGGGAGCAGGGCAGGCAGAGCCGAGGGGAACAGTAAACCATCCCAGTGTTGGTATTCTGCGGACGTGGCAGAGACAGAAGTAATGCTAACTTTCATGGCCTCTCTGGGAATTCTTTGCATCCTCACCCTTAGTCATCACCAAAGCTGTCTCACCTACATTTCCTGTGGTGTACATCACTATTTATTCTTTTATTTATTTTTTTTGCCAGTCCTGGGGCCTGAACTCAGGGCCTGGGCACCATCCCTCAGCCTCTCTGTGTTCAAGGATAGCGTTCTACCACTAGCCACAGCGCCACTTCTGGCTTCTTCTGTGTATGTGGTACTGATGAATTGAACCCAGGGCTTCATGCATGCGAGGCAAGTGCTCTACCACTGAGCCACATTCCCAGCCCCTGTACATTATTATTTGACTACTTGGATGACATCTAGGCACACAATAATCCATCATCATCTTTCCCGCCAGGACGCTGAGTGTTTCTCCTCTAAGGAATCCTCTCCTACCTTCTGTTTCACAGGAAATAGATCATCTCTTGTCCTGACTCTAGGAGTGGAGTTAATCCCCACCCAGTTCCTCTATTCCATTTTGTCTCTTATTTCTATTCGTTGGATGTGTTTCTAGCAAGAGACCATGTGTCCCTTGAGTCCCAAAGGACTTCTGTTAAGGCCTTGGTCTTTTCTTACCTCTTCTCTCTGGAATTGGGCTAGGAGGAACTATGCTTTCTGCAAAGAAAACTCAAATAAATAACCTTTCACTTTTTGTTTCCTTGATGCAGGTGAGTGATTAAGTCTCAAGATATTTTGAGTATTTCCTTTAACAAACTACCAGGTGAAAGTTGTTGTTACTTAGTGTGTAGGGTGGTTGATTTTCAGAGTCAACTTGACATTACTTCTAGGTGTAGCTGGATGAGATTGGCAGCTGACAGAATAAAACAGGAGGCTGGGTATGAATCTACTGAGAGCACAAGTAGAATAAAAAGGCAGGGGGAAAGGGGAAATTTGCTCTCAGCTCTGACCTGAGACATCAATACCTCCTCTCCTGGATGGGAATGGCACAAGTGTTCCCTGGGGGAAAGCCCCAGGGGATGTGAGCAACTTCTTATTCTAAATTTCATGAGTGCGCATGTCCACACAGCCAGTAGGTTCTGTTTCGGCAGCAACTTCCCTTTCAGCATTCTGCTCCATTTGGCACACAGCTACCACAGTATTTGGTGGAAAGGAAACACACAAAGGTCGACTTCCTTCTTCCTATGGAATCAAGTACAAAAACATAATTACACCTCCATAATTAAATTAGTCACATACTTTGAGGTTTTCCAGATGCGCCCTCCTACAAAGATGGAGAGTACTATCCTTAGACACATTTCGAACTTTTCCCTCAGTCTCGGGCAGCTGACAGTCTTCCTGTGTGGAGTGCTGACATGGTCTGATGAGCTCTTCTCTGGGACCAATTTTGCTGACAGGCAAATGCTATTCCACGTCATTCAGAGCTGTTAACCACCTCCCCCATGCAACACACACCACCTTTTTTCTTTTGCTCTGGCAACACACACATGCAACTGACCATCTTGGCTCCTCCGTGCCTCTTACTATTTTTAAAGCACAGCAGGTAAACTCAGTTTGGAAGATTATTATTGATACCACAATCTGGCAACTGGGACAATTACTGAACTTACCGTGCGCCATGATTTAATTGGCCACAGATGCCTCAATGACATCATTTCATCAACATCTTGATGGAAAAAAAATCACAAAGCCATGCGTGATGGAATGACTCATCTAAAGTTCATAAGTGAGAGGAGGTCTGACAGATGAGTAAGGCCGGTTAATTCACTCACCTGATGTCAGAATCAGATGGGTCGGCGGAGGGCTCCGTTAACTGTTTTAGGAAAGTAATCCCCTAGTTTGCTTGTCACTCAAGAACAAATGGACCCTATTGATAAGCTGCCAGCACCACCTCAAAGCTCTTCTTGCCTCTGTACCAACAAGGAAACATAAAAGAAAGCATCGGACGGTCTGCCAGCCAGACTTACCTGTATGTGAGGGATAGTTCTTTACTCCAGTTAGCATAGTTTTCTTTCTATGATGTTTCAGCAGTTGTTCACCAAGATGTTAACAACGTGTCAGCCTCCGAAGTCATCACAGACATAAGTTCAGAAAACTTATCCAGATGGAGACGGCCTCTACGTACATTATAAAAATCTGTGAGATGGAGGGATGGAAACAAAACCTTGAAAAGATGTGGGAAGGGGAAATATGGATGGAAGGGAGATTCAGGGAGACACAAGGCAGGAGAGACACGCGCTCACTCAGGTAGCAGCCATTCCAACAAAATGGTCATTGGGCATTTGGGTTGAAGAGTCAGAACTCACCACAGCCTCTGTTATCAAGCCAGGAAGAGGCAATTGTTTCTCATTCCATTCATTCTCTTCCTATCCCTCCTTCAGAGGGTGAGTCTGTTTGTATTCAGAGATGCTACCCAGGAGACAGAGCAGTCCTCCTCTTCCCCCCAGAGAACCTCGGAAGTAGCACCCACTATGTGCAGTAGTAAGCCAAACAGACAAGCATATTGATTCCTGTGAGGGTTGCCATTCAGACCCAAAGACAGCTGGATGTAAGAGGCACAGCCCTGTCATCCTAGCTACTCAGGAGGCTGAGATCTGAGGATCATGGTTCAAAGCCAGGATCATGGTTCAAAGCCAGGTTGGGCAGGAAAGTCTGTGAGACTCTTAGCTCCCATTTACCAGCAGAAAGCCAGCAGTGCAGCTGTGGTTCAAGTTGTAGAGCACCAGCCTTGAGCCAAAAAGCTAAGGGAGAATGTTCATGTCCTGAGTTCAAGTTCCAATATAGGTACAAGAAAAAATAATTCAAAGACAAAATAAATGAGTTTTTACTGTGTGTGATAAGGTGCCTTAGGAAAAATTAAAGCAGAAAAGAGGTGGAGGATGGGGAAGTAATGATTGTTTGTGAAGACAGTTTAGGGAAGGCTGCATTGGAAAGGTGACGTCTGGGGACAGATATACAAGAGGAGAAGTAAACATTCCAAGACAACCCTTGATGTCACCCGATGTCCTGTCTGCCTTCTTACATCACTTTAGTAACTGGCTGTGTTTTCCTGTCCATCTTATCTTTCCTATGAGCTCAATGTCCATGCCGAATGTCTCTTATTTTATTGGATTAAATGGCCACATGGTTAAATGTGGAATGGAAAGATCAAGATCATGTGTGTGTGTATGTGTGTGTGTGTGTGTGTGTGTGTGTGTGTGTGTGTGTGTGTTAAGACTTTGAAATCTATTTCTTGATTATGCTCCAGGATGATTGATATCAAGATATATGTCCCCTACCGGGTATGCGAATGCCCGATTTTTCAGGTTTTTGTCAAAAATTCTGTCACCAAGAAAAGTCTGGAAAATGTGGAAAATTCTGTTGGCCATGATTTTAGAAATTTCCCAGCACTCCTCTGTTGGGGCTTGTGTTTCTAACTCAGGAGCTGATGATTTTGGCCATTGCTTTCCACTTTCTTTGTGATCCGTGTTTCACCGTCTGGCATCCTGTTTAGATTTTATTTTGTTTGGATTAGCAGATCACTCCTGTTCCCATGAGATTACCTCCATCTCCACCCTGATCAGTCAACAGGACTAAGTTGTACCCAATGAGAAACTAGGATTGAAATCAAAGCCGTTTATCCTATAGGATGAGGCTAGAGAATAAGGTACAGACCATTCCCAGTCCTGGGATGTATTTCTACAGAGGTGGATAAATTCTTGGAAAGGATCCATGGCTCCTTAAACTTACCTAAGGTCAAGACTGATCTTGGGACTTCAAGAAGGACTACGCTTGATAGGAATGGGAGAAAGGTGGGACCAACTCTGTCTGTGGAAATAAGTGGCAAAGAATTAGAAAACCACAAATTCCCCCCAGTTCTTTAGTTTTTCTTTTAATTTTGTCCTTCTCTTCTCCTCCCACAATCCCAAATGTCAATATTATGAATGGTCCTTAATATTGTGTGTGTGTGTGTGTGTGTGTGTGTGTGCTGGGACTGGGGCTTGAACTCTGGGCCTGGGCACACTCCCTTAGCTTTTTTTTTTTTTTGCTCAAGGCTGGTCCTCTACCACTTGAACCACAGCTCCATTTCTGGCTTTTTTTGCTGGTTAATTGGAGATAATAGCCTCTTGGATTTGTCTGTCTGAATTTTTTTTGTTTTAAGATTTTCTAGCTACTTAAGAGGTTGAGATCTGAGGATTGAGGTTCAAAGCCAGCATAGGCAGGAAAGTCCATGAGACTCTTATCTCCAATTAATCATAGAAAAAGCTGGAAGTGGCTCTGTGACTCAAATAGTAGACCATTAGCCTTGAGCACAGACAGGCCCAGGGATAGTGCCTAGGCCCAGAGTTCAAGCCCCAGGACCTGAAAAAAAAAATCAAACAAATTTCCTCAAACACTAGTTAGAGTGATCTTGCCCAAAACGTACTCAATATAAGAACAGTTCTAAGGAATCTTGATTATCAAGATGCAGGCACTGGTGGCACATGCCTATCATTTTAGCTACTAGGAAGCCGAGATCTGAAGATCCTGGTTTAAAGCCAGCCCAGACATTCATTTTTCGAAATGAACTCCAAGAAATAAAAGAAGAGATTTTTGTTGTTGTTGTTGTGGCTACTTTTGTTGTCTTTTCCTTTTGTCTTACTTATTAGTTTATTTTCTTTGGGAGGGCAAGTGGGGGGGAGCACAGCAAAGGTGGGGCAAAGGGTCAACAAATATAGCAGTGGTACCCACTAGACCCCAGGTGGAAAATGAACTCTGCAACTTGTGAGTGGGGATGGGAGGAAAAAAATGGGGATAGAATGAGGGAAGGGGTGACATTGTCCAAACAGAAATGTCTTCATTACCTGACTTATATAACTATAACCCCTCTGTATCTCACCTCTACAATAACAATAATGATATCTATCTATATTTAAAGTCCTTTGCATAGTGTCTGGTGCATTGTGGGCCTGTGATAATTCTGTGGGTTAATTGCTATAGAAATTTAAAAGTTAGTGTTGAAAACAGAACTTTCCTTAAGATGCAGATGGCATCACAAAGGACTGGGACCATGGTTCAAGTGGTAGAGTGCCAGCCCAGAGCAAGAAGGCATTACCAGTGATATTCAACCCTAGTACCTACACGTGACTAATTTGAACAAATCAATAGAAGTGACCTTGGAGCTTCTTTTCTTCCTCTCCTTCCTTCTCCCTGCCGAATCAAAGAATCATATCAGGGCCCCCAACAGGCTTGCTCCTCTCCGATCTCAGTGACCGGATTCCTTTCCATGCTGATCTGGGAGACAGTCTGCAAACTCAAGACACGCAGGCAATGCAGAATTGCTTCTCTTTTATTTTGCATTTCCCTCTTAAACACCATTCGATTATAAGCTTTCCTCAGGAAACTCTATCCCCAGCTCCCACCCCCTTGTCCTTCACTGACAGGGCCCCAATCTCTCCAGGAGATGATGACCAATGGAACTCGCTCGTGTGAGGTGTCCTGTCAATCACACTGCCCTGGGCACGAGAGCCCATCCTCTTGCCCTTGAGCCTGCGGCCTTGGGCCAGGAAGGCTGGACTGTGCAGTTGTCAGGTTTTCCACTGTGTCCTCAGCTCAGCCCCAAATGGTCAGCACGGCTGTCCTCTCACTATTTTTAGTCATAGATCAGTTATCCCTGACACGCAGGGATGGAGATTAACAAAATGCACCCATCGGCATCTCTGAGCCCAAAGCGGCCTTCAGCAGCATCTCGGGGGCTTAACGGGCTTAAGTGGTTGTTTTTTTCTTAATTGTCTCCCTCTACTTCTCTTGGCAGTGAGGATCTGGGTTAGAAGCGCCCTCATCTGCTTGAGGATCTTCCAAAGAACCACTACACGTTGCACCTTGCTCCCCAGGTGCTCAGCACCCCTACCCTCCCTGGCCTGTGGGAGGAGGGGCCTGGGCGGTGGCTCCCTGGGCTTGCTGGGGAGATGGGGACACATCTCCCGGGTTCCATGCAGCTTTTATGAGAACATCGAGTCCTGGGCCAGCCCGTGGGATGTTCCCACCAGTCTCCCCCGTGGCAAAGGGCCTGTAAGTCAGAGGAAGGGAATTTCATGAGGCCCCGGGCCAGCCGGGAAGGCTGGGCACGACAGGGCGAACACCACCGTAATCACACCGTGTTCTGAAACTTCAGCCCTACACTCTGGTCTTTATCCTCTCTTGACCTGAGTTCAATGCAAGCCATGATCTTTGGGCAGCTGGGGCTGTCAGAGCTTGAGGACAGTTTTGGACATGGGTTTTCTCATGGCCAAAGACCCGTGCCACAGGGACGTGGGCATGGGTGGCCCGCAGGTAAAATCATTGTTAACTTGGTGGCTTTCTTCATCTCACTGTATTGTCTCTGAACTCCTGGAGTTTTACTCCGGTAACATCCTGGCACTCCGGAGTTAGCACTTCTGTCTCATCAATTGTCTTCCTCGAAAAAAGAAAAATTAAAAACAAATCTCCTTTGGCTGGGTACTTACACATTTGTGTTGGGTCCACAGACCCACGTTCTCCACAGAAACTTGGTGGTCAGGTTGGATCTGGATCAGGCGATCTGGAAGGCAGGAGCGTGAGGCCCGCCTCTGAAGGGTCTTACGTGAGTTCTCAGGCCCATGTTAGTTTGGGTCTTTCTCCACAAGGTTTGGGTGTCTGGGGAGATCTCAAAACTGGGCCACTCAGCATTCCAGTCTGTGAGACGTGTCATCTGCTCTGCTTTCCCAGGGCTCTTGTAGGAAGGAGAACGTGGTCAGGAGTTTTAGCTCTACTGAAGGATTTGCCTCTTATCATCCTTCTCACCTCATTCCTGCTTCTCTCATTAATGGTCCCATCTGTCCCGACTGCACAGCTTCACCACAGAAATAATGACCACAAGTACTAAAAGCAAAGAAATAAGCCAGGCACCGGTGGCTCACGCCTGTAATCTTTACTGCTCAGGAGCCTGAGATCTGAGGATCATGGTTCAAAGCCAGTTTAGGCAGGAAAGTCTCTGAGACTCTTATGTCCATTTAACCCTGAGAAAGATGGAAGCGGAGCTGTGGATCAAAGTAGTACAGAGCTAGCCTTAAGCAAAAGAGCTCAGAGGCAGTGCCCAGGCCATGAGTTCAAGTCCCATGACTGACAAAGAGAAAGAAGGAGGAGGAGGAGGAGGAGGAGGAGGAGGAGGAGAAGGAAAAGGAGGAACAGGAGAAGAAGGAGGAGGAGGAGAGGAAGAGGAGGAGGAGAAGGAAAGAAATAAAAATACGCTACATAAACCCACTATCTCCTTTTTGGCTAATGAGATAATACTTACTTGCTGAGTACCTCAGATATGATTATCAATACTGACTTGCTTGGCAACTCACTAATTAATTAATAACTTTTCATATGTAAGGGTATAATTTCTACAGAAAACACTATTATAGTCTAGCTAGGAGCCAGGTGCTTGTGGCTCCTGCTCAGCTACTACTCAGGAGTCTGAGATCTGAGGATGAAGGCTCCAAATTAGCCCAGACAGACAAATCTGCAAGACTCTTATCCCCAATTAACCAGCAAAAAGCCTATTGTGGAGCTGTGACTCAAGTGGAAGAGAGCCAGCTTTGATTAAAAAAAAAAAAAGCAAAGCAAGAGTACAAGGCCCTGAATTCAAGCCCCAGTACCGGCACACACACATGAAAAAAAAAAACTAAAACAACCATCAAAATGTTTATAAAACACAAGGCATTTACTAAGCTAAACAAAATGGGTTTGGAGGAGAAAGCGTGGCCACATTCTTGGCTACATACAGTGTGATGGTCAAAACCACCAATTTTTCGTACACAGATGGATCCAATGGAGCCCACAGAAGGGTTTGGTGGGAGCTTGGATGTCTGAATTACCGCTCGCCAGGGAGCAGCCAGGGCTGGTGGCTTCTGAGGTAGCAACCACTGGCGCTATCCGTCAGGCATGTTTGGATTGGATTGGGGAGGCCCTGGGTTCTGGACAGTCCACCCAGGACACAAACCAGGGCCAAGTCATGGAGTCAGATGTCTCGATGGTGTTTGCACACTACCATCCCTGGAAGCCCATGTGCCTCAGCCCTGTGTTTGGTTTGCCTTGTAAGAGCTGGGTGTCCTCTGTTCCTCTCCCGTGAATGTTGAAGATAGATCATCACCACCATCACCACCACCACTACCACCATCACCACCTCTTCCTGAGCACCTGCTATGTGTGATGTGCTTCAGAAGTCGCACTTTTAATCTGTCCATCAGTTTTATCCAATAAGCGTTTTAACCCAGTTTATAAACAATAAAATTGAGACACTGAGATCATATACCTTGCCTGGAGGCATAACATTAGCCAGTTGGAAATTGGATGTCTGCCTCTATTCCTTCCTTCTTCTGAAGATGATTTTCAGCTTCTTATTTGCCACTGGTGTGTGTGTTGTGTGTGTGTATACATGTGCACACCCGTGTGTGTGCACACACAAAAGAGACAGAAAGGGAGGAAGAGAGAAGGATCTTACTATAATGCTTTGATCAGTGGTGTGTGTGTGTGTGTGTGTATGCATGTGTGTGTGTGTGGGTGTGTGCCTGTGTGTGCTTGTTTGTGTGCGCATACTCTTGTGTGTGTGTGTACACTCAAAAGAGAGAAAAAGGGAGGAGAAGAGAAGGATCTTACTATAATGCTTTGATCAGTGGTGTGTGTATGCATGTGTGCATGTGTACATGTGTGTATGTGTGCGCCTGTGTATGTACATGTGTGTGTATGTATGCACCAGTAGTGGGGCTTGAACACAGGGCCTCCTACTTTCATTTGGCTTTTTCATTCAAGGCTGGTGATCTACTACTTGAGCCACACCTCCACTTTCTGCTTTTTGCTGGTTAGTTGGAGAAAAGGGTCTTGTGGACTTTTCTCTCCGGGTTGGCTTTGAACTGTGATCCTTAGATCTCAGGCTCCTGAGTAGCTAGGATGACAGACATGAGCCACCAGCACTCAGCTTAATGGTTTACCCTTGAATTTGAGTGTTCTCTAGTTGTATCTTTTTCTTGGCATTGGTTCATTTCTCAAGTCTTTCTGACATTGTCGTTGTTTTGTGTGAACTCGAACTTATGCTCTTGTTTGGCTTTTGTACACATGGCTGGTGCTCTACCACTTGAGCTACACCTCCACTGATGCGAAAGTCTCTCAGAATTTCCTGCCCTGTTTGCCTTTGGGGTGTGATCTCAGCCTCTTGAGTAGCTGGGATTACAGGCGTGAGCCGGGTGCCTGGCCTGACAGTGATGTTTGCTCTGTCCTTCACCTTCTGCGTTACAAGGTGGGATGGGGTTTCCTAGCTCCCTCTCTCCCTAAGCAAGCATGGTGTGTGTGTGGTAGCAAGTAGGTAACTCATGGCAGTGGTTCACCGAGAATAGATCTTGTCCACATCCAGCCCTGTCACACACGCTACAGCTCGTGACGAAAGGATGGGCCTTCTGCCTCGTGGAAGCCGGATGGAGAATCTGCCGTGAGGGGAGCTCCCTGCCTGTCAGGGTTGACAATAGAAAGCAGAGCAAAGGAAAAGCCATAAATTAGGCCAAGGGAAGGAGGCAGAGGAAAATAGATACAGACTGCTGACAAGATTAATAGGCAGTTGACTGCAAGTGCCTTCGCACCAGAGTGCCAACAAATAAACACAATTCGGAAAGCTCATCCCTGCCTTTCTAGGGCCAAAGAAAAGGGAGTGGGTGAGCGGGAGGAAGAGAAAGAGAGGCCTGGGTGCCAGGAATTCCTTCTGCGGGATCAGATCACTTGGGGGCTGACACAAGCCACAGGCCTTACTGGGGTATACCATTTTCTGACCCGCCCCCCAAAAAACCTAGGGGCTGGAGAAGCAGGGGCAGGCAGTGTGGGGGTGGGGGCTCTGAGGACTCCCGGGGAAAGCTGAGCTCAACTCGGTGCCTGACCCCGGCATGCACGCGGCCTGCCCTGGCCACCAGCGGACAGGAGTCAGCAGATCTGCCTGGCCTTTTGGCCTGGACATCTCTGGCTCCCTGCTCTAATGACTGCACCGCAGCAGGCTTGGGGAAACTACTTCTCTGAGGAAAGCCATGTTTCTATTGCTTTTATGAGCTTGAGCCACATAAAATTGTCATCATGATAGGCCCGATGTGGCTACCATGTAGCAATTTTATTTGGTGCAAAGTAATAGTGAGGGCAGAGCTAGTTCTCCAACCCACGGATTCATAGCAAGGTTAACACTTTGCACATTAAGCTCAGCTCCTTTGCCGGCGAGTTCGCACAATTCCACGCATAAATCCAGCCCACACGTCACCAAAAACAATGTTCATGGCTTTGCAGTGACGATTGTCATTGGCGTCGTTTGGCTGGCTAGCCTCTTTCCCTACAGCAACGAGGGACTTCTGGCTGGACAGCTGTGTGAGTTCACTGTCCATTGCTGTCACACAATACCTGAAGCCGTGTAGAAGGGAGCGAGAAGGGGTGCGGAGTGTTCAGTTTTGAAGCTGAAAGCCCTTGAACAGGTGGCCCCATTGGCAGGATCTCTGGTAAGGGTCCTCTTGGCTGTGTGACACCACAGTGGGTGGGTGGCACCTTGGCGGGCACAGAACATGAGAGGAAGGAGGAAGGAAGCCGGCAGGACTGAGAAGGGGCCACTTTTGCTCTTTATATGCCGACCTGATGGTGAGAACTAACCCACATGATCTGTGCTCATCCCCTCAGGGAGCCGTACCCCCACGACCTCCCCTAAAGGTCTTTCACCTCTTAAATGGCCACCCTGGGGTCCACAGTTCTGTCTCATGAGACCCTGTGGAGTGAGCAATCTCCGAGCCACTGCAACGTTACGTCTTCCTGTAAGCCTCCCATGTGTCTTTCCTCTCCCTGTCCCATGTGATCCTTTATGCCTTTGCCGTTCTGACAGCTTCACCTGCTGGCCGGGGAGCTGCCTGAGGAGAGGAAGGTTGGTCTTGCTCCCTGGGGTTTGGCAACTAGTTGAATGTCTGACACATGATGGACAGGCAAATGAATGGATGGACGAGTGAATACATTCTACAACAGGCAAACGAATGGATGGACGAGTGAATGAATCCTTCAATGATACCCTGGCCCCTCTACTCTGCTTCTATCCTCTCTAATAGAAAGAGGATTATGAAAGGATGACACTGGCCCAGACACCCCGTGCCCATCTGTGGCAGTGCTCAACTGAAACCCCTCCATACGATTATACTTAATCCAAGTCACATCTGTCACTTGGATTCGAACAAGCCTCTGTCTTATAGACACAGATGTCCAGCTTCAGAATGATTTCTTGAATGTTGGCTACCACTCTGCCTGAGAAGCTGGTGAGGTACAGAATGTAAATGAAGCATACCCGTTAAGCAAACAACAACAACAAACCTTCAAGAATATTCTATCCTAGGCTGGGATGTCGCTCAGTGGTAATGCACTAGCCTAGCAACTCCAACGTCCTGGGTTCGATTCCCCAGTACCAAAAAAAAAATCTTAAGAATATTCTATCCTATCCCAAGGAAAAGCTAGCTCTTCGCACTCCACAAATAAAGTAAGTTTCTTGTTTGTTTGTTTTTTTGCCTGCTTACATTTTCTCTTGTGGGGCGTGGATCTCACAGGAAGACTTTTCCAAAATCACCACGAGCATGGGCCCCATTAGAGTCTCCTCGGCAGGCCACACAGTGCACTAGCGCATCCTCAGGGCTGCGGACAGCGGGGGACGGGCCACACTTCTTTAGTGGGATTTCTACAGCCACGTCTTTCTCTTGAGCGCTTCGTCATTCCTCAGGACCTATCTTTTCCTAAAAGCAAATGGACACAGGTTCAGTTCTATGTGAGCAGAAGGGTTTTTCCACCACCAGTGGTAGGCAAAGGGTACAGGGGGAGGATGAGCTCTCTGTGCTGAGAGGCTGGTGTTACCTGCCAGGGAACAACAAAGGACATGTGTGGGCAAACTGGCTCGTAAGGACCCTTTCAACCCTTACCCGTTATGATTCCATTATATTCCAATGCCAGCCATATTTATTGTTGGCTTGTGGAGTATAAATATATACAGACATATTTGAATGAAATTATACTTACATGCTGTTTGGTCACTTTTAAAAAAAATCAACACAATGGGGCTGGGAAGGTGGCTCAGTGGTAGAGCGCTTGCCTTGCATGCATGAGGCCCTGGATTTGATTTCTCAGCACCATATAAGCAAAAAAAAAAAAAAGTCAGAAGTGTCACTGTGGCTCAAGTGGTAGAGCGCTAGCCTTGAGCTGAAGAGCTGAGGGACAGTGCTCAGGCCCAGAGTTGAGGCCCCACGACCGGAGCCCCCCCAAAAACAATAATCAGCACTACATCACGAATCTATGACTTTGACTGGATGGATACCCTTTGTCTTGTCAGGTGAAGCCCTCCGTTGGGCCCTCCCTTCCCTTTAGGGTGTGTGGTACCTGGGGTTGGCCCACCACTCACCATGGCCACCGTGGCTGCCGTGGCCAGGAATCCTCTGGGTGTTCTGCTTTGTGTCTCTGCTTGCTCTGAAGGTAGCTCCACTGACCTTCAGGCTCCAGGACACAGTGTTGATCCCAGGAAAGACAGTAATAGTGCTGTTGACAGATACTTTTCAACAGCTGTCTGGTATCTGGGAGGCTGAGGAGAGGAGGTAGGAGGGAGGGGGGTGGCTGGGGTTGGCTGGTGTTGCCTTGAGCTTGTTTTCCATGCGTGAAACCCTGTGCGGATGCCACCCTTCTGGTTGACTCACCAGATTTCTTTTTTAACATAATGCTTCCTCATCATTTTTAAAAAAATTATAAAGCAACGTAGCATTTAGGATTCTGGAAGTGATTTTGTGAAGGAGAAAAGTATTTCTAGGCTTTGTGTTTGGAAATCTATAAAGCAACCGTCTGGTAATGGGGCGAGCTCTGCAAGTCCCTTGAATGCGTTCATCTCACGACAATGCCTCTTGTCACCACACGGCCAGTGGTAGATAAGACATACATGGGGTCTTTGCGAGAGATGATAGAAAGTCTTGTGTAAAAATTGCCTTCTAGTTTTCATAGTAGGTGTTATTCATATACAGTCTTCATCGTTTTGTTTTTCCCAACATGCAGTTCAGAGTTCATGGTAGAACTCAGTCACAGACTCTGTAATAAAATTATTAAAGTGCTTTAAGTGCATGACATTTGAAGTGCTAATCCCTAGGGACCTTCCAGAATGCTGGTGTTGAGGGATAAAATCCACAGAACCCTAGATGGCTGCAGGCGGCTCTGGCCTGTAATCCTAGCTGCTCAAGAGGCTGAGATCTGAGGAGCGAGCTTCAATACCAATTAACTGGCAAAAAGCTGGAAGTGGAGCTGTGGCTCACATAGTAGAGCACCAGCCTTGAGCAAAAATGCAGCGCACAGGCCCTGAGCTTAAGCCCCAGTGAAACATGCGCACTCACATGCGTGCGCGCGCTCGCGAGTGTACACACACACACACACACACACACACACACACACACACACACACACACACACATACATACACCAAACAGAAATATTAACAACCTCTTGAAGACGGACTCTGCTCTCAGACTTGGCCTTTGTCTTTGTTCTATTTTTAAGGACACATGTGTAAAGAACCTGCAGGTGTCACACATCAACTTAATGGAGACTTGATAGGCAAATAGTTCCCCAGTGTCTTCCCAGCACAAGTGCATTGTGGGCCAGTCAGTTCCAGTCTCCCCCCATTCATTAGGAACTTCCTGAGATGCAAAGACCCAGCAGTCCAGGCCCTGTTAGACACCGGCCAAGCAACTGCTACCCAGAGAGGAAGAGGAAGGCCAACCCATGTCAGTGAGCTCTCCTATAAGGGGAACAGGAACAGGACCATTCTCCAGGGAAGGGAAACGAGCAGCTCTAGGGCCTGAAGTGGCAAAAGGAATCTCTTTATGAGAGGGTAAACTCTGTGCTAGGAGTCTGGGCTGATTCCATGTGCTGGGCCTGGCCAGCCAGGTAGACTCAAACACCGCAGGGAACCACCCTGAACCCACTCTACCCTTTCCTGAAAACCGGTCATCTGTAAGTCAGCCAGTGACTCACACCTGTCATCCTACCTACTCAGGAGACCGATCTGAGGACTGCAGTTCAATACCTGCCTGGACAGGAAAGTACACCAGACTCTCATGTCCAATGAGTTAGTAAAAAGCCAGAAGTGGAGCTGTGGTTCAAGTAGTAGAAGGCCAGCCTAGAGTGAAAAATGCTAAAATGATAGTGTCCAGGCAGGATGATTGGAAACTGGCCGAGTGATCCTGATCTTGTTTAATTTTGTCATGCACAGGTCCTATCACACTATCTGATCCCAAATAGGTGGCATGAGAGAAACACTAGATTTTAGGAATATAGTGGTCCAATGCCCAGCTGTGAACCTAAGGCAATTTTTACAAAAAAAAAAAAAAAAAGAACACTTGTTTTTTCCATCTCTCTCTTTTAGCAGGGACAGAGCTATAAAACTCAGCTTCCAGCTTGCCTTGATGGATGACCTTGTAACCTGAGGCCTGACTTTCACCTCGGGGAGAGCATTGCATTTACCAACTTGCAAATTACTAAAATAGTCTTAAGAAGAATACAGACCAAGAATTTAACTTTACAGCAAGAGAGTTAAAACCTAATTTCGAAAGTTGTATGACCTGATTAGTAATCAAAGAAGTGCAAAGGAAAACAAAGATAGTTTTAAGTCAGCAAAAAAGAAATTATTTAAAAGCTCAGTTTATAAAGACTGTGGTAATCTTGTATTTTATACCAACATCCCCCAAATAGGTCATTAAATTTGACCCATTGATTGCATGCCTTTGAATCTATACTAAAAATTGTCCCAACACAAAAAGGCATAACTGTACAAAGACATTCATTATAGAGTGATTTATAAATTTCCTACAATAATGGAATAGGCAGGCCAATTATTTATTTGTATTTTTTGGTTGCAGTCTTGGGGCTTGAACTCAAGGCCTAGGTGCTGTTCCTGAGTTTTTTTGCCCAAGGCTAGTGCTCTAACACTTGAGCCACAGCTCCTCTTCCAGTTTTCTGATGGTTAATTGGAGATGAGTCTCCTGCACTTTTCTGCCCGAGTTGTCTTTGAGCAGCCCTCTGTCCTCAGCTCTCCACCTTCTGCGTAGCTAGGGGCAATTGGTGACTTTTACAAGGAGAGCTATGAGGTTTGGGCACAAAGCTTATAATGTAATGAAAATGAAATTAGATAAAATACAAATACAATGCTAAGTGAGAAAAGTTCCTTACATTCCAATTAAGACTGTATAAACAATAAGCATGTTTTTGGAAGACTTAAGGGACGGGTACCAACATAACTCCCATACTCCTTTGGGGAGTATGGGAGATTATCTCCATTATACTACAATTTGTGAATCAAATTTATGATCCTTTATACTTTGAAATTTAAAAATAACTAAAATATGTGCATACTCACAAACACATGCTCAAGTAAGTGATTGACCTCTAGTGACCCTGCCTTTCCTGTTCCCTAGGGACCATTGCCTTAAAGAATGCCATTTCAGTTTTATTAACAAACTCCTCAAATATTTCAATAAAAAACAACCGAAGAAATTTCCCAGACAACCTATTTCCTCTGTGCATCTTACTTTTTTTTTTTTTTACAGTTTTGTATAAGTAGTATCTGTTAGTTTGTCTTTACCTGCCTTACTTAAAAATGACTCCTATGTGTACCATGAAGATTAATTTCTACATTTCTGTAGGTTTTTCAAACATAGCCAAGGCAAGAAGCTTATGGGACCAGTATGTGATGTTAACTAAGGCCATGCTTGCTGGTGCTCAGGTCGCCCACATGACAGAGTGTTATTTATAACCGAGACAATTGGTGAATGACTCAGGAAGATCTTCCAGAGCCACTTGGCGACTTAGAGGAATAGAACTTGTTATTAGCTGGGGAGAAAAGAACGCATTGCAGTCCCTCTGTAACTGCTCATTTTGTGGTTTCAGAATTCTGTCATTCCCAATGATATTGCAAAAATAACAACAACAACAACCCAATTTTAAAGGTCTTACAGTGTAGATAGAAAGATATCATCACCTCGTTGCATTTCTCCTTGCTGGAAAAATTACCCTACTGGAAAGTAATTGTGGGAAATGCTGGACAATAAAGATCCTTTTTGGATGTTTACAAGATCAGTTAATGCAATAAAGATGATTTTCAAATGAATTTCAGAACAGATTTTTTTCTTTTTGTTTGGGGAAAGGGGAAGCAAAGCTAGGAAAGACAGATCTATAGTATGAATATTACAAGAAACATACTTTAGGGTATTCCTGGGGTTTTAAAATGATCAATAGGGGGCTGGGAAGGTGGCTCAGTGGTAGAGCACTTGCCTTGCATGCATGAGGCCCTGGGTTCAATTCCTCAGCACCACATAAGCAGGGGAAAAAAAGCTGGAAGTGGCACTGTTGGCTCAAGTGATAGAGCGCTAGCCTTGAGCTGAAGAGCTAAGGGACAGTGCCCAGGCCCAGAGTTCAGGCCCCACGACCGGACCCCCCCCCCCAAAAAAAAAGTAAAGTAAAATGATCAATAATGGCAATAATGGCACAAACACATTTCTTTGAATGTGAGGAACTTCATACAGACTGGGTTTTTCTCCCCCCCTCCCCCTCCCTCCCTTCTTTCCTCTCCTTCTCCTCCCTCCCTTCTTTCCTCTCCTTCTCCTCCTCTCTTCCTCCTCCTCCTCCTCCTCCCTCATCTTGTCCTATTTCAGAGTCATCACAGAACTTGGACTTGAGATACAGCATTTCCTGCCACGTGATCCTGCCTTCCTAAGAGGAGTTAGCATATGTGGAAACTAAGGCAATATCAGCTTGGCGGGGGTGGTGGGGGTCTCTCACAGCATTTTGGCAAGGGTTTGGCTAAGGGGTGTGGAAAAGGTACTGTGTCCTGATGCTAAAGAGAAGCAAAGAATAGCACCGAAAGGCAGGGTGCAGGCCAGTACCTGTAGCTTTAAGAAGAGTGGCTCTTTCTGTCCCCCAGGTACTGAGCTATCAGGGCCAGGGTGTGCTGGGGGCAGAGGAGCTGTTTTAATTTCAGTCTGGAGTTATCATCGTTATGTATTAAGTGCCTGTAGACTTTTGTCTGCATTTTAATAAGCTACCTATACGTTTGACCGGGCTTATTGAATCCACCTGCATAATTTCCTGCCCCTTCCAGCAGCATTCATCATATATACTGTTTCCTGACACTTTTACTAATGTGGTAGAGGACACAGCCTGAAGCTGGACTTTCATTCTTGTGGCTATGCCTAAAACACCATGTACAGCCACAGGGTTCATGGGCACCTTGGGTCGGGAGGAGAGGCTGGATTTCTGCATGCTCCCCAGTATCCGGCGGGGAGCTCCACTCTGAAGGCTGTCAGGGGGAAGGATTGAGTCATGGAGCAGAGGGAGCATCACGCCATGCCACAGGAACACACATGAAAGTCACAGTGCTGAGATTTCGCACAGGAGGAAACGGCATGGCTCAGAGACACTAATGTGCCCTTCCTGTGCTGCAACAGCAGTAATGAATGATGGCTTTGGACTTCAGGCCCAGGCCTCAGGAATCTTTCCACGACACTCACTAGTGGGTGAGGGTCTTTCCAGGCAGTAGTCTTGTCTCTAGGAGAGATGGTGTGCGTCTCAGAAAATGGCCCTAAATACCAGATGTTGTGACAATAGATGCATCCACATGTGTATCTGTATACATTATATGTTTTGTAACTGCCTGTTACTCAGCGCAGGTTACAAAGGTTTTATTTTTGGTCAGTTGTGGGGCTTGAACTCTGGGCCTGGGCACTGTCTCTCAGCTCTTCAGCTCAAGGCTAGCACTCTACCACTTGAGCCACAGTGCCAGTTCTGGCTTTTTTCTGTTTATCTGATGCTGAGGAATTGAACTCAGGGCCTCATGCATGAGAGACAAGTGCTGTACCACTGAGCCACCTTCCCAGTTCCTTTTGTTTTTTTGTTTTTGTTTTTGTTTTGTTTTTTTTTTCCATCATGGATAAAATCCTGGACTACTCCCTCCCTCCTATGTATAGGCCCAGTATGAACTCAAAAGTTGATAGTCTTTAAAAGGTGCCGGAGAGCCTTGCCTTCATTTGGTAAGGTTAAGATAATAAGATTTGATCCTATTTGTGACGTCTGTATCCAAGGATGTTATGAGAAGTACTTTGGGTTCACATGAAAATAAAACAAACCTGTTGTAGTTTTTTTTTAAAGTCTCATGACTTTGTCAGGGGACTAGTTTTTGTTGTTGTTGTTGCAAATTTCTTAACCTGGTAAACTTCTTAGGAGTCCTGGAAAAAAAATGCATATAAAGAAGGGGGGATTAACATTTTGAATGTGCCTGCAGAAATTCTTCATATGGGAAAACATCTTAGTGGTTTTATTGTACTGCATAGAGCCGAAGGATTATTTTTACATAAAACCTCTCACCTAACGAGGACCACCTGGTGTACCAGGATCCTATCCCATAAACTAGGGATGTCCCAAATCCCCTTCGAAAACAAACGTCACCTGACCCAGGCTCCTTCTGCTCTCATTAGAAGGCGCAGCCACTTTGCCGTCCTCCTCCGTGCTCCAGGGGGGCTGCAGGTGGCAGCACTGGCAATGCAGACTCAGCAGCTGCCTGGCCAAACGGCTTCCCTGCTGTCTTTCTTTCCTCGTTGCCTGGCTCTGAAAGCGAGCACTGAAATATCTAGCCATGTGTTGCGCATCTTGCAGAGCCCTTGCTCTGCATGTTGACACCTATGTGTGACAGGTGAACGGGCTTCAGTTTTCCTGCTGCCAGCCTTCTGTTGCTAAGTCCCTGCTGCATCCCTGAGAAGGATGAAGCCAAGGTCTGTTGGAGGCGGCTCTTGATAGAACTCCTGGACTGTTCTCAAGGATTCTGAAAGGCTCTTAACTACGTCTGGATGTCTGATGTAAGCAATACAGAGTCTACTGGGGATAATGTCTGCATGTGTACACATTGAAGTCCTGGGTGGTCCCTAGATTTTCAAAAGCCCATGGTTCCATCAACCATCCAGATGGTCAGTTGTCCATCTATACACCACGTTCATTTGGGAAAGGGTTGCTAAGTACACAGATTTGTGCATGTTACCTGCATGTGGATAAATACCCAATTTAAAAGATCCAAATTTGGGGCTGGGAAGGTGGCTCAGTGGTAGAGTGCTTCCCTTGCATGCATGAGGCCCTGGGTTCAATTCCTCAGCACCACATAAGCAGAAAAAAGCCAGAAGTGGCACTGTGGCTCAAGTGGTAGAGTGCTAGCCTTGAGCTGAAGAGCTGAGGGACAGCGCCCAGGCCCAGAGTTCAAGCCCCATGACTGACAAAACAAAACAAAAGATCCAAACACACATATCCAAATATGTGTATTTTCTTTAAAAAGGGAAAAATTGAGATCAGATTTGAAATGAAATTTATACATTCGTAGGGAAGTATGTCCAACAAACACTGCTGATCTTTCCTTTCAGTAGATCTTTGTGGTTTACTTCTCCCTTTGCATCCATGGACGCATTCTTTGAGTTCGTAGAGATAAAGGCCTGATGCAGGTGTTGCAGTGTTTTGGCATGAGTATTGTTATCGCTAAGGATTGACCCTATTCACGTGCCTCCAATCGTGCCCTTCATCACTGTGTTTCTTGAATCCAGAATACAATCAAGGTTAACATGGTGCATTTAGTTTTTATGTACCCTGAATTCCTTCCACTTAGAAGAGTGCCCTGATACCTTTCATCATTCATGACGCTGCTATCTTCGAGGAGTCCATACAAACTGTAGAACATTTCCTGATCTTTTGAATCCACTCAGATAAAACAGTTTTGGCAAGAATGTTCCATATGCGATGCGGGAACCCACAGTGGACCACACCTCTGGCTATTTTTTGGATCGGTCACGATGAACATACTATCAAATCATTCACCCAAGAGGCACTCTTGAGTTAAAATATCATTAATCATATAGATGGTATCACAAACACACATATGTATACACACTTGCAAAGTCAGATTTTTTTGGGGGGGGTCTGGTCGTGGGGCCTGAACTCTGGGCCTGGGCGCTGTCCCTCAGCTCTTCAGCTCAAGGCTAGCGCTCTACCACTTGAGCCACAGTGCCACTTCCGGCTTTTTTCTTTTTGCTTATGTGGTGCTGAGGAATTGAACCCAGGGCCTCAAGCATGCAAGGCAAGTGCTCTACCACTGAGCCACCTTCCCAGCCCCCAGATTTTTTTTAATGGCACCCACTTTCCATGCTGGCTACAGAGGCCACAGGGAGAGGTTGGGATAGGCAAAAGTCCCTTCTTTCACAGATGGCACCCCACAAAGGGTTTTGGATCAGGCTGAGGGGATATTCAGGCCTGTGAGCCTCTGACATAGCAAACCTGAAATCTTCAGGGGCTGAAGAAACCAAAGCTGAGTCTGGGGAAAGGAAAAGCAAATTCCAGGAGGCTGAAGTTGTGGGGGTAGACGGAGACAAATCTTTCCGAACTCAGTGAATTCTAGATGTGGGACTTAGTGAATCTTTTCAGAGTTTATTAGCATTTTGCTTATGTTGTCTCTAAGAAAAAATAAAATAAAATAAGGAAGAGAGGGCTTGAAAAACCTTTTGGATAGAAAATAGCACCGAGAGAAACAATATTTTGATGAGTTAGTGCTAAATGAATTAGAAACATGTGGAGTGAATTTCCCTTGAAATACAAATGGGTTGAATAATTAATGGAAAAAGCACTTGGCACAATGTACTTGAGGTTTTTATTGAACCTAAACCAAAACATTTGAAAATATTTTGAAATATGTGAAAAGTACAATATACATCTGGATTTGCCCAACCCTAGTAAGGATACAGGAAATATTATTTTTATTTAACATTTATATGATAGCTGCAGTGTGCCTCAATCCTAAAGTATTTTCTTACAACAGCCCTGTGGTCTCGGTCATAATTATTATTTTCATTTGGGGAATGAGATTTACTAGTGCTCACAGAGTGGGCTTCAAGTAGAAGCTTCTATCGGTCTGCGTTCTTTAGAGGGCATGGTATTAGGGAGAACATTGCAGGAGCAGACACAAACCCAAGTTCAAGTCTTGGACCGACTTCTTAACGGACAATCACCTTGTATATCTTTGCCATCCATTTTTCATCATTTTATAGTTTCTCCCTTATCCCTATGAATATATTTTTGCTTAAATACTATTCTGCCAGTTACTACACCGGCTTCTCCCTACCAACAGCAACATGCATGGGTTCCTAGAACCTGTGCATATATACCATGTCAAAGGGGAATTAAAATAGCACATAGAACTAACGTGGAGAATCAGATGGCTTGGAACTAGGGAGACTGTCCTGGGGACACAAACACAAGGACTTTGAAGAACAGAAGAGGGAGCAGAAGGAGGTCAGAACACAGACTATATGCTTGAGAAGGATTCAACTTGTTTTTCTGTCTGTGAGGCTGAAGGAGAATCATGAGCCAAGAAATATGGGAGGAAACCTTTAGAAACTAGAAAGAGCGAAGAAATGTAGTCCTGATGACACCCTGAGTTTTAGCTCAGTGAGACCCATGTTGCCGAAGTGTAACATGATAAATTTGTTTTGTTTTAAGCCATGAAGTTTGCAGTAATTGGTTACAGCAGTGGAGAAAATAAATATAAGTCCTATCCTCCTTCCTGAGCCATTCTCTGTATCCTCACTGCGTCCCTCATAAATACCTGTAGCTAATTCCTTAAAACCAATTCATTACTTTCTCTGTTTTAGTAGACAGGCCATCCATTCACATTTCTGTGACTTGCTTCCTTCCTTCCTTCCTTCCTTCCTTCCTTCCTTCCTTCCTTCCTTCCTTCCTTCCTTCCTTCCTTTTTCTTCCTTCCTTCCTTCCTCTCTCCTTCCTTCTTCTCTTCCTTCCTTTCTTCTGTTCTTTCTATTTTGTTCTGGTCCTGGGGGCTGAACTCAGGCTCTTGCACTTTTGCTTGGTCTCTTCTTTGTCTTCTCTCTTCTCTCTTCCTCTTCCTCCTCCCCCACTCCCGCTTCCTCCCCCTCCTCCTCTTTTTCCTCTTCTCAAACCCTGGTACATCACCACTTTTAAGTCAAACTTCTACTTCCAGACTTTTACTGATTAGAGATAAGGGTTTCATACACTTTCCTGTCCAGGCTGGCTTTGAACCTCACATCTGATCCCCAGATCTTTCTGAATAGCTAAGAGAACAGACATGAACCAGCAGCACCTGCTCCAGAATTTTTTTTTTAATAAAAAATAGTTATTCTAACTGGCTAAGATAGTATCTCATCATGATTTTGACTTGCATTTTTCCAGCTAATGGATATGGTTATGTTAAAAAATAAATTTGTTATTCATTTCAATTTATTCATCTGAGAAAAATCTGCTCATATGCTCTGCACATATTTCAATTGGATTAGTTCTTTCTTTGTTGTTGGGGTTTTTAAATTTCTTTATATATTAAGAATAATCATCTTTTGCCAGATGGACAGTGAATGGTAGCTTTACTCTGTTGGTTCTTTCCTTTGATGAACACAAACTCCTTAGCTTGATACAATCCCATTTGTCTCACCTTGCTTTGGCTTCCTGTGCTTTGGGTATATTATCCAAACATGATGAAGTGTTTTCCTTACACTTTCTTTCGGTGCTAGTTTCAATTCTTATATTCAGGGCTTCTATTTCTTTGGAGTTTACTATTGTATAGGATAAGATTTAGAGGTCAAATTTTCTGCATGGGAGTGTCCCATTTATCTAATGCCATTTATTGAAGTGGCTGTCATTTTTTCAAGTATATCTTTAGGAACTTTGTCAAGAATCCATGAGCTTATTTCTGGATACACTATTGGTCTTCAATTTGTCTGTTGTCTATTTTATTCCAATACAATACTTTTTTTTTGTCGGCAGTGGGGCTTGAACTCTGGGCCTGGGCACTGTCCCTAAGCTCTTCAGCTCAAGGAGAGCGCTCTACCCCTTGAGCCACAATGCCATTTCTGGTTTTCTGGTGGTTAATTGGGGATAAGAGTCTCATGGACTTTCCCTGCCCAGGATGGCTTTGAACCGCGATTCTTAGATCTCAGCCTCCTGAGTAGCTAGGATTACACGTGTGAGCCACCGGTGCCCAGCTTACAATACTTTTTTGATTACTGTAGCTTTGTAGTGTATTTGAGAATCAGGTAGTAAAATACTTTCAGCTTTGTTGTATTGCTAAAAATTGCTTTGGCTGGTTGGGGTTTTTTGTGTTTCTATCTGAAATTTAGGATTGTTTTTTCTAATTCCATGATGAACATAACTTGTGTTTTGATGAAGATTTAATTGGATTTGGGTACTATGGACATTGAAACAATATAAATTCATATGGGAGCTTTTTTTATTATTGTATCTTCTTCAATTTCTTTCATGAGTGTTTTTGCAGTTTTCATTGTGTAGCTCTTTTATTTCTTTGGTTAAACTTATTCTTGCACTTCTCTTTTTTAAAATATCCATTGTGCATCGGATTGTTTACATGATTTCTTTCTTAGCCAGCTCATTATTGGTATATTAAGCTGCTACTTTTTGTATGTTTATTTTTTTTGTCCTTCAACTTTACTCAATCAGTTTATCAGTTATTCTTTTTGTTATTAACTGTGCCCTTGTGCAATTTCACTATAAGGGAAATTTTAACCTTGTACAATGAATTTGGAAGAGTTCTCTTTTATAGTTTTTTTGAATAATATGAGAAGAACTGATACTACTTTTTTTTTACGAAGTCTGAAGAATGTAGCACAAAGTCATTTTGTCTTGGACTAATCTTTGTTGAGGACTTTGATGGATCTGATCTCCCTATTTCTTCTTGTTCTGTTAAAGTTTCCAGTACCTTCACTTTTGGTTGATATATGTATCCAGAAATGTATACATTTCTTTATGGTTTTATACTTTGTTGGGTTTAGCTGTTTGTAAGTCTGACCTTTGTCTCTCTGTGGCACCAGTAACAGTGTCATTTCTTTTTAATTTTTAATTTTATTTATGTCTTTCTTTCTTTGTCTAGCTAAAAGTAATTAAATTTATCTTTTAATAAACCCCTGTTTATTTGTTAATTTATTGATCGCTTGTGGTTCTTTTTAGTCTTCACGTATTTTGGCTCTTCATTATTTGTTTCAGTCTGCTGAATTTTCACTTGAGTTAAAACTTTGTATTCTTGATGTAAACATTTATTGCTTATTGCTATGAAGTTCCCTCTTACTGCAGTTTTGGCTGCATCCCTTTGCTTGATATGTTAGGTTTTTGTTGCAAGAAATTTTGTAGTTTCTCTTCTGATCTCTTCAATGGGCTGTGGTTCATTCAGTAACATGTGGTTCAGCCTCAGTGCATTTGTGCGACTGCTGAAGTTTCTCTTTGCTATTCACTTCCAGTTTTATTATATCGTGGTCAGAGAAAAATATGTGATATGATCTGATTGTTTTCAATTTGCTGAGACATTCTGTGGCGTGACATGTGGTCTGTTCTGGGGGAAGTTAATGCGGCAGTGAAATAAACACATGCTGCAGTTACTAGATGAAATGTTCTATAAACGCCTTGTTAGATCTGTTTGGTCTTTGGTTTAACTAGTGTTTATTTTCTTTGAATTATCTGGTATACTGAAAGGTCCCACTTTCATTGGATGAGATTCTTTCTCTCTCTCCCCTCTCTCTTTCTGGTTCTTTCTCTCCCTCCCTCCCTTTTTCTTTCTCTACTGTTTTGCTATGTATTCTGGGCTGGAATATCATTCATGATCCTCTGGGTAAGATTCCTGAGTGCTGCTCTTAATCTCTTTAACTCTAGTAACATTTGTCTTATAAAATTAGGTGCTCCAGCATTAGACACAACTACTCATCCTTCCTTTTGATTTCCATTTTCTGGATCTTTGTTTCTATATGTGTCTTACTGGTGATGTGAATTTCGTGTAGGCAACAGATCATTGGGTGTTGTGTGCATCCAGCCAGACAGTCTGTGTCTTTCAAATAGGGAATTCAGTCCCTTTACATTCAAGGTTATTTTTGATAACTAGGGACGTACCTTGTGATTTTATTTTCTATGCTTCTTCTGTTCTATCATCACTGGTTCTTGTGAAAAGTTTTCATCTTATAGGAACAGAGTTTTCATCTCTTATCTTTCCTGAATGTGGCTTCATTTGGCCATGAAATTTGTATTATTTTTTTCCCCTAGTACTGGGATTAGACTCAGGGCCTACTTGCTTGGCTTGCTTTCTCTACTGGATCTTTACCAGTTGAACCACACTTCCAGCCTAGATTTTATGCTGGTTATTTTGCAAATTGAGCATTGAGGTGTTTTTCTGCCTGAGCTGGTTTTGAACTGTGATTTTTCTGGCACTCAGCATCCTGAGTAGCTAGGATTCCAGGTGGGAGCTACCCATACTTGGCTAAAATTTGTATTCTTTACATTATGTTGGGCACAAAAAAGTTTTCTATTAGAGTTCTTTGTGTATCCTGGGCTGTGGGAACAATCATACATTCAGTATTCTGTAGGAATTCTTTGATTTATCTGGCCTCAGTCCAGTTTTCAAATTAATTTCTCAGTTTTGAGTAACTCTAGCCATATGGGTACAGAAGTCTGGATTTCTAGTTCTTATAGATATGTTTTCCACTCACAGCTGCAAGTGGATTCTTCACTTCCTCATTGCTCACCTCCTCCTCTTCTCCCATGGGGCCTATTCCTTCATGCTCCTTCACTTGGAGCTCTTGTTGGGCGCCAGTGGCTCAGGCCTGCCACCCAGCTACTCAGAGGGATTGAGGCCTTGAGGATTTTTGTGTCAAAGCTAGTCTGAGCAGAAAAGTCTGGTAGACTCCATTTCCAATTGACTAGCAAATCCCTAGGCTGGATACATAACTCAAGTAGTACATCACCAGCCAACAAAGCAAGCCAAGGAAGCCCAAAGCCCCAACGTCAAGTGCCGATACTGGCAAAAACCTAAACAAGAATAACAAAACAAATTGAAAGCAAAACCCCAAAGTGTATCCCTCCAATTTCCCTGTGAGGCCTTCAACATTAGCCTCACTTATTTCTTAAGTTCAAGGAGACCAAGGCTTCCTATCAAATATTATTTATTCATAGGTTATGAAATTACAATACCAATACTGGGAAATTCAATTCTTTTTTTTTTTATTGTGAAAAAACTGTACAGAGGGGTTACAATTACATGGGCAAAATAATGAGTACATTTCTTACCAAGCATTGTAGCCTCCTCCTTTGTTTCCCCTTCCCATCCCTTCCAAGCCTCCCCTCACCCAATCCTCCCCCCGCACCAAAGTTGTAACGTTTGTTTTCGACATGACAACTTGTACTTCTCATTGTTGCAACAGGTCCACCTGTATCCTTATTTAAATGACTGGGAAATTCAATTCTTTTCAACAATTACTTTGGTTAAGGTCATCACAAAAGTGAATGGTTATTTATTCTTCATTTACAGTTGAACACTCAGGTGAGGAGGGAAAGCTTGATAAAGATGTATTTCAGGTGGGACAGAAGATCCTTTCCAAAAAATGTTAATCTGTTTAGTGGCATGCAAAACAAACAGAAATGTTTGTTAATCTTCTGTGCGGAAAAATAAAGTTGATTAATGAATGCAGGGATAATGGCATAAACAAGAGTGGGAATGAGGGCTGGGAGCATCTGGCCAAATGGCTGTGGTTTGCGGGCAGTGGAGGGGACTCTCAGGAAGAAGATCCAGCTGTGGCCCGGGCTCAGGAGACCTCCACTCTGCCAAGAATCTAGACTGGTGGAACTCAGGGCTGGGCTGCCTCTTCCCAAAGAAGAAGCAGAGCACTACAGAAACTTGGCAGCTCCTGATTCCCATCACAGCTCAGTGACAGACAGTTCAGAGGCCCAGAGCTTGGGAGGGATGTGTGGGGAAGAGGAAGACATGGTAGTCCCATCTTGGCTTTCCCTCTGCTTAAGGAACAGGAAAACAGATCAGGAAATGGCTGTATTGTCAGGGTGGCTGAAAGTATTGGCTGTTTTCAACATCTTCAGGTATTTTGAAGCTGTTTTATCCTGTCCATCTTACTTGTGCAAGGATCTCACGTGTGTGTAGAACTTCCAATCACGTAAATGACCATGTGCTTCATGTGCTCTGTCAGGTGAAGGATGGAAACTGAGGAGCAGCATGCTGTGGAGAGAATTTTAACCATGGTTTACCACAGGAGTAAAGGCCAAAGGTTTTGTACTGTGGCTTGAACTCAGGACTTCACATTCTCTCTTGGTTTTTCTCACTCAAGGCTAGTGCTCTCCCACTTGAGTCACACCTCCACTTCTGCCTTTTTGTTGGTTAATTGGAGATAAGAATCTCATGGACTTTTCAGCTTGGGCTGGCTTCAAACCCTGATCCTCAGATCTTGGCCTCCTGAGTAGAAAGGATTACAGATGTGAGCCACTAGTGTCTGGCTCATTGTGAATATTTTTATGTGGACTTGAGAATGGAAGCGCACGGGTAATTGTAGAGAGAAACCCCAAATCACTGGACACTCTCACTCCTTCCTTGATGAGTTTTGAAGAATCTGAAACTTCTTTTTTTGGTCCACTCTATCACAAATCAGGATTTCTTTTCTTTCTTTTTCTTTCTTTCTTTCTTTCTTTCTTTCTTTCTTTCTTTCTTTCTTTCTTTCTTTCTTTCTTTCTTTTTTTTTTCTTTCTTTCTTTCTTTCTTTCTCTCTCTCTCTCCCTCCCTCCCTCCCTCTCTCCCTCCCTTCTTTCCTTCCTTCCTTCCTTCCTTCCTTCCTTCCTTCCTTCCTTCCTTCCTTCCTTTTTTCCTTCCTCTTTTTTCTCTCTCTCTCTTTCTCTCTCTCTTTCTCTCTCTCTTACTCTTTCTTTCTTTCTTTCTTTCTTTCTTTCTTTCTTTCTTTCTTTCTTTCTTTCTTTCTTTTCTTTCTTTCTTTCTTCTCTTTCTTTCTTTCTTTCTAAAATTTCTGTTGAATAAGAAGCTTTCCTGGTGCCCTAATTATCTCTGGATCCCTCAGCCCAGGGTGTGGGGTAAAGGAGACACTCAGAACAAGGTCATCCTAGAAATGAAACTCACATTGGTTTTTGCCCTATGAAGGTTGCCCAGCTCATTTTGTTTTTATTAGACTGAGGATCTGTGGTCTCATCTCACACTCTGTCTGTTCCTTCCACGTGGCCTTTCAGTGGCTGAACCTTTAAGAATCAGATATATAGTATAGGTATGAGTCAAGCGGAAAAGGTCAGATAATGTGATGTTAGGAAAATGAACCCTTAAATATGTATTTTAATGTTTTCGTTTCTTTCATGCATGTGTTTCTAACGCATTTATAAGATTATTTCTTTGTTGCTTTGTATGTCCCTCCCCCACAGTGTAACCCCCGCTTTCACTATATTTAATGTCAGTATAACATGTGGAGGAGATGGGGACAAACAAGTCGTTTAAGGATTCAGGTGGACCTGTTGCAACAATGAGAAGTACAAAATGTCATGTCAAAACCAGCTTTACAATGTCGGTGTGGGGGGGGGGAGGGGGGTATAATTGGGTGGGGGGGGAGGCGGGGAAGGGAGGTGAAGGGTAAACAAAGGAGGAGGCTGCAATGCTTGGTAAGAAATGTATGCATTATCCTGCCCATGTAATTGTAGCCCCTCTGTACAGTATGTTCTCAAATAAAATAAAATAAAATTAAAAAAAAAAAAGAATCAGAACATTCACAGGCTAACCTACCTTTGTTTTCCTGAAGAAATTTAATCAAGCTGTCTTTAAGAAATTGTTTCCTTTTTTTTTTTTTTAACTTTCTTTCTGGATCCTTCCAGCAAGGTGTCATGTTCTTGTGTGAATTGTTCTTGCAGGAGTGCGTGGGAATCCACAAGACCATGAGGGCGCCATTGTGAGCACGCAAGCACATGTGTGTGCGAGATTAAGTGCACATGTGTGTGTGAGTGTGAGCATGGGCACGTATGTGTATGTGTTGCTTAATCAAGCCCACAGCCAGTAGAACATCCACCCCCTCACCCCTTTTCCCCAGCCCCTGGCAGCCTGGCCATCCTCTTCCTTTCTGGATCCCCAGACCAGGAAGGATACATGGGGAGAGGCAGGGAAGGATGGAAGGATGCGTGGGGAGAGGCAGCTGCCTGGGCTGGGGGGGGGGACCAGGGCCACCACAGGTGCTGTGTGGCTCTATGAAGGCTCTCCTGTTCCCATCGGGCCTCTGTGGCACAAGGTCTTCCTGACCTGTGGATCCCACTGCCCCCCCCCAGATCCAAGGTGGGGAAACCAATCAGGGACCCCCGCTGGCACCCCTAGGCCAGTCACACCAAAACTATAGGGATGATGTGGACACTGTGCATTTGCTGCTCCAGACAAAAATGCACTCCCACCTCTCTGGTCCTTCTCTTCAGAAGGGCAGCTTCTCTTCCTGTCTCTCATTCTCACAAAAAGTTGTTCTGTCTGCTTTAAACACGTTTCTGTCTTTTAATGTGTGTGTGTGTGTGGGGGGAGAGTGACCGGGCATTGTCCCTTAGCTTTTTCATTCAAGAACTGTGTTCTGCCACTTGAGCCACACCTCCACATTGGGCTTTTTTGCTGGTTAATGGAATATAAGAGTCTCAGACTTTTCTGCTCAGGCTGGTTTTGAACCTGTATCCTCAGTTGTCAATCTCCCGAGTAACTGGGATTACAGGCGTGTGCTACTGACATCTGCTTCCACCCTCTACTTCTAATGGCTGGACAGGAGTCCCTGAATCAGAAAAGGCATGTGTTGTTGTCCTAACATAGGGAAACCTTTAAAAAAGGTTTAATGAGTAACATGTCTTGTCAAACCTTGTTGGCCCCTGGTAGGAAAAAAACCAAACAAACATGAATTTTCTTCAGACCACATTGAAGCTAGGCACTGGTGGCACATGCCTGCGATCCTAGCTACACAGGATTACAGGCTAAGATCTGAGGATTGAGGTTTGAAGCCAGCCTGGGAAGATATGTCCTAGAGATTCGGAGCACCAACTAACCAACAAAGAGCCAGAGTAGAAGTGTGGCTCAAGTGGTAGAGCGCCAGCCTTGCAAGAGTGCACGGCTCTAAATTCAAGCCTTAGTAGTCACACATATGCACACTCACACGCACACACACTCTCTCTCACAGAGTACATTAGGAATCTTACACATTTTTTAAGTATTCTCAATTATTTTCAAACTTAGATCTCTTTTTTCAGGTGTAAATTTTAATACTTCCCTTGTCACTGAAAACCTAAAGTATGAGGAATTAATGGGCTTCTCGGTATGTGCAGTGCTCCAAGTCATAGTGGAGAGAGAGAAGGAAAGGGGGTGGGGAGAAGGAGAGAGAGGGAGAGAGAGTGTGTATACAAATCTGATGCTCATATGATGCTCTTTGGGGAAGAGAGTATCTTGGGATTCTCTTAAATTCCCCTACAGGGACTCATATATGACTAACCATTTAACAAGAGGCTCAGTAAACACTTGTCGATTTACTAGCTGAATTATGCAACAGTCAGTGCTTCCAGAAAAACTCCCAATCTAATTTATTGCGTGGTGATGTGTTGGTGGGCAAGGGGAAGTTTGTGGATGACATCACGAGAGGATAGAGGGGCGGTTTTGGGAACAGCTGCCAGTGGCCATCTTGTCTGTCGCCTTAAGGAAAGTGGGTGGATTGAGTGGTGCCTCCAGACAGTCGTGTTTACAGGACCAAGTTCTAAATCCCTGGGTTATTTTCCACTTAGCATTCTGTAGCGTCAATGTTGCATTATGTATCGGTGGCTCACACGTCCCTCTCTAACCATAGCCTAACATTTAAGCTGCAGACTACATTTCCCAGTGCACAGTATGTAGAGTTTGGCAATCACGGGACTACCTCACTGGCCAATTCTTCTCCATTTTCTAAGTTATGAGCCACTTGGCTATTCTTTACCATTGGGGACAATGATGAAATTGCTCCAACTTGTACCTTTTGTATGTATTTTTTATTCTCAAGTTGTAAAATTGTATATGAAGGCCAAATAAGGTAGCTCATACCTGTCATCCTAGCTTCTTGGGAAACAGGAGAAAGAATGGTGGTTCTTAACATTTCTCTTTTAAGTAATGCCCCCTTTGCAGCTTTTGCCTGGATCTCTCCCATGGTTGACCCTTGCCTCTGCGCCTTCTCTATTCTTTCTTTATTCTCTCTCTCTCTCACTCTTCCCCCCGCCCTCATCAACATTGCCAACCTGCCTGTGGTGAATAGATATGGAAATTAAAAATTACTCGGCATCCATCACTTAAGATCAGTCTTTTCTCTGCTGCATCTCTTCCAATTTTTTCTTTTCCTGACTCATAAATTTTCAAGACACACCTGGCTGTGGAATTTTGGTCACCGCTCACTAGGGTGTCCTGAGAGTGTGTGTGATGGATCTAAAATATTTTTGGAATGATGTTTTCTCAGGAGCAGAACATTGCTTTGATATGGTAAATGCATTCTAAAATCAGTTCCACCTAACTCCAGTCCTGCCAGAATGGGCCCACCTGCCAAGGTTCCTGCCCCTAGAGCATTCACAACGAGCGCTTCTTTCTCAAGAGAGGATTTTGCCTTTATCCCAAATGGACTAGGACTGTGTTTCTGGAATTTGGTGCTAATTTACTGTGTCTCATTTGGGCTGGGACACCCCAAATTTTCACAACTGTTTTGTGTAACTTTCTCATTTATTTTAAGACGTGAAAAACAACAGCAGACACGCATGGGTTCTTGTGTCTGAAGTATTTATTGGCGATGCCACATAATAACGAGTCAAAATTTGTGCACTTACAATAGATAATTCTCTTCAAGCCCTCAATCAGAGAAAGTGTGACGAGGGAAATTCTACCTTTGGAACAAAGTCTCAAAGAAGTTCCCATCTTGTTCCCATTGCCGGTCTGTGAACACAAGCCCCTGATGCTGTGTGGTGAGTGCTACCATGAAGGCAGAAACAGGCAAAACATCAAGATAACCTGACCCGGTGAGCTAGAGTTGGAGACGAGAAAAAGACATCATGAGAAGAGTTTGAGACCTGGCACCATCTTCCTGTTAGGACATTGTATCATGCACGTGACCGTTCTGATTGCTTTCTTTCCTCCTTCCCCTCCCATCTGGGTACAGAATGGAAATGAACATTGGAAGCCTGGGAAGGGAATAATTAACACCAGTTCCCCAGTGTCTCATTTTCTCATTACAACATAGATAGGTTGTTATAGTTAGAGTCTTCGGTAATAAAAGGTTTTTCATGTGCCAGAACTAGATAGTATTTGTTTGTGTACATTAGGAGTCTTGAGGAATGCTGAGGGTCAAAATGTGTGTGGAATAAATTACTAGGCAGGAGAGGAATATATGAAAATCATACACGTGCTGTGAATTCCAATAAATCCTTTTGAGTGTGTGTGTGTGTGCTTGTACTGAGGCTTGAACTCAGAAACTTGTACTGTGAGTTGGCTTTTTCACCCCAGGCTGGTCTTCTAGCACTTGAACACAGTTCCACTTCTGGATTTTTGGTGATTAATTGATAATAAGAGATTCACAGACTTTCCTGTCCAGACTGGCTTCAAACTGTGATCCTCAGATTTCAGTTTCTTGATTGGTTAGGAAGACAAGCGTGAGCCATGGACACCCAGCTCAGCCTAAGATAAAGAAAATAACTTAAAGTACCCTGGGTTGAAGTGGCAGGGAGGGAGATCAACATTTCAGCACACTTAGGACCCATAATTAATTGGAAGTGCTTGGAGGTGTTGCTCTACTTATTCGGTGGAGTTTGATGGTTTCACATCATCCATTCCACACACATTGGACAAGTAAGCAGCAATAGCTTGAATAAATAATTCATTGGAATATTAGATCTTGTGAGAAAATGAACAGACACAATGAATGGTAACAGAACCAATGCAACTCTTGCATGCAACTATCCAATCAGGACTTGGGGATAACTAGCACAAGCCTATATGATTTGAATTTTTTTAACCCCCACATTCCTATTGGTCTCCAAGTTAATCATAGTCATTAGCAAAGGGTTATTAAATTTTCATGGTATGGAAAGTTCAATCCTTACTATTCACCATGAGAAAATGCAGGCAAATCATAGTCCTATTATAATAGACACAAATGAAGCTCAAATAAATTTGTCATTTTAATTAGAAATATGATGTCATAATGCTTAAGCCTGCTCTCTAAGTCTAACCATGTCACACAAAATATTCAGGTATCTGGTTCTCCTTTTCGATGTAAGTGAGCTTTAACACTTAGTAAGTCATTTAAATTTGTGTTAGTCAAAATAAGAAAGGTATTGCTAAGGTATAAGCTAAGTACGATTGTAGCTGTATGATCAACATGAACAAATCTACCTTGCTAGGAAGTGACAGAGCCCTCACTCAAATTCATTTTCCTCTACTTCCAACGCCCATGGACTTACAAGGCCACACTGAGTTCTCTTCTCTAATAAAAGGCAATATTTAATTTGACTGCTTTCTTTAACATTCAACACACATGAATCACACTGCTCCTCTGTGCCCAACACCAAGCTAGCTGCTTCGTGTACAGATTCTGTGAGGTCTGAGGTTTTTATCAGTCTGGTAGCTTCTTCCACAAACATGAACAAAGGGATGGACAGGGAAGTGATGGGAGGGGTGACATTGCTCAATAAGCTGACATGTTGAGTTGAAACCCTCTTGAACTACTACTTAAAGGATCATTAAAAACGATAAAAGAAGCCGGGCGCTGGTGGCTCACGCCTGTAATCCTAGCTACTCAGGAGGCTGAGATCTGAGGATCGCGGTTCAAAACCAGCCCGGGCAGGAGAGACCGTGAGACTCCTATCTCCAATAAACCACCAGAAAACCGGAAGTGGCGCTGTAGCTCAAGTGGTAGAGCGCTAGCCTTGAGCTGAAGAGCTGAGGGACAGCGTCCAGGCCCAGAGTTCAAGCCCCATGACTGACCAAAAAAAAAAAAAATGATAAAAGAACTACAACAATCATGGAGATAATATACATCAATGGTAACTATTTTGCTTAAATCCATAAAATTTGTGATGGCCCTTGGACCAGCCTAGAAGTTTGCACATGGGAGCCATTTATGAAGACAGATTGACCATGGTTGGATGTAGAAAGGAAGGAGTACAGTTGGGCAGAGGAGGTGAAGAGAGAGGCCGTTGCCAGGGACCATGGGCAGCTTGCTGTGTATGATGCAAAATGGCTGTCAGGGGAAGGGAGACTGGATAAGCAATGGGACAGGGAAAAGATGGCCACTGTAACCCATCTTGATGTGGCTGCTCAGGTGTTAAGTGCCCGGATATTGTCTTTTAGACACTGGGATATAATGAGATTTTGAATGCAGTCATTTAATTTTTATTTCAGAGTGTTCCAGGGATCTTGTTGGAGATTAAGGACAGTGGGATAGAGCTAGAGCATGGGTAATATGTGACTGAGAAATGAAGACTTTCCCTCCCTTTCCCTCCCCATCCTTCTTCTTCTTTCCTCTCTTCTCTAGTTCAATGATTTCCTCAAGCAAACCATCTAAAGACTTACCTCAATGCTTCTGGAGAAATGATGGATCTAGCAAATCACTGCGTTTCACAAGGGAGGCTTCCAAGCAGATGTCACAGCCAGGAGTTGACCTTTCTGGCTGTGACCCCAGAAATTAGCTCTGCCTGTAGATAGGAGTCGCTACCTGGGCCGTTCCCACATCTCTGCTGCTTGCTGGGTGATTCTGTTTGTGCTCAGGTGATATGAGCTGAGCTGAGCAGGCGTGGAGTGAGAGGTACTTCCACTGTTTTTACTTCTCTCCCCGTGTCTTTTAGAATTCATCCTGGGAGTGCATAACTTGGTGCATGGAGCCCCACGGAGCTTGGCCTCGGGCCTCGGGTGGGGGCCACAAGCCATGAAGTCTGGGGGGGAAGGAAGCGTGTGAGCCAGGTGTCTTGGCCATCTTCCAAGTCTGGCTCTGTGCATTCTACCTCCCGAGTCTACCCTCTGTCCTTCACATTGGACATGCCCTCCATGGTGGCTTCCTGTCCCCAGCTGAGGTGCTTGGCACCCTAGTGGGGCCGAGAACAGCTGGTGCCCTGCACCCCTCCCCAGGCGCCATGTACCTTCCGGGGGGCGGATGAGCGAGAGGCTGATGTACAGCTTGAGCAAGGTATCAGTTTGCAAAGCAGAGATGCTAGCGGGGTGACGTGCACTGATTCATTGCTATCTCCTGGAATGGCTGCTTCGGGCACTGACGGTGGGGGTGCTGTGATTGACAGGTGTGGGGAGCCCCAGGGGTGGGTGTCAGCTGCTAGGCCTGGCCAGATGGGAGAGGCCTTGCATGCGTGTTGGGCCCGGACAAAATGTTTTCTAGGATCTCTGCCCCGTTGAATTACCTTGCACTTCAGAATTTATATATTTTCTGGTGGAATGCTAATAACCTTAGAACCAGGAGGAATGTGATCAGCACACCAATGACAACAGTGAGAAAGCCTACACCCTGCCAGGGAAACCCAAACACTTCCCTGCAGAGAGCTTACTAGAGGGGCACAAAGGGGAAAGAGAAAAGGCAAGGGGCCCGGGAGGGTGAGAGCATTCATTTTATATAACAGCCATGGCTCTGCTTAGCAAAACAAACAAAATAATCTGAAAATTTTGGCTTCCCATCATGGGAATATATATATATATATATATATATATATATATATATATATATATATAGAGAGAGAGAGAGAGAGAGAGAGAGAGAGAGAGAGAGAACCTTCTCGACCTGCTGGAAAATCTCAGGCCATGGAATTCCACTTGGCCTCTGGCCTCTTGCGCTGTTGCACACGGTTCTGAATGTATGTGTAGCCCAGGGCTTGAAGATCAAGGTCCCAGAGGTGGTAGAAGGTGTGATCTGGGTGTTTATGAGTGTGGGAAATCGGGTCTCATTTGTTCCAAAGAAATCAAGCAACAGCTTGAGCTTGAACCACAAGTACTATGAAAAGTTCCTGGAGCTACCTCTATTTCTCCCTTCTTTCTGCTGCCACCGCCACCTGCCCCTGTGGCCTTCCCAGCTTGCTTCATTTTCTGACCATGCTCTGACACTGATTTTTCCTCCATGAACTTTCTCCTCACCTCAATCCCATTATTGGAGAAACTAAAAAATCCACGATTCGGAAAAGACAGTCCACCAGGAAAGCTGATGGACTTTGCCCCTAGAGCAGCCCAACAGAGATGGCCGCAGGAGAGGGGAAGCCATAGTAGAAACAAACTGAAGAATGAGATGGGCCTGGTGCACCTGGGAAATCGGCCAAGACTGGAGCATTGGGAGAAGGCCAGTCGATTCTGGCTTCTTCCCAGAGGATCTCGGGGCGGGGGGAGGGGGGCTGCCCTCACCCCTCTGGATTGGTGAGCCCCAAATCAGCAAGGCAGCTGATCTCAGCCAAGGGCGCCAGTGGCTTGGAGGCCACCCCGTCCCCTCCCCTGCAAGCCTTGGGTGACCAAAGCCTCTGCTTCCCACTTGCTGCATGGTCTGGTATTTCCAATCTGGCTTCTCCGGGACTCTGGATGTCCTGGCATCATGTCACTGCTCAGAAGTCCCTGACCAGATGACAGGCCATGTCTCCCACGTGAGGCCACCATGGACTGCAGAGTTTGGTTTTGCTCACTGGGGAAGTTCCTTTGCCACTACTTTTTGACACTCTCTGGACGACAGCCTCAGTGGGATGGTAGTCAATTTCCAGTCTTATGCCAACTTATTTGCCTGAGGTTTCCTTCCTGTTTCTCCCTGCTTCATTCCTCTCTGTCTCTCTTCCTTCTCTCCCCTTCCTTCTTCCCTCCTTCCATTTCCCTCTCTCCTTTCTTTCTTTCTCATCCTTCTGTTTTGCTCCCTCCTGGTTTCCCTCCCCCTTTCCACCCTATTTCCCTCCCTCTTCTCTCCCTCTCTTCTTCTCTGCCTCCCTTCTCTTCTCCTTCTTCTTCTCCTCCTCTTCCTCTCCCTTCCTTTTTTTCTTCCCTCCCACCCTCCCTCCTTCTGAGTATCTCTTAGTGTTGGATTGCCAGAGACTCCGCCATTTTTTTTTTTTTTTTAGTGCATTAACTGCATTAAATATGTGTAGAGTCATTGAGTCTACTGGATAATGTGGCCAAAATTTCAGGGAACCTGTAGTTGATTTCTTTTTTCTCCTAGAATCTGGTCAGCCTTCTAAGTACCCTTAGAAATGGGCTGAAATGCTATTTCAGAGTCTGCAGGCAGGGTTGTCAGGTGTGAGGGAGGACTACCAAGCGCGGTCCCTTAGTGGTGGGGACACCGAGGTTTACAGGTGTGGACTGGAAGCAGTGCTTGGATTTCTAGCTGGGGTCTTGAGGAACAAAACCAGAGTGGGGGGAAAGAGGAAGAGAGAGAGAGAGAGAGAGAGAGAGAGAGAGAGAGAGAGAGAGAGAGAGAGAGAGAGAGAGAGAAATGTGAAGATGTGTCACATGAGACCAGTCTAGGGCCTTGGAAGGCCCGTTGCAAGCAGAGCGGCCACATTTTCAACCTGGGGGGATGCAGTGGTTCAAATGGAAGTTGAAGCCTGGATTTATCCTTCGGTGCATTTCATCTTTCTGAGATGTTGGCATGGCTTTGCTGGCGGAAGGAAGGGCAGCTGGAGGCGTGGATGGCGCCACGCATGTCCCAGCTCTGGGGCGTCTTCCAGGAAGGCCATGACATGTACTTTGAGTACGTGATGGTGTGGGTGCTTTGCCTGGCGTGAATGTACCCCGGGAGATTATGGTAGAAGCTACGGGGCGGGGGGACAGGAATGGCATCCCAGTGGGGGCCTCCATCCCCTGCAGGTGGTACCCGCTTTGTGACTGTCAGAAACCTGGTGTCTATGCTTGCAGATGCTCTTGTAGCTGGGGGAAAAGCGTGAGCAGAGGTCCTTTATTCAGGACAGGACATTCTTCTCTCTGGAGCCGGATGGAAATGGACTGGCAATGGCCACTCATCGGCTTCCTCCTGGGGACAGTGGGCTCTGTAATTGTTCTTCTGGGCCACCATCACCCGCCCTCTCATTGGCCAAGTCAAGTAAAGATTGCCTAATTTTTCTTCATTAAAGTAGGAACTATCTTGGGAGGGAGAGGGAAAAAATGAAATCGTGGCTAAATGAAAACCAGTCAAAAAGCTCAGGCCAAAAATTGTTGGCAACCTTGGTGCTGAATTGATGGGGTCTGCGCGATGCCGGCCGCCTGCGGGGCCCGGGCTGTCGCAGTGACAGGCGAATGTGGCTCGTCCTCCCACAGGAAGGGCCCCTACCCAGCGTCTAGGCCCTGCGCCCTGGCCTAGCTGCACCGCTGCCCCCAACGAGACAGCTCGGGTTCGCCCACAAAGGAGGCTGCTATGGAGAGAACATTTGCCTAATGACTTTCCAAGCATGAAGCAGCTGGGCTCCTTACAGGTCTGTGAACTATGTCCTTTCTAGGACAAAACATCCTGGTTGCATGGCCTCCCTCCCTCCCTCCCCCCCCACTTCTTCCCTCCCTTCCTTCTTCCCTCTCTTCCTTTTTTCCCTCCCTCTTTTTTTTCCTCCCTCCCTTCCTTCTTTCCCTCACTCCCTCCTTTCCTTCTTTCCTTTATTCCTTCATTCCTTCCTGCCTCCTTCCCTCCCTCCCTCCCTCTCTCCTTCCCTCCCTCCTTTCTTTCTCTCCCCTCCTCTTCTTTCCTTCCTTCCTTTCCTTCTTCCTTTTTTACTTTCCTTCTTCCTTCCTTCTTTCCTTCCTTCCTACCTTCCTTTTTTCCCTGCCTCTTTCCCTTCTCTCCCTCCTTTTCCTCCAAACTTCCTTCTTCCTCCCTTCCTCTCTCCCTCCATTCCTTCTCTTACTGTTTCTCTCTTTCTTTCCTTTCAAACAGAAATTTATTAAGAGAGATAAAAAGCTATTCTTAGCTAGTGACTGATTGCTCATACCTATAACCTTCTCTAGTCTGAGAAGAAAAGTCTGTGAGTCTCTTGTCTCCAGTTAACCACCAAAAAAAAAAAAGCCAGAAATAGAGATGTGGCTCACACGGTAGAGGTCCAGCCTTGAATGAAAAACTAGGGACAGTATCCAGGCCCTGAGTTCAAGCCCTAAAACCAGCGTGCATGCATGTGCATGCACGTGTTCGCACACACACACACACACACACACACACACACACACACACACACGAGCTCTCCATTCCCACACGGCCACCAACAGCCACCCATGGTGAAACTTCAGGAGGTGCCATTCCTAAAAAAAGAAAAAAACAAAAAACAACTTCCAACCACTTGAAGGCAAAATGGCACCCACGTAACAGACTCTCAGTAGGAGATAGGGGCAAGCTCAGCAAGTTCAGTAGAACACACTCAGTCCCTTTTGTCCAAAGGACCAGAAGGAACGGATCCCGTGTGTGGAATCTAAACCACGAGTGGAGCCTATAGATGGGGGAAATGGCCTGTTGGTTCCGAGAGTCTGGGAAGGCTGGGGGAGTATTGGCCAAACCACATAAAATTCGAGTTAGACATGGGAATAAGCTTAAGAGGCTGATGGTACATCATGCTAACCGTAGTTAATAACAAAGTATTGTGTACTCGAAAGTTGCTAAGAGGGATGATGTCACTGCAAAAGAGGCAGCGTGTGGGGTAAAAGGGACTGCTCAGCTCATTAGCCACTGCACAATCTGTACATGTCAAGACGCGTTGTACAGAAATATAATTTTTTGTCAATTAAAAAAACTTTTAAGGAATATCAGCCCGGACACGATCCTAACTACTGAGGAAGAGGAAACTTGGACGATAAAATCGAAAGCCTGCCAGGGCATCTTGCCCATGTAATTGTAACCCCTCTGTATGGTATTTTCACAATAAAAAAAAAAAGAAAGAAAGAAAGCCTGCCAGGGCAAAGAAGTCTTGTCAGGCTCCATCTCCAATTAACCAGCAAAATATCCGACTGGCTCAGGTGGTGGAGCACCAGCCCTGAGCAAGAAAGCTGAGTGAGACTACAAAGCCCTGAATTCAAGTCCCAGAAAGGAACATCAGCTCCTAGAAGTATGGCCAACAAACTGGTCTGGGCTGCTCTTCACTCCTTTAAGGGCTCCTCAGCGTTCCAGCAGCCAATATCAGAACATGCTGAACAAGGTCTGCCCTTTTTTTTGTTGTTGTTATTGGTAGTGGGGCCTGAACTCTGGGCCTGAGCACTGTCCCTCAGCAATTCAGCTCAAGGCAAGCACTCTAGCACCACTTCTGGCTTTTTCTGCTTATGTGGTGCTGAGGAATTGAACCCAGGGCCTCATGCATGCAAGGCAAGCACTCTACCACTGAGCCACCTTCCCAGCCCCTCTGCCTTTTCTTTATAAAGCAGTACCTGAACTGTTCCTGAGCTGCTCCTGTGCTTCTGAGCTGTTTCTTTTCTGTCTTGCCTTCTCTCTCCTCTCTCTCTCTCTCTCTCTCCCTCTCTCTCTTGTTAGTCATGGGACTTCAACTTTGGGCCTGGGTGCTGTCCCACAGCTCTTCAGCTCAAGGCAAGTGCTCTACCACTTGAGCCACAGTTCCACTTCCGGTTTTCTAATGGTTTATTGGAGATAAGAGTCTCACAGACTTTCTTGCCAGGGCTGGCTTTGAACTTTGATCCTCAGATCTCAGCCTCCTGAGTAGCTAGGATTAAAGGTGTGAGCCACCGGCGCCTGGCTGCCTTCTCTCTGTTGCCTTCACATGTTTTACTGTCCAATAATCCTCCTTTTATTGTTTTGTGCTGGTACCAGGGCCTGAACTCAGGGCCACACGTTCTCCCTTGACTTCTTTGCTCAAGACTGGTGCTCTACCACATGAGCCTTAACCAGGCTGGCTTTGAAACCTCCATCTTTAGATCTCAGCCTCCTGAGGAGCTAGGATTACAGGTGTGAGTCACTGGCACTTGGCTATTTTAGGGATTTTAGATGCACTCAAGGTTAAGGTGGGATCAAAATTCCTTATGGCACCCAGGGCAGTTGGCTTGGCTCCTCGGTGAAAGGACCATTGGTTTGTCTCAGTCCATGCTTAGTGCTGCAATCATGTTCTTGATTTTCATCTGCTCATATTCCTCTTTCTCAGCTATCAGGATAATTGGAGAAAAAAAAGTGATCTAGTACCTTCTTATTTCCCTTATCTTCTTAAAAGACGAAATGAATCCTTCCTTTATTTCTGTGTTTATTTTCTCGAAGAAAAGTTTACCATCGTATACTACTTTTCAATTAATATGGAAACCTGCCCTATTACCCATTCTTTAAAGTACCCTCTATCATCCAGAAGAAAGGAACTTGAAACTAACTTAAAAATTAATGTGGAGCATGGATTTGACGTGGATGCATGACTGTTTTCAATGAAAACTTGTAAAGGGTTATTTCTAAGCCCCCAATAGACAGCACTCACTCATGCACGCTCCTCAGAAGGCCTCAATTATTCTTCACATGTTTAACTTGCCAAATGTAGACTTTTTTCCTCTCCATTTTCTTCACATTCTCCCCCACAGTGGGCATGGAATTCCAGCTGGTCCTTCAGAGCATGTGGGGGAGGGGGGGCAGGGAGGAAAGAGAGAGCTGGGCTTGGCATTCCATCCAGCAGAGCTTCTGCCTGGATTTCTTTTCAACAGAAGGAAAGTTTCCACTTAATGTCTGTGTTCAGAAAAAAAAAAAATAGAGAAGGTATTCTGAAATTGCATGGTGGGGAAAGACCATTCCAGAACATGCAGAGATTAAATGAAATGTAAAACTGAGAAATTTTTCATTAAGAAATGAACCAAATAACCAAATATATGCCTCTATTTTTCCATGCAAAAAAAATAAGAATCTGAGTGAAGGAAAACTTTGTGTGTGTGTGTTTATCTAGTATTAAATAATCTATAGTTATGCATTACACATAACTGTAGACTATACCCTACAATTATACTCTCAATGTTTTTACTTTCTTTTTTATTATCTTGTAAGTAGTTGTACATATAAGTTCCTATTTGGCAAGTTGGTTTATGAGTACAATGAACCTTGTTTGTTATATTTTGTGCTGGTACTGGGGCCGCTTGACAATTCAAAAAGCTGAATGTTGATTTTTGTTTGTTTGTTGTTTTGTGCTGATCCTGGGGCTTGAACTCAGGCCCTGGGCACTATCCTTGACCTTTTGTGAGCAGGGCTATCACTACTACTTGAACCACGGAACCATGTCTAGCTTTTTTGGTGGTTAATTGATGTTAAGAGTATCTTAGACTTTCCTGCCCTGGCTGGCTTTGAACTGCGATCATCAGCTCTCAGTCTCCTGAGTAGCTAGGGTTACAGGTGTGAGCCACCGGCTCTCAAGTAGAGTGCTATTTGATGGGGTTGCCATCTCCTTGTTAACCCATTAAAGCACTTTGCTTTCTATCATCTCTTAGACTTCAGATCTCTGTCTCTGGAGATATCAGTTAATCCCTTACTTAAAAAAAAGTTCATGGAAAACAAAGTAAGAGTTGGCCAAGAGTAGAAAACATTTTCTATATAAAGTACATGCAAACAAAAAGTAACATAATAGGTATTGGTGACTCATGTCTATAATCCTAGTTACTCAGGAGTCTGAGATCTGAGGATCTAGGTTCAAAGCCAGTCCAGGCAGGAAAGTCCATCTATAAGTCTCTTATCTCCAATGAACAAGCAAAAAGTTGGAAGAGGAGGTGTTACTCAATGGTAGAACATCAGGACAGCAACCTAGCCCTGAGTTCAATACCCAGCTCCAGCGCGCACGCACGCACACACACACACACACACACACACACACACACACACACACACACACAGAAAATAAAACATAGGACCCCCTTCCCATGAACAAGTGCAATATTTTCTTTGAATTGTAGCTCTGGATTATGTGGCGTTCACAGTCTTTACCATATTCTAAGAGACGAGAATGAGTGAGAAATTCCCTTTCCCAGAGGCTTTCCTCCGCTTCCTCCTCACCTTCGCCATCCTCTGGCTAGTCTTCTCTGCCCCTGCCCAATCCCCTGGTCCACCAGGCTCGTTGGCTAGTGGCCTTGCACTGGGTCGGCCTGTGGAATCCCCAGGGACTGATGTCATCCTGACCGGTGTCGACGGGTAAAGTCACTCATCGTTAAATTATTCCAGACTGAAGAGGGAAGAGGGCGGGAAGAAGGATGGAGGCCAGTGAGAACGGAACAGTTACTGACTCTTGAACTTGACACATTTCAGACAAAAACAGCTGCCTGTAGACATGGGTGCTGATGGAATACATGAATCGCTGTCATCAGGATGTAGACTAACTGTAACGAACGGCAAGCAGAACTACCAGAGGAATCTTGCTTTAGGAAGAGGAGATAAGAATTGTTGGTGAGCAAAGATCAGATGTCAAAGTCACCTTTGCACCTGACCACTGGGTCAGGGTGCTTGCTTCTAAAGATCATATTTGTTGGTGTCATTATTTTCTTTAAAAAAAAATGGAGTCTTCTTCAACATAACACCTTGATAATAAATAAAATTATGTTTTTAAAATAACAGAGTCTTAAAAATCATAGGCCTTAACTTGGTTATTCACACTCCTAGATTAGCAGATTTGGATGTGGATATAAATATTAATGCTCCCTAAGAACAGATACTAAAATATTTTCAAAACTGACTGTATTCTAATTTATAAAGCCAGCCTCAAGAGTGTCCAAGATCAAGTACTATATAGATCTCATACTCCATTTAAATTAGATGTTAGCAATCAGTGATAAAAAGAAGCATCAGAAAGTAAAAAGCTTTTGGGGGGACGGGGGGAGGATGGGAAGGGATGGGAAGGGGAAACAAAGGAGGAGGCTACAATGCTTGATAAGAAATGTACTCATTATCTTGCCCATGTAATTGTAACCCCTCTGTACAGTATTTTCACAATAAAAAATAAAAATAAAATAAAATAAGAAAGACAAAAAAAAGAAAGTAAAAAGCTTTTAAATACCATAGAAGATACCATGACAGAACTTGGAAAGTGAATTATCCTAAAAAGAAATGGTAACAGTGTCTAATATTTTTGGAATAAAGTTAAGGTAGTAACTAGTAGAAGATTAATCACATTAATATGAATGCTTAAATTAGAAAAAAATTAAATGTATACAACTAGTCTACAACTTTAAGGGGATAACAGAATAAAACTAAACATAGTTGAAGAGAAAATATATATAAAGAATTGTATTAAATATGTTAAATGTATAAAGATGTGTTTGATTAAAAACACTTTGTACGATTAAAGATTATTTAAAATAAATAAATAAAACAGAATTAGTGCTTCCTCCTCCCTCAAAAGGAATATAAAACAGTAGAAATCAAAAGGAAACAAAAGAACCATAAATGAAATAAACAAAACCAAAGTAAGATTAACAAGTTACTGATGGCTGGTAAGACAATTTCGCTCAAGAAAAGTGAGAGAGAATACAAGTAAAGCATATTTACAGGAAACAGATGTATTGTGTTCATAGCAACAGTTAGATAAATACGAAATGAGAAATGGACTTAATCCTTTCAAAGACTGAGTTCCCTCTCTCCCTTCCTTCCTTCCTTCCCTTTTCTCTTCCTTTTATCTCTCTCCCTTCCCTCCCTCCTTCCCTCCTTCCTTCCTTCCTTCCTTCCTTCCTTCCTTCCTTCCTTCCTTCCTTCCTTCTTCCTTCCTTCCTTTTTGATGCCAGTACTGGGGCTTGACCTCAGAGCTTCATGTTCACCCTTAGCGTTTAATTTGAGGCTGGCACTCTATCACTTGAGCCACGTTTCTCCTTACAGCTTTTTGCTGGTTAATTGGAGACTAGAGTCTCTCAGGCTTTTCTGTCAGACTGGCTTTGAACTGTGATCCTCAGATCTTAGCCTCCTGAGTAGTTAGGATTATAGGTGTGAACCATCAGTGTCCAGCTCCACTGCAGTTTCTGGTCTTGGGTCAATATTTTAGCCGCAGGTCATAATCTTTGTGAGTAAAGCACCCTACAGTGTCAACGGAAAGTATGCCACCTTAGTCTCAAATTCTACACCCTTTCTCTTGCACCTTAAGAGGACTGTCTGTCTGACTTGCTCAGTGGGGTTTTATGGTCCTTTCCAACCTGGGCTTTGCCCTGGCCAGTTACCCCACGCACGGCTCAGGAGCAGGAGTGGAGGCAATGAAGAGAGATTTGTATATCATGAGGAATCCTACCCTGTGGCACCCACGGGTATGAGTGTGTCCTTCTTGCTCTCAGTCTTTCCAGGTTACTAAGACTTCTGAACGTCTTCAAGATACTATTTGTTTTTTAAAGATAATCTTGTCATAAACAAGTAGCTGGCTTCCCACATCTGCTGAGATTGCCTCTCTCCAGATGGAGTGGGTTGACTCCACAGCTTTCAGAAAGGCCTTCCTCTCCCCTTCACCAATGAGGTATCTTCCAGAACCTTCTGGTTACTCCTAGTCCCTCATCACGGTCCCTGTTCACGTGAGCCAGACCCAAGCAGCCTTCCTGTCTGGCCAGTAATGGAGTTGAGCAGTGCATTGTGGGTCTGTTTGTGAAGGGTGCAGAAGCAGAGAGCAGGAAAGGAGCAGTGTTTGCATTCTTCCCCAAGTCCAAACCCTGCCTCCTCCGCCAGCCCCCTTTCTCCTTTCTCTTCGCCTCTTCCCTCTCATTTTTTTGGCCTGGGACACCTTGTTAATTTTTCAAGATTAACAGGCCATTGAGCATGAGAAGAGCATGGGCAGGGTAGCAGACGAAGAAATTAATACCCCCCAAACTTCACAGTGGGATGGAAATCAAAGCTGTCTGTTTTATGGCTTCAAGTATCTGCTAGTGCCAGGGCAAGAGGAAATTGGTATCTCATTAAAAAAAAATGAGAAAGTGAGGTGGAGAGGAAATCGAGAGCTCGTTAAAAGTGGTGGAAAAGTCGTTTTAATTATGCTTTTCCATTTGCTAACAAGAGGACATTTGTTATGAGTTCAGAACACTTTATCCCAAGCAAAACAAACAGAGTTAACAACATTATTTTTTTGTCTTTTTTCAGCCAGTGGCAGCTCTGGAGTCTTGTTTCAAAATAAAGGCTTCACTGCGGGATGTCAATTAGACCAGAGAAGGCTGGCAAAGGGCGGACCACTTTCCCAGATTGATTTGAGAGCTGCTAGCCAACCTTTCACCCTGTCCCCCCTCCTGCTCCCTCCCCCCTCCTGCCCAATGCAAGGCAGTGTGTGCTGGGACTCCTCGTTAGTGCTCAAATCTGGGTCCGCAGAGCCACTCACTGCCTCCCCAAGGTCCTGTGAGAGCAGCCACACAGCGTCTACCACCCTCAGGAAACATTGTTTTCTCCTCTGGGAAAAAACTCGGAGAAGCTGATGGCTGCCTGGTTGCTATGGTGATTACATAGGCTGTTACTGAAAAAAGTCATGTAGCAATGAATGAGACTTCGAGGGGCTTTAATAAGGCCACCATTTAATGAAGTCTTGCATTATCTAGTGTTATGGTGTCTGCTCTGTGAGGAGGGGGGTGGGACAGGAACAGGAAAAGGTAAATAGAGACAGCACCACAAGAAGAAGAGGAAGAGGAAAAAGAGGAGGAGGAAGAAGAGGAGGAGGGTGGATGGAAAGGAGAGAGTCACACAGAGAGAGAAATGAGAAAGAAAAAGGGACAGAGAGAAGGGAGAGATAGAGAAGAGGCTGACAGAGAAACAGAAGAGAGAGAGAGGAAAAAGACAGAGGGGAAACAGAACTAGAGAAAAGAGAAACACCAAGTCAACTTGTAAACTAGTTAATGCCAGGTTGGGGGGTGGGGTGGAATCCAAGTGGATTTTACAACTTCTCTGGCAGTCAGGGCTGAGCCGTGGGATGCTGACTTCAAGGTGAAGTAATGAAGTACTTCAGTAATGAAGTCAGAAATGATTAATGGCCAAAGGATTTAATGTGTTAAGGGAATTGAGAGTAAAAAAAGATTACTTCAGGTGAGAAAAGTATGCCAAGAGGTAGTAGTGAAATGTCACAGAATATAAAGACTGAGTTCGAATCTCAGCTCCCCTATCTAATGAGTTGTGCACCAGACCCATTTTCTTTTTTTTAATTTAATTTAATTTAATTTTATTTGTGAACATACTGTACAGAGGAGTTACAATTACATGGGCAGTATAATGTGTACATTTCTTACCAAGCATTGCAGCCTCCTCCTTTGTTTACCCTTCACATCCCTTCCCAGCCTCCCCCCTCCCCCCCAATCCCAATCCTTCTCCTTCCTTCCCCCCCTTCCCCCCCCCCCCCCCCCGCACCGACGTTGTAAAGCTCGTTTTGGACATGACAACTTGTACTTCTCATTGTTGCTGCACCAGACCCATTATTTCATCTAAGTCACCTTTAGCTAAAACTGGATTGAGACACCATTTTTTGAGGTACTTGAGAAAACTGGGTCCGCTTATGCATGACCCATGAAGTACCTTCTTAAAATGAAGGAATATTTCATGTAGAGAGCTAGAATCTTTAGGCCAATACTACTTATAAACCCCCAAACCAGGAAACTACTAAACACTTACCAGCAGTGGACTAAATAAATATACCATTTTATACTGTCCATCCATAAGAATGCGCTGCTTTAAGTAATACAGACTATGCCCACACATGTAATATTGAAGAAAAGAAGCCAGACATGGAAATAATACAATTGTGAGACTCCACTCACTGATAGTTTTAGTTCAGAAACAGGCATAACATTGGAAGCCAGCATGCCAGTTACCTTGGAGAAGTAAACTGAAGGGCCAGGTGCCAGTGGCTCACACCTGTCATCCTAGCTACTCAGGAGGCTGAGATCTGATGATCACAGCCTGGGCAGAAAACTCCCTAATCTCCAATTAACTACCCCTAAGCTGGAAGTAGTGCTGTGGCTTAAGTGGTAGTATGCAAGCCTTGAGCACAAAAATGCTCAGGGACAGCGCTCAGGCCCCAAGTTCAAGCCCCACACCTGACAAATCAATCAATCAATCTATCTATCTATCAATCAATCAATCAATCAATCAATCAATCAATCTATCTATCTATCTATCTATCTATCTATCTATCTATCTATCTATCTATCTATCTGTCTGTCTGTCTGTCTGTCTGTCTGTCTGTCTGTCTGTCTGTCTATCTACCTATCTATCTATCTATTTAAAGAAACTGGAAGGAATCACAAGAGTGATTTGTGAGGTCGGTAGATAATTTGCTTCTTTATCAGTGCTCAGGATAGCCATGGGTATACTAGATTGGTGAAAAGTCTCCTGAAGTCTTACAATAGAGGCATTTTGTTGTACAAGTATTATCGTTTGATGATCTGTGAGTATGTGCATGCATGTGTGTTTGTGTGCACGTGCGCAAGCGAGCAAATGCCAATACTGAGGCTTGAACTCAGGACCTCATGCCTTTGCTTGGGCATTTTTTTTTTTTGCTGCATCATGGCTCCATTGCTGTGGGATTGGGTTTTTAATATTTATGAATGCTGCAGGTTCTCATAGAGGTTGACATAAAAGTACAGAAGTTGCCAGGCACCGGTGGCTCACACCTGTCATCCTAGCTACTCAAGAGGCTGAGATCGCTCTTCAGCTTTTGTTCACCATCGTGGTTACTGTGCCTTCCAGAGCTTCTCATCATGTCTTCTCACAAGACATTCAGAATCAAGCGGTTTCTGGTCAAGAAACAAAAGCAAAATTGCCCCATTCCCCAGTGGATTCGGATGAAAACTAGTAACAAAATCAGTTACAACTCCAAGAGAAGACACTGGAGGAGAACCAAGCTGGGTCTATAAGGAATTGCTTCAGATGCTCACATATTTATGCTCTACCATGAACCAGTCAAGCTGAAATGTCAATACTGTCTGGACTGTCAGTTGGGCATTTTTAAAATGATTTTTCTTTGGTTATTTTAATAATGGGCATAGTAATAAACATGTAATAAACATTACATTTGAAAAAAAAAAGAGGTTGAGATCTGAGGATTGTGGTTCAAATCCAGCTTGGGCAGGAAAGTCCATGGGATTCCTTTTTTTTTTTTTTTTTCTAGTCGTGGGGCTTGAACTCTGGGCCTGGGCGCTGTCCCTGCGCTCTTCAGCTCACAGTGAGCGCTCTACCACTTGAGCCACAGCGCCACTTCCCTGTGAGATTCTTATCTCCAATGAACCATGAGAAAACCAAAAGTGGTACTGTGGCTCAAGTGGTAGAGCACTAGCCTTGAGCTGAAAAGCTCAGGGACAGCGCCCAGGTCCTGAGTTCAAGCCCCACTACCAAAAAAAAAAAAAAAAAAAAAAAGACAGAAGTTTATACCACATTCTGAGTAGCCACCAGATCATGGGATCTAGACTGAGTTTAGTGGTGGTAACAAACAGCCTCCAAACCTCACTGAGGTTTCCAAGAATCAATGGGGGCTCACCTTCCTTCCAACATTCAGGCTGGAGGAACATTCCTTTCCAAAGTTGTTCTCAGTCTTCAGCAGAGACAACAGAGCACTGGTGTGATGGATTTAAACAACTTTTGCTCTATGTGACATGCATCACCTTGGCTCTTATCTACCAGGTGCAAACTCAACCACGATGTGCACAAGGCAAGAACAAGTTCTCCTTGTGTGTGGAGGAACACTAAGTATTTATCATCATCGGCCTCTAATAATAAAGAGAGGAAAGGAGCGTATTGGTGTCGCCCCTTGTCATTTCATGAGCACACAGAGGCCAAGAATTCACATTCCAGGTTCTTCTCATGACAACTTAACCTCTGCTGGTTTTTTCAGGGGCCATTAAAGAGGCAAAGACCTGCTGTTGGCTCATGGAAACTATCGTAGGTTCTACTTTTGCTTGACCTGTTATTCATCTCCCTGACATGTGCCCCACTCACTCACACATCCCAAGCTTTCTTCAGGTCCTTTGCTTGAGGTAAATTTGGAAGGAGGGACTGTAGTGAGTTTAGATATCCCTGGACCCATGTCTGGAGCTACTGTCTGGGAGCACAAATCATGTTGACTGAAGATGGATGATCACAGAGATCTACCCCACCACGGCCTTCTGGCTTCTATGCTGACGGTAAGGACTCAGTGAGCAATTCCTCCATTCTCAGGCTGTCGAAAGGTTTCCAGGGGGAAGAGACACTGAAATCATCTACAAATCCTTGAGAGGCATGAGCAGAAAAGTCACAAGGTTCTGACCGTGAATTGAGCTACTATTGTTCTAGCTTGGAGGAGCAGTCTCCCCCTCGATCTGCAGACAGAGCCAGCATCCAGGGCAAAGGGTGCCGAGCAAGTGGGTTAGGGTATGCTTCTTCATTCCATCCAGGCTCACAGAAGGCCTGTCTCTGCCAGTCACTGTTTGTGGGAGGGAGACAGAGGGTGGGGTTGGAGATGGAGAAGCGAGACAGAACAGCACAAAGCCCATCCTGACATTCCTCTTGAAGGAGGGAGGTGGTGAAGGGAGAGGCAAGGAGGAATTCCTTAAACAAATGCGTGCCCAGGACCCATCTGGAAGCCAGATACTAAGTGTGTGGGCACATCGCTCTTCTGTTCCAGGTGCTGGCTCTGTGTTGGCCCCTCCTTCAGCAAACCGCAGGCCAGGCTCAGGCGGGGAGCTGCTCCCACAGGACATTGCTCAGTGTCTGCAAAAGAAACACCGGCTGCCATATTCCCTCGACAATCTCTCATGAACAGTATTGGAGTGGATGTGATCACGGCCCCTGGGAGGTGAATGGGTCCTTACAGAGCAATAGCCATGGACATCATTGTGAATGTTAACTCAGTCTCCCGCTCAGGAGTGAAGGATACACGTTATTCCATTTCATTGATGCTCGGTTTTTGTTTTTCGTTTGGGGGGTCCGGTCATGGGCCTGAACTCTGGGCCTGGGTGCTGTCCCTCAGCTCTTCAGCTCAAAGCTAGCGCTCTACCACTTGAGCCACAGCGCCACTTCCGGCTTTTTTTTTTTCTTCTGCTTATGTGGTGCTGAGGAATCAAGCTCAGGGACTCATGAGTGCAAGGCAAGCGCTCTACCACTGAGCCAACTTCCCAGCCGGCAAATTCGGTTTTCTTAACCTGTAGAATTGCACACACACACACATGCACACATGTTCACACAAACACACATGTGCACTTATGTATGTGCATAAGATGCATGCTTTTGTTCCAGACAATATGCAGACAGAGGTAGGCATATGGTAGAGAAGCCAACGCAAAAGGTTTGTGAGCAGACAGCGCCTGGCTGGGCAGTAGGGCACAGAGCCTGGGCGTTCGTGTGTGCAGACCCTAGGCCTCATGTCACCACACCCTGGGTGTCCGTGTGCAGACCCCATACCACGTCACCAGGCCCTGGGCAGTCCCATGTGTGTGGCCCTGGACATCACATCCTGGCCCATTGCCCTGGGAAGACATTTGCATGAATAGCAGACTGCGTGGGCACCAGAGGTATGTGGGAATGACACCCTGTCAGGTGCTGAAGGACGTGTAGAGAGCTGTGCAGTCTGTGGCCTGGCTGTGGCCTGGACTGCGTCTGAGGGTGACCAGGCCCGAGGACTGTCCAGTGATCTTGGGGTCACCGCTCTTTCCTGGAGACCCTCATGAACCGCTGCACTGTGCACCCCAGACTGTACCAGTCTTGGGGGTCCCTTTATCTACAGGAGTTCTACTTTACTTTTACAGTTTTATTTTATAGGTGATGTACTGAGGGGGTTACAGTTACCTAAGTCAGGTAATGAGTACATTTCTTTTTGAACAGTGTCACCCCCATCCTTCATTTTCTCCCAGGTTTTCCTTCCCAACCCCCTTCCCCCACGTTGTATAGTTAATTTCTAACATAGTGTCTAGTGAGTATCGCTGCTGAATTAGTTCACCTTTTGTCCCATCATTTCTATGCTTCCTTTCCCTCCCCAAACCAGGATACAGAAATAAAAAAACAGTGACAGTGAAAGAAAAAAAGGAATAACAGTACAATTCAAAAAAGTCTTGTTTCCATTTCTTGGAGTTCATTTTGATAAACATCATTTTATATGATCATTTGCACATGGCTATTGAGCCCTTGTGATCCTCTCCTAAGAATATCCTCCTTTGGATTGAGCCCCACCCTATCGTCCCAGGCCCATACAGACACCAGGCAAAACCTCAGGGATATGTGAACTTGTTTGAGGTGCAGGACAATCCACATGAGCTCAGCTGTAAGCATCCCATTGTGGGCCCAACTCCCTAGACCTAAGGGCTTTTCCATTCACCTCTGCCTCCTTGCTCAGACTTCATAAAAAACCTAGCTCCTGTCCCAGCTCCTTTGCACAAGCTCCAAACACAAGGGAAGGTCTGTGCCCCTTGCTGACTGGATGTCTGTGTGGTTTTCTGGCTGAGTCTAATTTACTCTAGCAATGATCTATTGATCTATCTTCATCATCATCCTTGTCACTATCTACTATTATTTATCACCATCTACTATCTATCTATTATCTATAACCATCTATCATCATCATCATCTATCTACTATTATTTATCATCCATCTATTACCTATCTACTATCTATAACTATCTATCATCTTCCATCTACTATCTGCTATTATTTATCATCCAGCTACTATCTATCTACTATCTATAACTATCATCATCTATCTACTATCTGCTATTATTTATCATCCAGCTACTATCTATCTACTCTCCTAGCTATATCATCATCTGTCTGCTATTTACTATTACTTATCATCCATTTACTATCTATCTACAACTCTATCTATCTCTCTACCATCTAGACATCTATCAAATGCTAATCTTTTTAGTGTGTGATCACAGGGCCATGGGAGGTGAATGGGTTCTACAGAGCAATAGCAACGGACATCATTGTAAATGTTAACTCAGTCTCCTGCTCAGGAGCGAAGGACACACATTATTCCATTTCATCTGAGGCTTGGACTGTGGATCTCATACTCTTGCTCGTTTTTTGTCTTGGATTTTTTTGGTTTTGTTTTTTGTTTTTTATTTTGCTCATGGCTGGAGCTCTACCACTTGGGTCACACCTCCACTTCTGGCTTTTGCTAGTTAATTGGAGATGAGAGTCTCCCACGTTTTTTCTGTCTAGGCTATTTTCACATCAGGGTCCTCAGATCTCAGCTTCCTGAGTAGCTAGATTTATAGGTGTGAACCATGGTAACCCCCTAGGGCATTTGGCCTGTGAAAATGCTAATGTTTTGAGGTGGGGCCAAGGCCTGTTCTTTGAGCATGGGCTCCTGAGTGAGCACTGTAGCCATTATGAAGCAGTTCTGCTATGGTTTGTGCATAGCATGGTGAGAACTTCACTATGTTTTAGCTGTAAGCTGAGAAGATTCTGGGCTTGCACACAAATTTCCCTGTACATACCGGTTTGCCACAGCAGCTCTTCTTGTGTCTTAACTTTATCCAATCTTCTGTAAGTACTCAATGTAACTTCTTATAGGAAAAAGAAAATATTTGTGTTTATTCTGATGCAATTAATTTTAATTCATCTTATCGTATCGTTTATAACCCAGTACAACTGGAATGTTCTGGACCAGCATAAGAAAATGATGTACTTTATGTTTTTTCCAATTGGAGTGAAATTCGCATTTTCCTTCCAAAGGCAGTAGCTTAGGAGGCAGCAGGTTCGAGGACACAATCTTTGATAACTGTTCTTACTCCAAATTTGTATCATGCTATGTACAACAAAGTCACAGTTCAGTTCCTTAAAATCAAACATTTCTCATTCTCCTAGGGCTATACCGCTTCCCTGGAAGCTTTACGATATTTCTGTTGCAGATGAGTCTCTATTCTGTTTTGTATGTCCTGGAGGCCAAGCGTGGAGCAGCAGGGGGTGATCTATTTATTGAAAGGCCGAGGAAGACAAGTTGTCATATTCTCAGTCCCTGAAATAAACCTATTTTTCTGGAAACATAGTTTTGCTTTTCTGTGTTGTATCTGTCCAAATGCTGTAAGAAAGACATAACCACATTGAAATCAAGAATAAATCTTTGCTTTATCTTATTTACCTTCTCCTTTCGCTATCAAGAAACATGCCTTAAAATAGGAACATCTCTCTGCTTCTTACTATTTCTAAAAACATATTTTTATTGCTATTATTAAGGTGTTGCATTGGGATTGCTTCACTACTAAATTCATTTTCAAAGACCGAATATTCTCCCGATATTTTTTTTGTAAATATAAAATTTTCCATTAATTTCAGGAACTGAAGGATAAATTGATCTGTTTTCCTTATGACTAATTTTCAGTAAAGCCAGATATTTTTTTACAAGTAACTGCTTAAACATTTTTTTCTCATATAGACTTTCTGTTTTTAAATGTTCTTTTACAAGGAGAAAAGAGATTCATTGTTGAAATGATGGATTTTGCTTTTTGTTAAAAAAGACAGAGCACTCAGGGTGGGGTCTGGCCATTTCCTGTCCCAAAGCCAAAGCAAAGATTAGTCATGTTAAAGTCCTAAACAACCTGACAAGACCAGGTTAACCACAACAGCAAATAAAGGTGATCCCAACAGGGGTCCAAGGAGAGGTGGCCGGGTTTAATTCACCCTTAATGAACGGCCATTTCTCCCACTGGTAACGGGGCCTCCACTGGGGAGCTGCAGGGGCCGCCTAGGACCCTCAGGAAGTCTGTTTCCTTCTCTAGAATGAATGGCTCCTGGTGATGACTTACTGGGCCTCCAGCCTGCTGAAACTTTATCCTTCCGGGTTAAAGGTTATCCCTGTCTTTCCATTTACTTTCCTTATCTGAGACCTTATTGTATTTGTTTCTACTTAGTTTTAATCCACTTGGACTATACTCTAAATTTTAATGTGTGTGTGTGTGTGTGTGTGTGTGTATGCACGCACATGCATGAGCCAGTATTGGAGTTTGAACTCAGAGCCTGAGCACCGTCTCTGAGCTTTTTTTTTTCTGCTTAAGGCTGGCATGCTAACATTTGAATCACAGCTCCACTTCTGGTTTTTTGGCGGTTAATTGGAGGTAAGAGTCTCACTAATTTTCCCACTGGGTTGGCTTTGTACCTTGAGATCTTCAGATCTCAGCCTTCTGAGTAGCTAGGATTACAGGAATGAGCCACCAGCATCTGGCCCAAAAAATGTTTTAAAATAAAGATTTTGTATTTTTCCCATCCTCAAAGCATACTAAATTCTTTTCTTAGTGAAAATTTTGGTTAAACCTTATAATTTCTATAAGCCAGACCCAAAGAAACAGGGTGGCATGGTTTCCCCCATTTGTGGTAACTAGAATGTGCTATAAATCTACAAGTAAACACACTGGATAAAGAAAAAAATACATTGGGACATGATAAATTATACAGGTCTGTAGGTATTCACAAAGTGAGACCAAAGGAGGATATTCTTTTTTTTTTTTGGTGGGTCGTGGAGCTTGAACTCTGGTCTTGAGCGCTGTCCCTGTGCTCTTCAGCTCAAGGTGAGCACTCTGCCACTTGAGCCATAGCACCACTTTCGGCTTTCTAGTGGTTTATTGGAGATAAGAGTCTCATGGACTTTCCTGCCTGGGCTGGCTTTGAACCTCGATCTTCAGATCTCAGCCTCCTAAGTAGCTATGATTACAGGTGTGAGCAACTGGCACCCGGCTGTTGAAAGAAGGATATTCTTAAGAGAGGATGGCATAGGTTCAATAGCTATGTTCATCTGAATTTATAATGCGTTTATCACAATGAACTCCAGGAAATGGAAACAGGATGTCTTTTTCTTGGTTGGTGTTTTTGGGTTCTTTTCTTTTTGTTGTTTGTTCATTCATCTGTCTTTGGGAAGGGAAGGGGGTACAGAAATGGGGGGACAAAGGGTGAACAGATTTAGCAATGGTACTCACTGAACACTATGGTGAAATTGAACTCTACAACTTGTGGGTGAGCACGGGAGGGGAAATGAGGGAGAGAACGAGGGTAGGGGTGACATTGTCCAAAAAGAAACGTGCTAGTTACCTAACTTCTGACACTGTGACCCCTCTGTACAACACCTTTATAATGACAATAAAAATATGCCCCCCAAAATCTCATAGCTTCTATTTGCCAGGGTTTCTGTTGTTGCTGTTCTCTTCTTCATGTTGGGTTACTGGGTAAAAAGCAAGAGCACTCTTGTTTGATTTTTATGTGGAATCCCCGTCCAGAGCTGAGGGCCCAAACTTCAACCTGCTTGGAGAGGGTGGACTTGTCCAGTGCAGGCCAGACTCTAGCACGCCAGGGAGTTCATTCCTTTTGGCATCTGGTCCCCCATTTTCCTGGCTTCACTGGACCATGCATTCACCTCCCCGAGCCAGCTACGTGTGTTAGCTGCTCACAGGGGCTGAGAGCTGGCAGTGCAGGGAACCACTTCCAGGGAGGAGGTCCTGTTTCCTGTTCCTACTTTCCAGGAGCTTACCAGGCTGGGCCTGGGATGATTTAAGAGCTGAATGAGACATGTATGCGTGCCTGCTTGCTGCTGGTCACTGGGGACTCCAGGCTGAGGCCTGCGTTGTCAGCTCAGGCCAGGGTCTGGGGACTTTTCCTCTGAGATCCAGTTTTGTGTGCTCACCCTCACATCCGCCCTGCCGTCGGCCCTCTAGATGTCCTTCTGGGCCTCACTTGAATTGGCTCAAATCGAGTGAGGATGTAGAGGACCTGGAGAGATAGAAATAACCGTGGGACCTTTCTAAGAACTCACATTTGTGAAGTCACTTCTAGTTTACAAGATACTTTACACATAATTAGCACCTGGCGAATGTATTCAGTCAGCCAATCGCGCAACTATGTATGTGCCGTGGGCTTTGTAAACATCCAAGGGGTGCCAGGAACTGGATCTTCTAGCCTGCCTGCCTCCCTCTCTCCCTCTCTCCCTCTCTCCCTCTTTCCTTCTGTCCCTTCCTCCCTCCCTCCTTCCTTCCTTTCTTGTACTGGGGCTTGAACTCAGAGCCTCAAACTCTCCTTTGACTTTTTTGCTCCATACTGTTGTTCTACCACTCACTTGGGCCATTCTATTTTAGATTTCTTAGTGGTTAATTGGAGATAAGATTCTCACAGACTTTCCTGCCTAGGCTGGCTTTGAACCGTGATCCTCAGATCTCAAGTTCCTGAGTAGCTAAGATGACAGGCATGATCCTGATGCCCGGCTCTTCTTGGCATGCCTCTTCCACATTTTTATTAACATCAATGATTTGTACAAGAGAATGTCATTTGGATGTGTCTATTTTGTGTACGTCATACCTAGTTCAGATGCACCCCTCCCCATGACTCTTCCTCATCCCCTTCCTCTCTCCAAACCAATCTCAGTGAGCTCACGGCTCAGTGTTCATACGTGTACATGAAATACTTTGGCCATGCCTCCCAGCTTCATCCTCTCCACTCAACTCCCATCTCCTTTGTGCTCATGTGGGTCAGGGCCTGTTTTACATTCTTGTCATTCATTCATTTCTTCGTGTTTTTTGAATGCTCACAGGTGTTTCACACGTGCAGATGCTGTCCTTAGCAGCACTTTAGCCCCTCATGGGCCCTCACTTTCCCATCCCCACCATTCCCTTTTTGAGAAAAGCTTCCAGTGAGTTTTCTTCCGCCATCTTTACTCACAGGTGCAGTGAGTTTCAGTCTTGTTCACCTAACATTCTCGTTTCCTTCCTCATGGTTAATCCTCCCAAGCAGTCCCACCATTACCAACACGGTCTATCTCACCAGCCACCATCTAGCCATCTATCTACTAAGTCTGTAGGCACCTGTTATCTATCTATCTATCTATCTATCTATCTATCTATCTATCTATCTATCTATCTATGTATCTACCTACCAATCTACCACCTATCTATTGCCTAAATATCCATTATCTATCATATCTATCTCTGTATCTATTATCTATGTGTCTGTAATATTTATCTATCATCTACATACCTCATATCTATTTGCCCACCTATCTATACAGCTATCTATCTACCTCCTCTCATCCATCTTATATCTGTCTGTCTGTCTGTCTCTGCCTCCTCATCCCTCTCCCTTCTTCTTACTTTGTTGTCATCTTACCTTTTTATAATTTCCTGTCTCTCTCTCTTCCTCCCCCACCTCTCCTATATGTGTGTGTGCATACATGTTTATCTTTTTGGTCTAGCACAAAATTATTAATTTAGTACTGGCCTTGTTTTAGATACTTCAAGTGCCTAGAGAGAGATGTGGGACTGTACATGGCTATTATACAAATACCACACTGTTGTTTATAAAGGGCTTAGCACCTGCAACTGATTTTGCTACCTGGGCAGCAGGAAGGGGTGGGTCTTGAACCACCCTCACCCCCCACATTTCTAGGGAAGGGTGCCCTTGCTTTGAACTGAACGTTTCTCCTGCTCACTGTTGGAATGTATAAAAGGTTTTCAGGTAGGACAGACTTGAGAGAAGGAAGCGAGAAATGTGCAAATGAGCATGGGATTTCTTCATGTTGATTTTACAGTTTTGTTTGTGAGCTCATTTGCAAATCTTTTTGCATGTGTTAGTATATTGCTTCCATGTGTTTATGTGTGTGTGTTTCTTGATGAGGGGAGAGAGCCAGAAAAAAATGTGTGGTTTTCTTGTGTACAATTAGCTGAATAGAGCAATAAGTGCTTGTAAATAGTGCACTGGACACTGGACATGCTGTGGGGAACTTCGGACGTCGAAAGCGATCAATCCCTAGCCAGGCACGGCAATCTCAGCAACTCAGGAGACTGAGAGCTGAGGAGCACAGTTCAAAGCCAGTCTAGGTAGGAAAGTCCATGAGACTCTTAGCTCCAACTAACCACTGAAAGGCTAGAGCGGAGGTGTGACTCAAGTGGTAGAGCATCATACTTGAGCAAAAATGCTAAAGGGCAGTACCCAGACTCTGAGTTCAAGCCCCAGGAGCTGCAGCAAAAAGGAAAAAAATTAGGGAGGGGAGCCAAAGCAGACAGAATGTGGACATGAACTCAGGGCCTGGCTGCCCAGCCCCCATTTTTGCCAAGATGGTGCTGCTGCAGGTGTTCAGCCCATTCAAGGGGAATTTGTTCAGAGTGTGTCATCTGTATTAGGTCACCATTGCCTAACGACTTTGGCACTTGATTTCTATCTTGATTGTGTTTTAATTAAAGAAAATTTAGTAGGGGTTGGGAGATAAATATTGAAGATGTAGCTCCTCAAGTGACTGGCTGAGTAACCTTGGCCAAGGGACTTTACATCTCAGAGATTCAATGTCTTCACTGATTAAATGGGCAATGGCCAGACGTGCAGTGGTTGTGACAATTAGAGAGAACTTGAAAGTATCCATCAGGATGAATGGCAGGAACTGCTATCAGCATTAATTTATAGTTGTCATTAAGTACACTCTGCTGTAATACTATTCATGTATTTATATTATCTTTAAGTAGTTGTACAAAGGGATTTCACCTTAATCAATGCCACCTCTTCTGTCTCCCAATTCCCAGTTCCCTGGTTCCATTTATACATAGGGACATTGAATATTATGACTGTATCTACCTGCCTGTCCTCTCTTTATTCATCTATTCTCTTCCTCATGACTTCTTCCCACGACAGTACGGGTTCTAGCTTCCTGGTATTCATTGGATTAAGCTAAAGTTATTTGTTCAAAGGTGTTCCACCATTGGAATCCCCCCTTGTTCATGCCGTTCTTCTGCCTCTGTGAATCTATTCACATAGCATGTACTTTTTGGGGTGTAGTGCTCACCCAGCTTTTGGAGCTGTGACTATGAATTTCTTCTGCTTGTTGAGAGGTTTCTCTCTCTGCCTCTGTCTGTCTGTCTGTCTCTCTCACTTGCTCACTCATTCTTTTTTTTTTTTTTTTCCTATGCTGGTCCTGGCACTTGATCTCAGGGCCTGGGTGCTGTCCCTTAGCTTTTTCCACTCAGGGCTAACACTCTTATCATTTGAACCACACTCTGATTCCAACTTTTTGTTGGTTAACTGGCAATAAAAGTCTCATGGGCTTCCCTGCCTAGGTTGGCTTTGAACTGTGATCCTCAGATCTCTGCTTCCTGAGTAGCTGGGATTACAAGCATGAGCCTCCGGCGCCGGACCTGAGAGTATCTTAATCATACATAGTTCTGTGGCCACCTGCAGTGGCCATCTGTCAACAAGCAAGCAAGGAGAGCTGGAGGACAGAAGCTGGAGACACAGCCAGGCTCTTGAAATCCTTTGCTGGGCCTTGGGGTAAACCCCACACTTACAGATGGGCTGGATGCCAAACATGAACAAAAATACTCACACTTGTTTTTGACAACAGAGTGCAGTTTCAATGTCACCAATAGCTATTTTGGGGTAGGGAGCTATGGCAGAAATGTTTCCAGATTCCGGGTGGCTGTAAAGCTACCTTTCAGCAGGTTCCCTTTGCCGTGCTTTTCAAGGCCTCAGCTGTGCCGGCTGCTTCACAGGAAGCAGCTTGTGCAGGTGAGTGGGGAGCTTTTCTAGAAGCTTCTGAGGAGGAGCCCCTGGGACAGGCTCCTGGGGGAGGCCCCCTGCCTCAGCTGACTCTTTGACATGAAAAGGCCGCAGAGAGAGGCGCTTCCAGGGGCCTGCCTGTGATGATGGACGAGTTTGGCCCTCCGTCCTGGGGATCACACAGGAGCCAGTGGAACACAGATGTTTCAAGGCTGCCCAATTAATCTTTATTGGGAACATACAAGCTGGACCTTCGTGATGGGATCTAAGAGCCTAACCTTACTGAAAAGCAAAACCTTACAGAATGTGCCAGAACCCAGACATTTCCAGGGTTTCCTAGAGTTGAGACAGGCACTAATTCACCTGTGTGAGTGGTTTTCTTAAACATTTCTCCACCTCCTAGGTACCAGTGGCTCACACTTGGAATCCCAGCTACTCAGAAGATCTAGGGATCTGAGTTCAAAGCCAGCCTGGGCAGAAAAAGACCATGAGACTCTCATCGCCAATGAACCACCAAAAAAACGAAGTGGAGATGTGGCTCAAATGGTAGAGCGCTGGCTGTGAAAAAGAAAAACCAACCAAACAAAAAGCTAACAGAGAGCCCTCAGACCCTGAGTTCAAGCCCAAACAAATGAATAAAAATAAGTGAAAATGACTTCTCCCTTAAACTCTTCAACATTTCTTTTTAGGCATAACAAAGCTAGAGATCAAAGCATTTCATGGGTTCAGCTAGTGATTGTATGAACTTGATAGTATTAAAATCCACTAGTTATTTGAAAATTATTGACACATGTATTTTATACAAGATTTTTAATTTTTGTGCCATTACTATGGCTTGAAGGTGAAGTCTCAGGCTCTTACTTGGTTTTTCTGCTCAAGGCTGATGCTCTACCACTTGAGCTGCATCTCCAGTCACTGCTAGATTTTGATTAAAGCATCAAAGCTAAAAAGGTTGATGCAAAAAAAAAAAGCAACAAGTGAAATACACAATTTTTCTCTTATAGTCACTTGGAGAGGGGACCACTCAGTCTTTTGGAATATTATTCTAACATCAGCAACTATTCAATTTGAAATGAAGCCCATATGAACGCAAGAGGCCGTCAACCCAGTGGAAATGCATTTGTGTGTGTGTGTGTGTGTGTGTGTGTGTGTGTGTGTGTGTGTGTGTGTGTGTGTACTGGAGTTTGAACTCAGGGCCTGAGCACTGTGCCTGAGACTTTTACCATTCAAGGCTGATTCTCTACCACTTGAGCTATGCCTTCCCTTCCGGCTTTTGCTGGATCATTGGAGATAAGAGTTTCATGGACTTTTCTGCCCGGACTGGCTTCCAATGGTGATCCTCAGATCTCAGCCTCATGAGTAGCTAGGATTATAGGCATGAGCCACCAATGAAGTACCTGGCTCAGCAAAGTGAAAAGCAAAAAGGAAAGCAACTGCAGTCCAAGCATCTGGGGCCTCTTCGGAAAGAGGTAGTGTCTTCTGCATTGCAGACCACTGATGGGAAGTATAGTGTGACAAGGCCCAAGTTGGCATATCGCCATCCTCCCGGGCATGTTACTAGCAACTGTCAGGCTCAGCTGACACTGGGGTGAGAGATGGGGAGGAATCATCTATAAATATTGACAGGAAGAGAGAGGAAATGTTAGCACCGTCAGGACTGACGGAGAGGAATGTGGCCCGAGTGCATTCAGACTTTGATGAGAAGGAGACAGCCAGTGATGTGTTCATCTGTTTCGCTATTGTTGCCAGTCAGGACCACTTCCAGATGGCAAAGACTCAGTCCAGTTCCGAGAGGAGGTGAACCTTTCCAGAAGAAATATAGATCTTGCTCTGCTAGTCAAAGAAATGGAGAAAAGAGCAAAGGAAACACTTGACACTTGAAAACCTAATGGTTTTTTTTAAAGTAAATTCGTACCAAATAGAGAAACAGGAAAAACAAAAAAAAGCATGATAGTTCTTTTTTTCAAAGTTGAAACAATCATTTGGTCTGGAGTGTAGAGTAGATATTGGGGGGAAAAAGGACTTATGCAGTTTTATAACTGGCATTAAACCTGATTGAAATTACATACTGCAGTGTGGGGAATATCTGAATGTTTCTATTTTATTTCCATGGATATAAACAGAAAACCACTTGTCACATAAAATAAATAATGTCGCAAAGCACTTTTTCCAGGTGTCAAATATGGCATACATCTCTTGTTTACCAGTTGCAATAGATGCAAGAATGCTTCTAAAGCTATCATTGAAACCAGAGAGAAAGAGCCAGATGTTGGTGGCTCAAGCCTGTAATCCTAGCTTCTCAGGAGGGGGAGATCTGAGGACTGAGGTGCAAAGACAGACAGATAGACAAATTGAGACTCTTATCTCTAATTAAGCCTATGAACAGGAAGTGGAGGTGTGACTTGGGCAGTAGAGTGCCACCCTTGAGGGAAAAACTACAAGGCCCAGAGTTCAAGCTTCCGTACTGACATTAAAACAGAATACTGTACTATTTAACAACACTCCATTTCCTCTTCTCCTCACCTTGGCAAGCCCTATTCTACTTAGAGTTTCTGTGACCTTAACTACACAGAGCCCTACCTTCCCCTGGTTTCCCATAGCAGTGTAACTAGCTTGTTTCCTTAAACATAATGTCCCCAAGCCTCCACCCTATTACAATAGATGTCCGTATGTTCTTCCTTTTCAAGACAGAGTAATATTCTATTTATCTAGTCGTTCATACACGGGCACCTTGTGGCTACTGTGACTAGTGCAGCTATGAATCAGGATGCACAAATATCTCTTTAGGTTTCTGCTGTCAGAAACACCCAGAATTCCCATCACAGATCAGATGGTGGTTCTATTGTTAATGTTTTGAGAAGTCATTGTATTTTTATCCACAAAAGCTACTAAATATTGTTATCTATATGTATCAATCATCTATCTCATTTATGTATCTATATATCTATGTATCCATCTATGTATCTATCATCTATCTCATGTATGCATGTATGTATGTATGTATGTATGTATGTATTACCTCTCCATCTACCTTCTATCTAATTCATCCCTGTGTCCACTCATTCATCTCTCCTCTATCTATACTAAGAAGGACTCTTGATCCTTATTTAATTAGATAATCTGAAATGCTTACTATTATTATATGAAATTTACTCACTGTAGCTTTGTGTAGTAGAATTTTCTTTAAGCCAACTCTGTGTCCTTTTATAATTACCATCCTTTACAAAGTACAGTGTACCTTCTGGCGCAGGAAGATGCTCAGTGTACTTCTTCCACTTCAGCCTAGAACAACTCATTTCTCCACAGATCTGTGGTTCCTTCCTGGTGAAGGAAGGTATGCTTAGAAACAGTGATCTGCGTGCCCGGTGTGCTCATACCTAGGGGGATTGGTGGCCTCCGGGCTCCAAGAGCTGCGGAGAGGTCTGAGAGGCATAAGTACAGACGTGTACAGTGGTGTGCATATGTGCACACATTCCCACACATGTGTCCATCACATCCCTGTGCACACCTGCCTTACACCCACTGCCACGAGGAACTCTTGTGACATTCCAATTCCACTCAACACCCAAAGGCTGTTTTGTATTTTTCCCCTCTTCAGATGTTCCTTCTCCAACTGAGAAAAGCTTGCTTATCAATTTTATCTTTCCAAAGAACCAGTCTTTCCTTACATTGATCATTTGTATGGTTTGTTGTCTCCCTTGTGTTCATTTATGCCCTCAGTTTTGGTTATTTTTCTCCATCTGCTGGTTTTAGTTTGGCTTGTACTTGTTTTTCTAGGAGTTTTAGGTAAATAATTAGGCTACTTGAGTTCTCTCAGCATTTTTTATTTTTATTTTTCTCCAGATATTTCTTTATTGAGATTAAGTGATTACATAAATTTCACAGTACCGTGGCATAGTTACACTTAGCTAAAGTCACAAACACATGTTAACCTTCACAATGATAATCATCATTACCTTAATCTACAAAGCTTGTGAACTCTACGAACTTTAACAGTACAGCTATTTCTTCCACATCGGGTGGTATGTACATTTCTTTCCTTTTGCTTAGTGACAGCTGTTCCCTCTTTCCCGCTTATCCCTTCCCTCCTATTGATGCCCTTGAGTTGCTTAGTTCACTTTCACCCATGTCCAGTGAAGCTGACAGGACCCTCTACTGTATTTTTTCAGCTCTTTCTGGCTGATTCTGATAGGTGCTCATAGCTATAAACTTTCCTCTTTGCACTGCCTTTGCTGTGCCCCAATGGTTTTGGAAGATTGTGCTTCCATTTTCGTTGGATTCTAGGAAATTTTGGATCCCTCCCAACTCCCCTTCTTTCTTCAATGAAACATTGAACAATGCCTTCTTCAGACTCCATGTGTTTGGATCTTTGCTGATGGATGGGAAAGGTTTGAAGAGCATCACACGAAGCCCTCCCCCTCTTGTGCAACTCATATTCACTGATAAACAGTCTTAAAACATGAGAACTCTTATAGTAAAAAATCATTACATGCTTGCAAAAAGCTTAAAATGCTAGCAAGGGAAAAAATACTCTGTAACCAAATAGCAAATATTCTATAATTCAATTTAGTTCAGTATGTGTAACAAAGAAAAAATTACCAATGGACTCTCTCTCAAGAAAAGCAAGAAAAATTATATGACTCATTTAATTTTAGATATTGGGGAAAAAATTTTCAAAATCCACTATCTTCTCATGATTGAAACTTTCATCAAATCAGAAGTTGAGAACTTTCTTAATATAATAAACGTGCATAAAAATATAAAATGAATTCCACAGTCAGTAATAAACTAGTTGAGAACATACATTTAGACTGTCTGATGTCTGTTCTACTCAACATCCTACAAGAAGTCTTTGTCAGTACACAGATACAAGAAAAAAATGAAAAGAAGGATATACGGTATTTGGTAAACAAGACACAAAACTGTTAGTAATCACAGAGAGCGTATAGAAAATTAACTGTCACTCAGCCTCGTTAGGAGGAAGACTAAAAATGTTTTGAAACATCAGATGTCTATGAAAGTGGCTTGATGTACCTTCTACAGCCTTCTTTTTGTATGAGTAATATATTTTATTAGGACGACATCTGCCCCTTCCTACTGAATTTTAACTTCAACTTTCTCAGCGATCCTGTGCTTTGGAAATGGGGCCAGATCACAGCTATTTGTCTAAACAGATCCAGCATCTGAGTTGCACAGGGTTAGAATGAGACGCCTCCAGTGTCACAGGTAACTTAGGCCCGAGCTGGTGGTGAACTTCCCTTCCCATCCCACAAAGCCGCTACCACCACCACCGCTGCAGGGCCCCAGCAGAGGGGCTGGGAAGCCAGCACTCAGCCTTGCAGTGCTCTCCTCAGGAGTTTGCTCAGGGCCGTGAGGGAGGATTGATAGAGTGGGCATGGTGAAGGTCAAGGATCCATTTCCTTTGCCTCTCTCCTGACGCCTGTGGAAGTCCCCAAGCAGCTTTTGGACTTAAGCCCCCTGCATTCCTGATTGGAGGCCTAGGCCAAACATCTCGATTTTTAAAGGTATATCTGCTGATGGAAGGAACAGCTTGTGAGGGTGGTGGCCGGGTGAGGGGGACAGAGAGGCAGCAGGTGAAGGATCGCTCCTTCAACCCCACGGTCCCTCAGGACCCACCACCTACGCAGGGGAGCCTTTTCCCGGCCCAGATGTGAAACTGATTAAACGTTATTTGTCTAGAGTTTCTCGGGGACTCTTCTTGCTTAGTTTCTTTTCCTTTGCTCTATTTCTCTCTCTGGCCCTAGGTTTTTTTTTCCTGCCAATTTTTGTTCTCTGTTTTTCACAGAGACTCTGGGACATCTGAAGGTTTACTTAAGGTTTAATCAGGGGACAGGAAAGTTTGGGGGACAGCTCGGTCCTCAGGCTGGGCCACATGTTCCTAGGGATGGATGGTTTTCTGAGGGAGGCAGGCCCAAGACTTAGACCACATTTAGAAAAGACTTGAGATGCCTGGAAAATTCTCCTCAGTTGTTCAATGCAGGAGCACAGGAAGCAATGGGCTTGTGTGGTCACAGTGTTGTTTTCATTGGATTGTCGTCAGGAGAAAGAGAGGGGCAGTGTCTATCAGCACAAATTGTACTAGTTATCAATGTGGGGTATTGTATTTGATTTTTAATCCTTGGTGAGGACTTCTACGTACATCTTCATGAACTGTTCTAATTTTGGTGTTTCTTTCTACATTTTGTAATGTCCCTGGTGTGGGTTGAAAGAAAGGCTAAGTTTTTGTCTTATACCAAACTGAGGAGACTTTCGGTTATTATTTCCTCAGGTTTTCCTTTTATTCAGAAGAGTTTTTATGTCATATTATAAGGCAAGCAATCTATTGGATTAATTAGTCAAGGTGATAAGCCAGCAGTTTTATTGTGGCTAATCAATACATGAAAATTTACTCAACCCACTTCACAGTGAAGTGGAAATTGAAGCATAAAAAGATACATTGTCTGCTCAAGAGGAAGTGTACTCATTACCTCACTCATGTAACTGTAACCCTCTGTATAGTGTCTTTACAATAAAAAAAATTAAAAAAAAATATAACTGAAGCCCACGTGAACAGGTGGTGCAAGAGACAAAATAGAGCCGGGCGCTGGTGGCTCATGCCTGTAATCCTACCTACTCAGGAGGCTGAGATCTGAGGATCGTGGTTCAAAGCCAGCCTGGGCAGGAAAGTCTGTGAAACTCGTCTCCAATAAACCACTAGAAAACCAGTGGTTTTTGTGCTGTGGCTCAAGTGGTAGAGCGCTAGCCTTAAGCTGAAGAGCTGAGGGACAGCGTTCAGGCCTAGAGTTCAAGCCCCACGACTGACAAAAAAAAAAAAAGATACATTGTCTTCATAAATTGGTACATTGAATTGAAACCTCTTTGTATACCTACTTAAAGGTAATAAAAATTAAATAGAAAAATTGTTTTTTTTTTAAAAAAAGAAAAGAAGAGGAATAAGTTGAAGTTGTTGAAGGATTTGAGGCTTTTAACTACCCATTCCACAAAAGGAGATTTGGTTGTCATATATGCTCAACATGTGTGCATATACATATGTGTGCTCTCATAGATATATGTATATATATTATTTCTAATGTTATCTATCTGTCTATCCATCTGTCTGTCTATCTATCTATCTGTCTGTCTGTCTGTCTGTCTGTCTGTCTGTCTGTCTGTCTGTCTATCTGTCTGTCTGTCTGTCTATCTATCTATCTATCTATCTATCTATCTATCTATCTATCTATCTATCTATCTATCTATCTATCTATCTATCATCTATCTATTCCTATACCTACACTGAGATTTGAAGACCCTAGATAGCTGTTTGCTTGTCTTTCTGTGGCTCTAAAAATCTCTATTTTTAAAGTTGTTTGAAAATTACTTCTGAGGATTAACTAAAAGTGTTTTCGGAAATCACCATTCACATTCCCAGAGTAATATGAAGTATGTACAGGTTACTTTATGGTTTGTGTGCACATTTCTACTGCCCCTTGCTCCCTACAGAAAACGCAGTTTTCTTCATAGGTTTTTGTCTGCTGCTGGGGACTCAGAAAATTGTGCTTTCAGGGAATTCTGGAGTAGAGGCTAGAACTCCAGCCCGATAGTGGCCTTTTCACTGGTTCACAGGCCCTTCCTTGTCAGCTGTCAGTCATGAGCATGTGAGCATCCTTTTGTTGCTGAGGCATAAGGGGGAAACAGCTTCCTCAGGAGCTGGACCTCAGCCTCTCCTACCAGCCTCTCAGGGCGGGTTCCTATCCATGGATATTGGGGGACAGATCCCCTGAACCACGGTAGTGCTGGTGGGGGAGAGCTTACTGCCGAGCTGGCAGACTCTTGGCTTCTATTCCAGGATGAGGTTCAACTCTGTGAGTCTTTCCACAATCAACTCACAAAGGACACCTGTGTGCTGTAGACTTTGAGAGCCAGGGGTTGGCAGCCGCATTCCCTCCGCCTCTCGGAGTGCTGCTCTAGACGTCGTCTGGATTTCGGAAGAGCCAGCTGCTTGGGTGGAGCAGGTCATGGCCATTATGCATCCTGAAGATTCGGGTTTGGAATTTAATACTCGGGACACATATCCCCCCCATCCCACCCAAAAACGCACGAGGTTTCTTCCAGGCCTGCCCGGAGGAAAGGCCAACCATGGTTCTCATTTTGACTAATTGGAGACTGTCTGGCCACAAACATTCCCCTCTGTGCCTTTTCCCTCCTCTGGGGACGGGGCAGGGCTGAGGAGAACCTTCTGGAGGGCGGCTGGGCGGGACGCAGAGTGGAATGTTACCATTGCACCACCCTCTGCCTGGTGTGGAATGCTGAGCTGAACAATGGAAGTGTCCCTCCTGTCCTTGGGAACATTTTTTTTTTTGTTATTGTCGCAGGCCAAGCATTTGAGCGTCAAATGAGATTCCCTTATGTCTGCGCTTTTCCATGGTGTTCTGGAATACCACCTTGCTGTGGGCCACCCTCAGTTCGTCCCCACCGGCCTGGAGTGCTTGGGGGAAATTCAGTGATGGCAATTAGGGAAGACGGTTTCCTTTCACTTTCTTGGAGAAGGAAAGAGTGTAAATCAACGCTCTCCAACACATGCCAAGATCTCTCCTAACAGCCCCGAGGTTTCATTTTTAGTGGTACAAAAATTTTTTGAGATCTTCCTCCAAATACAGACCCATGCAGACCCATGCTCAAATAGCACTTGTAGTATATGTCTTGTTTCCTTCCCTGTATTCCTTGTTCTAATGTGTTCTTTTTTTTTATTTATGCTTCCCCCCTCTGAATAATTCAGGTAGGATTATAATTACCTTCATATAGGAGCAACTTCTCTAAGGTCCAAAGGTAAGTGTTAGCATGGTGTTCTATGTCAAGAAGATGTAGAAACAAAGCTATCGTCCCCTTTGCCTCAGTTTGTATCTCTCCATGTGATCGACCTTCATTTCTGTAACACAACATAGCAAGTTTTAAGTGTGGTGTGGTGTGGGGTGTGTGTGTGTGTGTGTGTGTGTGTGTGTGTGTGTGTGTGTGTGTGTGTGTGTGTGTGTGTGTGTGTGTGTGTGCCCGAGTAATAGGGCTTAAACTCAGTGCTTAGGGACTATCCCTTAGATTTTTCACTCAGGTCTGGCACTCTTCTACTTGAGCCACACCTGCACTTCTGCACTTCTGGCTTGGAGATAAGAGTCTCACATGGACTTTCCTGTCCAGGATGGCTTCATACCAGGTTCCTCTTGACTATCTAGGATTACAAGAGTGAGCCAATGGTGCCTGGCTTCTGTTTAATTTTTAAGATGACAATCCCAAGTTTGGCTGTTTTGTTGGTCATAAAGAAGCCATCAAATAAATGATGTGGATGTATCTGACCTAGCCCAATGGCAAAATTGGCTGGAAAGCAAACATTTCTAAAAGGCAATGAAGTGAGATTTGCTGCTGCTGACCCCAATCCCTGAAGCAAAGCTCCATTATCATTAGGGTGGTGTTTCCAAACTATTCTACAGCATGCTAGAACTAAAGGAATACATCTTTTGATATAAGTCTTTCATAGCCAGTTAAGTTTGTGGAAAGTCCAAACAATTCAGGAAAAGTCTGACTAATTTCTACTGAATATTTTACCGAGAAACATACTTTTCACAAGGCACCTGTAAAACATCTCAGGACTTGGGTTAATACTGGAAAAAAATCAGAAAACTTGGTTTGTTGGAAAAGAAAAAGCACTAGATTTGAAATAAGGGCATTTACATTGTTGGACTTAAGTCATTGGCAAGTCATTTAATCCACATCAGAACCATGGAAGCTTAATCTACCAAAGGGGCCTTACAGGATTAGATCATTCTTGTTGTGCTGTGATGAAAAGATTATAAACTCCAAAGTATCAAAATATGGTGGTTCCTTTCAATCATGACACCTTCTTGTACAGTGTTTCATTCTTGGGTACTCGGTGATCAACCAAAGAATTGAGTTTGATTGACTACCTGATGTAAGAGACTACCTAAATTACTTAAGAGAGCTGGAACTGGTCATCTTCTAGAATAACAGGAATTAGGCAAAGAGCAATGAAGAATATGGTTCAAGGCATTGTGTTTTTTTTATTCTTTTCTGTGGCATTTCTAGTATTACAGAATATAGGCAACAAGAGCTAACTTCTAGAAGATGATCTAGGATTATTTGTGAAAATGGGTATTGTGTGAAAGAGAAAACATTGGAAGGAAAAATTCAGCCCTCATGTTCCAAGTGTGTGGTGGGCCACTGTTAGTTAACTACAAATTAAATTTTCAGGTTGTTAGCATCCAGCTGTGCTGGTGAGCCATCTATGATTTTGGCTCCACGGAGATCCAATGCATCACGTCCGTTCTCAGAGAAGTTCGGCACACACAGGCATCTGCAGCGCCACGGCAAAACTCCAGAGGTGAGAAAGAAAGGGAAATGTATTTTCTCACATCTGGATGTTTACAAAACTTGTAGTCAGCTATACATGGCCATCGCATTTGCCAAACGTCTAGCCATTTGAAAACATCTGGACAAGGGAGTGTTCATCCAGATGTTCATTCCTGAATAGATGGCTGGCAACTACCAGCTATAATTTTCCAGTTGCTTGGCCTGAATTTTGCTGAACTTTGAAAACACTAAATCGAATAGCTCTGTCTGTGCCGTTGGCCTAACTCTCTACTAATTAATGAAGAACAAGCTTGGAAATAATCACTACTGTGAACTCTCCTATCTTACCTTAGGCTAACACATTGTTCATGTCTTACAGCTTACTTGGTATTATTCTACATATAAAAGTCTTTGTGAAGGTTGAAGAGTTGAGTGATAGCCTAATTTCAGACTTGCTCTGAAACACCAGCTTTGTTCTTTGGAACTGCAGAACTGTGAGACAAAATAAAAGCCATGAATGTTGCTTTAAGATGCAAAATTTGGGGTAATACATTATGAAGCAGTAAAAATTTAGTTGTGAGCTGTTGGCTGATGCCTGAAATCCTCACTACTCAGGAGGCTGAGTTCTGAAGATTGTGATTTGAAGCCAGCTGGCAAAGGAAAATCCAATTGAATCACCCCAAAAATGAGCCTTTTTTGAGTGAAAAAGCCAAATGAGAGTGCAAGATCCTGAATTCAAGCCCCAGGACACACACACACACACACATACACACACACACACACACACACACACACACACACACGAGAGTCTCAATATTACATCTCAATATGACAGAACAAATTCTTTGTTGGACCTACTATGCACAAGAGATTCAACATGTGTAATAGCATAAGAGGTGAGATCTTTTCATTTTCTGTAGGAAACAGTTGATAAAGTTAAAGGCAGATTTGTCAAAATTTCTATTTTCAGCATCTTCCAAACATGCAGATACTGGCGCTGGTGAGCTGGCAATGATTGGTGGGATAAGCAGCAATCATTGAGCTGTGACTACTGGGAGGCTGGTTGTGTCAGAAATGAACTAGAGTGTGAATTGTGCTGAAATAGTTCTTAATAAACACCAGGGTAAAGACATCATTCAGCTTCCTTTGGTTATATTCCTGAATATGACTGACCCATCTTTCTCTTTTTTTTTTCTCCACATATATTTGGGCAACTTCTTTTTAGATACCTTGGATTTGCAAAACCACCCAGACTGCTTTGGTTTCGACATACAGCTTACTTGCAATTTGGGGAGAGTTTCCTGTTCTTTTGAGCATCGCTTTCTCACTTCCACTCTGGACCAAGGAGAGTGTGAGCAATTTTATTTGACTTCACTCATAGCCAGTCAAATAACAGAGCTTCAAGCCACGCCGCCCCATTCAGAGATCAGTGTCAGATACACTACTTCTAAAGATGCATTTGAAGCGGACAAATAGCTAGACAATTATGTGGTAAATAATAACAGATGCCCCAAGGTAACACAGAAGTAGAAGATGTGGTTTGCATTGGGATTGGCAGGCAAACGTGTTTCAAAGGGCAGAGATTGCGAAGCAAGGCTCACTGCCAAAACCCAGCAATCTATGTGAAGAGTCAGGTAGGGTCAAGCCTTGGAGACTTATAGAATAATTCAAGACTTTAAAAGAAAAATAGAATCAATGGGGAAAAATACCACCAAAGTCTTTAACAAAGTGAAGAACAGAAGGAGAGAAATCAGCACCACAAACTTGACCTTAGGTTCAGACAGCTCAGTTCTTTGAAGGGAGACATTTTTCTCTTTTTTTTTTTCCCCCTTGAAATGTGCAATATATCCAGATGCACATAGACAGAACACATAAAGCAACAACTAAAAACTAAGTGGAAACAGGCACAATGGGAAGAGAACTCTGAGTACCACTGAAGCAACAATTGTTCTATTAGTTCTGTTAGTTTTTCCTATCTATGTCCTCCAGGTGAAGTGGAATGCATATGAACCCAGAGTGGGCTTCCAGGTTCACACAGAGAGAACTGCAGGAATAACTCTGTATTCCTGACTCAGGAAGTTGGGAAACAACAAATGATTGTGCACACAGAGGAAATACAGACATCTCCTGATCCTTTGCTCTTTTTCTTTTCTCCTTTTCTTGTCAATTTTCTCATTTTCGGTGCCCAAAGGAGTAATGGCTGTGGCAGGAGTGGGTCATCTATCAATATTACTGCATTGCCAGGTACTGGTCATTCACGCCTGTAATCTTAGCTACTCAGGAGACTGTGATAGAAGGCTCACGGTTCAAGGCCAGCTGGGGCAGCAAAGTCCTTGAGACGGATATCTCCAGTCCCAGTGCTGGCACAAAAGAGAAAAATCAAGGAAAAGGAAAAAGACCAAATTTGCAGAACTGAAGGATTGCTTTGACTAGGAAAGGGAGAGAATGAAGACAAGGGGACTGGAGACGTTGGGGGAAGAGGATTTAAAAGAATGAGTCAAGTATGATTGTAGACACAAAGAGACTGCAACAGGTCAATGGATACAGCCAGAGTGGAAGGGACAACAGTAAACAAAGGCAGCTCTCTCCCAGAGAGTACAGGAAAGAAACTTTAGCAACAAGTTTTTCTCTGTGTGCTGAAATTCTACCTTTTTTAGCCATTTGGAGACACATGGAGATTGCACATCTTTCCTCTGTGCGCCTTGCTCAGTTCCTTAACTTCCCAAGGCTGGGTACTACCAAAGGCTCTGACCTTTTCTGAGGTTGCCTGGTGTCCAGGCAAGTTCCCCAGCTGTCAAATTTCTATCTCGGTGGCCTCCATAAATATCTCAAGAGAATTTATTTTCTTTAATTTCCTTAGGCCTTACTTGCACATTTGCTGATTGGGAGAATACGTTTGGAGACTGGTACACCTCCAAGATGGATAGCCACACCTGCCAGCCGTTGGGATTAATTAGTACACCTGTGCCCCAGAGCCTGCATTCACAGAGGGGTGGAAAGGAAGCCCAGATTACAACCTAGACAGCATCCAGCCACCCTCCCAGCCGCCCCTCCAGGTAGATGTCATACTACAGGCTACTTTTGGAGCACACCACGTTGCAGACAGACTTCTTCCTCCAGTAACCCCACAGCCCGTTGATCTCTGTGTTCTTCCCATCTCAGTCTCCACCACCTTGCAGAGCATCTATGCCTGGACTTTCTAGTCTGCCTTGTAGTCTGGAACTTCTCTAATCACACAACACCTAGAATATTGCAAAAAGCCAAATTGCTCCTTTGGCCAGCTGCTCACCCCTTTGGACTTACCCTGCCTACAGTAAAAGGGGGGAAAATCTCCCTTCTCATTTTTTATTAAATTTCATTGCAATGCCTTCCTTGGTAAGCATGTGTCTCCCTTTGATCTACTGTCAGGCTTCCAGAAATTTACGTGGTTTTCTGTTGTCTTTTGAAAAATCAAATACAAATGCTTCATACAGGCCTCCAAGCTGCGCACCAAACCCTCAGCCTCACCATTCTTATTTATGATTGATCTTTGACCTACAATTACTTGGCACTCCAGCTAAGTAAACCTGCTTGTTCTCAAGTACACAAGTTATGATTCCTCACTGCTGGCCACTAAATACCTCTATTCTTTTTCCTTTATTTTTTCCATCAAGCTCCTTTGCAAAATGCCCACTGAGAGTTATCCCAGACACAGCCTTAAGAACTTAGTAAAGAGGTCTACATTCATGGGGTGCATGGTAGCTAGAGCTCTAGAGTGCAGCAGGAAGCTGTTGAGAATCCATTGCGTGCAAACCCAGAGCAGGTCCTAAAGATGGAGAGGAATGGCCTCTGTTCCTTTAAACTAAGCTGATGTGGATATGTGAAGTTCCTGTCTTCCTTATGTGTGCATCTCTGGTAGAACATTTTACTGCTGGGCACCTCTGGTTCACACCTGTAATCCTAGTTACTCAAGAGGCTGAGATCTGAGAGTTATGGTTCAAAGCCAGCTTGGGCAGAAAAGTTAATTCCAATTAGCCAGCAAAAAATTAGAAATGGAGTTGGGACTCAAGTGGCAGAACACTAGCCTTGAATGAAAAAGCTCAGGGTCAGCATCTAAACCCTGAGTTCTAGCCCCAGTACCATACTTTTAGGCCAATTCTGTATGTTGAGACAGCACTTCAAGCATTTTGCTTTATGTAAGTCGTTCTGTGTTGCTTTTGTATCTCTTCACTCTTCTCCTCACCCCCTTTCATTGTAGGGTTGGCGCCCTTCCTTTCTGAAGCATGTTGCTCTTAAACATAAAGGAACGAAACCTCATTAATCACTCTGCAGGATGCAAGGCCTACATGGCTGTAGCCGCTGAAGGAGTCCTGTTCAGCATCAACCAATTTTTCATTTCCTTTCAGTGGGGACAGCAGGTTTCTCCATATCCCAGGCCAGGCAACGTGAATGCAGGGACTGAGAGCTCCAGAGGAGACAAAGTAAGACCAAACTGCAGGGCAACAATAGCAGACACATCGATTGGACACCTGGATTGCCTCCTTCCATCCCTCCTTGACTCCCTCTGACTGACAAATACAGACTGCCTGGGCAACAGCTTGCTCGCTATTAACTTGGTGTTGTCTGATGTGGAATGATTCGCCGGTTCCTCTCCACATTGAAACCTGTCTTTCAATCCTAAAACATGAGCCCTGAATCTTTCAGAGATTTAGCGTTTCACAAAGATCTTCCAATGGATTGGTACATTTAAAAAAATATAACAATATGAAAGTGATTGAGTTGTCTAGACCCACAAGAAATGTTATGCAAAAGAGACTGGGCTTTATAGCTAAAATCAAATCAACCTTCAAAGTTGAGGCATGAGGATAAAAAGAGACACAAAGAATATTGAACGGGTGTCCTTTATTTTGCAAATAATATGTAGAAAATAATAGCAATAGAAAACTCAGATGGTGGGGTTGGGAAGGTGGCTCAGTGGTAGAGCGCTTGCCTTGCATGCATGAGGCCCTGGTTTCGATTCCTCAGCACCACATAAGTAAACAGAAAAAAGCCAGAAGTGGTACTGTGGCTCAAGTGGTAGAGCGCTAGCCTTGAGCTGAAGAGCTGAGGGCATGCCCAGGCCAGAGTTTGGGCCTCATGACCGGACCCCCTCCCAAATAAAAGAAAATAAAAAGAAAACTCAGATGGTACAAGAAAGAATAGACTTGAAAGATGTCTGGTGTGATTGAGTGTGTGTGTGTGTGTGTGTGTGTGTATGTGTGTGAGAGAGAGAGAGAGAGAAAGAGAGAGAGAGAGAGAGAGAGAGAGAGAGAGAGAGAGAGAGAGAAAGGGGGAAGACACTCAGAAAATATAGCAGAGTTTAAGTTTGCAAGGCATGGAGGCTTAGGTGAAAATAACAAATAAACAAATATACATCTGATAGAGATTAGGAAGCATAGAGAAGAAGTATCAGATACATAATGACAAGTTTGGAAAGACAAACAGAAAAACTTTATGAAAGGATTGTGGAAGATAGAAAACCCAGGAGTAAAACACTCATGGAATACCAGGCAATTGAGAAATGGAGTTCTTCAAAAACTAATGAACAAGAAAGAACACAGCAGACACAATCACTCAGGAAATAGAAGAAGATGGAGAAAGCAAAATGAAGAATGGAAAAGGAAACAGAATGGAGAAAGCCACACCTCAGAGAAACCTAAACTGTCTTGGAAATCTCGAAAAGAAGAAACATCTAATACCGTAAAAATCAAAGCAAAGTTACGTCTGGTACACCAGAACCTGCCTGACAACAAACTGTGGGTTAGGGGCTACCAAATAATGAGAAAGTGAGAAGGACAAAGGAATGAGGAAATAAGGAGGAGACAGTAAATCCTTGCAAAGCCATCTTCAAGAACTCCAATTCTCACTGTTTAATCAAGCCACAGCAGAAGATGGCTCAAGATGGCGGGCATAGGCTGAGCTGTCATCTTCCTGTGTCCTGACTAGTCCCCAGACTCTTTCTTGCCTTATTTCTTCTCTAAGAAGCTTTTCTCTCACCTTTACTTATATTTGTGCCTTGACTGAATTCTCCTCTTGCCAGACACACAAGGATCGAAGCTGTTCAGCTGTCCTGTGTTTTCTGGCAACGTGCGTGCTTGGTGTTTGGCTGGGGAGTTAGGGGCACAGTGGGTCTGTATAGCTGGGACTCATAGAATGGTTAAGAGAAACCCCAAGAAGGTTTCATGTTTGGTTGTATAGTCCTCCTGGATTCAAAATAGCTACCAGAAAGTCAGCCACGCTTGCTTCTTGCTTCCAGAAAGAGAAATTCAGCTAGGTTGGGAAACAGAGAAAATGAAAGTGATAGGAAAGCTTTTTAGGACACAAATATACAGTGGTCCCTCACCTATGGCAGCTTTATATTTATTATATATAGAGAGAGAGGCATTATAAACCCTTCCCACTCTCCTATAAACCTTTCCCACTCTTATTAACCTTTCCCACATTTTTACAAACACTCCATATGCTCCTAAACACTTTCTACTCTCTTAAACCTATGCCATTTTAACAAGATATAAAATTCTAGTGACGTCTACTACAACCTGAATGATGAAGATTATGAATGAGTAGCTGTGCAGTTGATGGCGATGAAGGTGATGACGGTGAGATGAATGCACTGCACAGCCAAAAGAGCATCGCAGCTCCTCTGAAGGCCACAGGGCATCAGGTGATTGTCTCCGCCCCGGGCTGTAACTTCTGCTAAAGGCATAGGCGTCACAGATCTCTTTTTATGTTATCTGGCATCAGTTTGTTTTTTAAATATGTAAGAGATTTGGAACATTATGTCACTCCTAGAACTAGCCCTTGTCAAAGTCCCTGTCCTAGGGTGAGACAAGAGAACGAGCATGGGGGGGGGTTTACTGGCCTGTGTGATCTGTTAAAATTCTAGTGCTTCAGAATTATTCCTTGACCTACTTTAAGCTAGAATGAAGCCTATCATTAATCTTCAGGCTGGTGGTATACTCAGTAAATCCATCTCATGATATTCTATGACTTCAGTGGGTCACCTAGACTAGTTGGAAAGTTGGAAGGCTTACTTACAGTGTTCTCTTTCAGAGGGAAAGAGAACACAGGGTGGTTTACTTCAGGGCAAGGTTTAAAAGAAGATTGCACAGTTCCCTTGGCTCTCCCTTTCCCAGTGCAGAATTCGGGGTTCAATTTGCTATTCCCACTCTTGAATTCATCTGTAGACATTCTTTATGTCAGACATTTTCCACCCCCGGGCTCATAGTTGAGGTAACTCTTGAGCAAGTAGGAGGCACCCCAGACTATAGGTCAAAGCTCCCTGGGGCTAGCAGGTGCATAAAACAGGGAAGCTTCTAGAGCTAGTACAGTTTTGTCATTGAGATCTGACCCGGCCCTCTTACAACACCAGCCTGTATGGTGGAAATAAAATGAAATCTAGAAAGAAAAAAAAAACAGACCCCCCCCCATAGATTTCAACCTGCTATACCATCAGACATAATGAAAAATTTCAATAACAGAACACCTAGAAACACATTTCCCCAATTTTTGGTCTTTCTTTCATTTAAATGTAGAATTATCATTTATTATCTCATTTTTGTTAGTTTTATATCATATAATTTAATTTTTCCCTCTTCTTAATTTTATTTGCTTTCATATTTTTATTGTGTAACTGAATTTTTCTATCTTTGGACTGTCTTCTTTATTTTTTTCTGCTCTTTCTTCCTTTTCATTTTACTAAATTTGCATTTCTTTCTTTTTCTGATTGTCTGACCCTATTCCTTATTCCTCCTTTTATTATCATTTTACATGTATCAACTTAATTGTCATTTTATATAAATTGATAAGATCATAGATCTTAACTTCATAGTTTATATTAGTTTCACCCCTCTTTTCTCTCTGGCTACTGGTGGCATGGTAGTTTATTTCTGTTATAGTCATACATGTAGTTTGTTTTAGTAGTGTTATTTTGCTAGTTTGTTCTCTTCTCTCTGACTGGAATTGAACCCTCAATAGAAGACTTCTAATAAGAAAATCACCCAAAACAGAAGAAATATCCATTCCAACAAATGTATGAATCTCTCTCTCTCTCTTACACACACACACACACACACACACACACACACACACAGAAACACAAGGCAGCATCATTTCAAGGTCCGTAACTCTTCAGTAACTGAGTCAAGAGAAATAGAAGTGGATGAAATGTCAAAGAATTTTAAAAATAATTGTAAAAATGATCATGACTTCACAGAGGCTAGAAATAAAGAGCTGGGCCAGGCATAGCAAGCCAGGCTAGCTGAAGAGGTGGAGATGGGGGTGGGAGAAACAGCAAGTTTGAGGCTAGTCCAGGTAAGTTAGCAAGGTGCTTTCTCAAAACCAAAGTAAAATTAAAATGAGAATAAAGGATGGAGGGAATAAATTGGTAGAGTGCTTTCTTAACAGGTATAGGGCCCTGGGCTTAATCCTCAGTACAATGAAATATGCATATACAAACAGCTGAGTGAAGTAAGGAAGAAAGTACATAATAAGAGTTAGAGATTCTGAAGAATAAAAGTAAATTTCAGAAATGAGCAATCTAATAAATCAGATAATAACTTAATGGGAAGCATCACCACTAAACTAGATCAAGCAGAAGACAGCAGAATGTGAAGACATTTGATGATTATATTCAGATAGTAATAAAGACTAGGCCAAGAAATTATAACAACAATTTCTAAGACCTCTGGGATACTACTAAGAGATCAAATCATTGAATTATTATTTGAATCATTTTAAAAGAAATGAATCATTTGAATCACTGAATCATGAGCGTAGAAGAGAGAGGTAAGAAATAGACTAAAGCATCCAAACCCTATTCAGGGAAGAAATTCTCCCAGTCTAGGAAAAGGTAGGAACATCCACATACTATAGAATTCCAAATTGACATAATCAGAGGAAATTTTGAAATACTGAAAAAACTGTCAACAAATTATAAATGGTTTTAACTTTCCAATTAAAAACTACGGAACAGAACTGGTGATGTAGCTTGTTGCTTTAGTTATTTCCTAGCATATATAAGGCCCTGGGTTTGACTGTCAGAAAAGGAAAGAGAGGGATGTAGATTGGTTAATGAAACTTTAAAAAACCAAGATGTAACTTTCTGCTCTCAGAAAATCTTACATCATTGTTAGAAACATACAAAGACTAAGTGAAGGGATGAAAAATTATATCCTAAGGAAACTAAACTCAACAGTAAACAGCAGTACCTCCACTCATATCTCATATCTCATACTACAAACCAAATTGAAACCCCCCCCCACACAGAACTCTATAACCAATATTCTTGATGAACATTGATGCAAAAATTCTTAATAAAATATTTAAAAACCTACTACAGCAGTACATTAAATTGGTTTAATTTTAGGAATGCAAGGATGGTTCAATATGTACAAATCAACATGCTAAGCAGATCAAACACAAAAAAAATCAATAAATGCAGAAAAAGTATTTGCCAAAATTCAGCATTCCTTCATAACAAAAGCCCAAGAGAAACTAGAAATATATAATACAATAAAGGCCAACATAACAAACTTATAACCAAAATAATGCAAAATGAGGGTAAGTGAAAGAATTTCCTCTAAAACCCCAAAACAAGAAAGGTTCTGACTAAATATAATGATTTAGTCTTAGCCAATGAAATAGATGGATAGATATCAGAAAAGAAGAATTCAAGCTATACTTGTTTGTAGATATCTGATCTTATATTTGAACGATTCTAAAGACTCCATCTGAAGGTTCTTAGATCTGAGAAATATTTATTGTTTTGTGCTGGTACTGAGGCTTGAATTCAGAGCCTGGGCTTTGTCCTTTAGCTTTTTTACTCAAGGCTGGCACTCTACCACTTGAGCCAGGGCTCCATTCTTTGCTTTATCTGGTTAATTGGACATAAGAATCTCATGGACTTTCCTGTCCTGTCTGCTCATTTCATCTCTGCTTCACAATCAACAAAATGAAGACTCAATTTTCTCCAATATTAGCAACAGATCAATTCTCACTTCGCCATAACCCAGAATCCTCTGTGGCTATTTCTTACTTGATAATTGGTAGAAAGAAACTTTCTGTCTTGGGAACATGTGATTCTCAGGACTGGGCATTGTGCCTAACACATCCTAAGTTGTTAATAAGTATATGCAAAGGATGTCCTAATAACGAAGGCACATGTAATACACTCTGGCTCTTCTCCTGATCTGGTTTTGTGTTTGTGTGTGTATGCTTGCATGCGTACATGTGCACATGCGTGGCACACTGTGCACTAGTCCTAGGGCTTGAATGTAGGGCCTTATGCTTATGCTTGCCTTTTTTGCTCAAGTTGTCCTTCCTGTTGACCCACATCTCCACTTCAAGATTAATTGGAGATAAGAGTCTCCTGGAGTTTTCTACTTCTGCTGGATTTGAACTGTGATTGTTCTCAGCCTACTGAGTAGCTAGAGTTACAGTCATGAGCCACCAGTGCCTGGCTGGTCTGACATGTTTCAGGTACAACTTATTTTATTTTTCTAAGATATAAATATTGGCAATAAAGATTTCTATGCCATTTACTTATGTTTTCCTCCCTCCATGTAAAAGAAAAGAGAAGAGAAGCCAATGTAGGCCTTCTTCAACAACCAGGCATTTCTCATTTTCTGCAGTTGGGGCTCATTTTTATGCATTTTCTTACAGCTTCAAATCTGAAAAAAAAACAGTTACTTGTGTGAAGTGTTTAAATGGGTTTTGTTTATTTGTTTGTGTTACTGATTAAGCTCAAGGCCTTGCACATGCTATGCAAGCGCGCTACCCAGTGAGATTCCCCCCCACACACACCCCAACTTTCTTAGGCTTTTTACAAATCTGCTTTCCATGATTAGTTTCTCAAACAGCAGAGGACTGATGCAGACCACCTAGCGTGACAAGATCTGAAACCTGTCAACAGCACGTGGTTGTTTAAGAGCAATGGTGGATGCCTCAGGTCTGTATTAGAATCCCATCTGTGGATGGCACTGAACGAGCCACTTAACCTCTGTGGCTCTGTTTTTCCCTATGATGGGTATTAAGAAGTTCAGAGAGCAAATGTATTATTAGAAATGCTGTACTCTGTACTCTGTGTGTATAAAGCATTGTTGCAAATCCAACCCTGAGTTGCTGCTTAGGAGCTAAACAAAATCTTATGTGACCACCCACACTGCCATCTGCACGAACAAGGGGAAGTTCTTCCCTTCCTTTTGCTTTGTTTTGCTGCTGTGTGAATTCTTTGGCACTGGAGTCCACTTGTCTGCTCCTAGAGCATCATGAAAACAGCAGCAGTAACAACAGCCTCCACTTGGCGCTCACCCACTTACATCTGTAATGCGCCACACACACACCTGTCTCATATCTACGTGTGCATGGACTACATGTGCAGTGCATGAGAGAGCAGATCTGCATATTTTAATAAATTGTTCAGTGAGGCAGAACTTTTAGAACAAATGGTCTCTCCTGCATAGTAAGATCAGATATGAATACATACATTCACCGAAGGCAGTTAATTTGAATGTTGTATTTCCTCATTCTTATGTTTCCTCATAATACTTGAAGCAAATAAGTTCTCTTTTCATCTCGTCTCTCCCTTTCTGTCTCTCTGTCTCCGTCTGTCTGTCTCTCTGTTTTTCTCTCTCTCTCTCAGTGCCAGAGGATTCTCCTTTAGCTTTTTTACTCAAGGCTAGCTCTCTACAAATTTGAGCCACGCCTCCACTTCCAGCTTTTTCCTGGTTCATTGGAGATGAGAGTCTCATGGACTTATCTGCCTGAACTCACTTAAAACCCAGCTTTGGTAAGCAATGTGAACCAACGCCCAGCACACCTCTTTCTGGGTCCTTGGCTTAGTGCTAGACACTAGAGCTGAGATCTAAGTGAAAGATTGTCCATCCCCTGACTTAGGGACTAGGGTGAAAAGGGAAGAAAGGGACTCTTCACCATTGTCATAGTATTTATTTGATCCTGTGCCTGTGTAATGAGAAGTCTTGGAATGACACTTTCTGGATCTTTGCCTCTTTGCTTCTTCTTCTTCTTCTTTTTTTTTTTTTGGTCGGTCATGGGGCTTGAACTCTGGGCTTGGGTGCTATCCCTTCGCTCTGCAGCTCAAGGTGAGCGCTCTACCACTTGAGCCACATCACCACTTCCAGTTTTCTGGTGGTTAATTGGAGGTAAGAGTCTCACAGACTTTTTTGCCCGGGCTGTCTTTGAACCATGATCCTCAGATCTCAGCCTCCTCAGTAGCTAGGATTACAGGCATGAGCCACCAGCACCCCGCGCCTCTTTGCTTCTTAAAGCACAAGGTAATGCCCTTAAATTTCTAATGTGCCTTCCTCTTGCTGCCCTTCTGGTGGTCACTCTGAGGTCTTGATGCTTAGAAGGATAGGGCAGAGGTTCCATTTTGTACATTCTGCCCAGTACAACAGCAGTGCTGCTGGACAGCCATGGCTCACGCTTATCATTCTCTACTCAGAAGGCTGAGATCTGAGGATTGTGGCAGAAAGCCCCCTGAGAATCTGATCTCCAATTGGCCAGTAAAAAGCCAGAAGTGGAGCTGTGGCCCAAGTGGTAGAACACCAGACTTCAGCAAAGAAGCCAAGCTACTGACATGGCTCTGTGTTCAAGCCCCAGAATAAGCGTGTGCATACACACACACACACACACACACACACACACACACACACACACACACACACACACACACACACACACACACACACATACCAGCATGACCTACAAAATGTCTCTACATAGACAGGAAGAAATGAATGAATGATGTATGTCCTGACAGTTAAGTCAGATGAGTGTTTCACAGAAGCGAGCATGGTTTCAGTCATGGGGCTGCACATGGCGGCCTCCTGGCTCCTCTCCTTCATCTTCTGTTATCCCAGCTTCCTGCTCCTGGCCAGGAATAGAGTTATATCCAGTGCAGCACCCAGCCCTGGGGGCAGCTTTATCGCCTTGAGCACACGTGGGTGTCATAGCAAACACCCAATAAACACCTGTTGAGTGACTGCTAAAGCATCACTGTGTAATGGACAGCTTTACACATGGGCTCACAAATTTGCAGGATGCTGATACAAAAGGCATCTGCCCTCACACACTTTCTCCCTTGCACTACCTTTCATTTTTCCTTTTTGTTTTTCATTGTCTTAAATCATTTGTTTGGTTCCTCCATTCCATATCTGCAAACACAAACACACACACACACACACACACACACACACACACACACAGATATACTGTGAATATTAAAAATATAGAGATGAGTAAATGCCAATGTTAATTATGCTAAAACAAATTTCAGGAAGACATTGTAATATGCTTAGCCACCAAAGTGCCTATTCTTCTGCTCGTCCAGTTGTTTTGAAAATGCAACTAATTCTTGACTGACTGTTCCATTATCTGGATAATTCAATGTCCATGAAGGGACCCAGGGCTCACGTCTATAATCCTAGCTTCTCAGGGGGCTGAGATTGGAGGATTTGCATTTGAAGCCAGTTTGGAGAGACAGATCTGAGAAACTTTTATCTCCAGTGAACCTGCCAAAAAACTAGAAGTGGAGGCATGGCTCAATGGGTGGAGGGCCACCCTTGAGCAAAATGCTAAGGGACAGTGCCCAGACCTTGAATTCAAGCCCCAATACCAGCACAAAAAATCCCCCTTTCATATTAGTGTTATTATTATTACTACTACTATTGTTAATACTACTGCTATTTAGCTTAACATTTCACATGTGAGTAAAACCCTGTGAGCTTTGTCCTCAACTTGACTTCTTTCTCTTAACGTGATGTTCTCTAGTTCCTTCCATTGTCCTGCAATTGACACGCTTTATTATTGAATATGTGGAATGTCACAATGGACGCTGAACTGCATTGTGGGTATGTCCTGCATTCTAATCCTGGATTGTTGGACTGATCTGTGACTCGGCTTTTGTGACTATAATAGATAGGTGTGTCCAGGTAAGTTCTGTCATCCTTCAGTGTGTCGTTCTTTCCCAGGACTCCTGTGGCAAAACTCTGTGGTAGTTCAGACCTAGCCTTTTTTTGTTTGTTTGTTTTTTTGGTCAGTCGTGGGGCCTGAACTCTGAGCCTGGGCGCTGTCTCTCAGTTCTTCAGTTCAAGGCAAGCGCTCTACCACTTTAGCCAGAGGGCCACTTCTGCTTATGTGGTGCTGAGGAATCTAACCCAGGGCCTCATGAATGTGAGGCAAGCACTCTTCCAGACCTAGCCTTTTAAGGAACTGACTTCCACAGTGATTAGATGAGTTCATGTTCCCAACAGCTTTCTTTAGGCTCACGTTCCCTCTAGCATTCCTTGCTGTTGGTTTTCTTGATGACTGCCATTCTTCTGAGCTGAGATGGAATGTCAGTGTCATTTTGATTTGCTAAGGACATCGAACAAATCACAAGTGTATTAGCCATTTGCGCTTCATTTTTTAAAAAGAGAACTATGGTCATGTGTTTATTTATTAATTTATTTTTATTTTGATGGTATTGGGGTTTAAACTCAGGCCTCAGGTTATTGTTATTGTTTATTTTCCTTCTCTGTCTGTAGTGTGGCTTGAACTCAGGGATTTGTACTTTTGCTTGGCTCTTTTGCTTGTGACTGCCACTGTACTACTTGAGCTACACCTCGCCTCTGGCTTTTTGCTGGTTATCTGGCAATAAGAGCCTCATGGATTTGTCTGTCTGAGCTGGCTCCAAACCACAATTCTCAGATCTCAGATCTCAGCTTCCTAAATATGTATGTAGGTTTATAGGTATGAGCCAGCACCTGGCTTGTGAATACGTATTGAGTCCCTCTTCAATAGAATTTTCAAATATAAAGTAGATATAATATTCTTATTTCACTTGAAAGTTGCAAAAGGTAAACAAGTTAACATATATGAAGCACCTAGAATAATGCCTGACATATAATAAATGCTAGAAAGTTTTAACTCAACTTACTTTTAAAACTTTGTTTCTCTTTTGTGTTCAAGCCCCAATGCAAGTGCAAAGATAAAAGGAAGAAAGGTAGATAGGTAGAAAGGAAGAAAGGAAGGAATGAAGGAAGGGAAGGAGGGAGGCAGGGAAGAAGGGAGGCAGGGAAGGAGGGAGGAAGGGAGGGAGACAGGGAGGAAGGAAGGAGGGAGGGAGGGAGGAAGGAAGGACGGATGGAAGGAAGGAAGGAAGGAAGTCCTGAGCTGAGCCTGGAAACCAATGAGCTTCTGTTTCTTTCTCATGGGAGGCGAGGGCAATTAGTGGAACACTTTGGAAGTGTGTAATGGGGGCTTGGGGCTATTAAAAATGTATCACAATGAAATACTGATGACTAGAAGGCATCAGGCAAAATGAAAACTTGTCAATTTATTTAGTTGGCAGCATTGTAGCTCCTGTAATAGAAATACAGCCTGATAATTTTATACACATAACACATTAATTTTAGGAGTACCCTGTGGGAATATTCAATCTTCACGAGAAAACACACACATACTCCCAGAAATCCAGCTTTCCCCTGGTGCTGCCTAGTGTGTTAGATGTGTAAAATTCTGTCAGATACATTGGATCCATTGCAGAATTTCTCTGATCATGTATATACTCCATAATTCAGGAAACCCCAAAGAGAACTTCATCATACAACTAACTGTAGAAATGCTCCACAGAGCAGACCCCCGTGAACACCATAGGTCAGGGCTCAGAACAAAGTGGTGTATGCTTCCCAGCACATGCAAGATCTACTGAAGTTCATTTGAAGGTGAATGTCCCAATGAGTGTGTTTTTCACACAAGGCTGCGTAGCTCAGAGCACTTGTGTGTTAGGAGTCTTTGTCTCTGCAGGCTTTTGGTGGTTTTCTCTGCTGTTTCAATCACTGTCCGCTATTTTATCTCTTAGAATCAGGCCTCCATGACAACAGTGTATGCAAAACAAACTATGACTCCTTTTCTAGCTGTCCTTGGATGGTCTTGGAAATTTTGTCCAAATCTTTGATAAACATACTCTTTTTATATGTTGAGGGGAGGGTTTCTGGGGCTTGAACTCAGCACCTTACACTCCCTCTTGGCTTTTTAAGCTCAAGGTGCTCTACTATTTGAGCCTCACCTTCACTTTAGGCTTTTTGCTGGTTAAGTGGAGATTCGAGTCTCTGAACTGTATGTAATTTTCAGATCTCAGCATCCTGAATATCTGAGATTATAGGCATGAGTCACCAGGGTCCAGATGATAAGCATGCTCTTAATATGAGCATGTCACCAGAGGAAAGAAGTTCGCTTAGGCAGGGCTGAGGCTAAGTTTGGAAAATGGAGGACTCTCCAAGGAAGAGGCCGCCCATGGGAGCACTGAGCAGGTAAACTGAGTCTCACAAAGGGAGATCCTTTGGAACAGCTCCAAACTCCAATGCTATCCATTTTGTGGTTGGATTCAAGACCTTAACTACTCACCTGTGGAGCACTTTCTAGCTGGGAAGAAAAGTTCTAGAAGACAATTTATACCTCAAGGGAAGATTTTTTTTTTAAGGTACAGTGGCACAAGTCAAAGTTGGTTTATTTTTAGATTTGAGGTTGTTGTTGTTGTTGTTTGCCAGCACTGGAACCACAGCTCCACTTCAACTTTTTGGTGGTTAGTTGGCTATTAAAGTATCATACTCTTTCCTGCCTGAGCTGGCTTCAAACCTCGATCATCAGATCTCAGCCTCCTGCAGCTAGGATCTGCACCCGGCTCAGATACCAATAGATTGTATTCTGTGGAAAAATAGGAAGGAGGAAATGAACTGATTTAGGAAAGGAGAGGAGGCATAATAGGAAATAAGTAATTATTAAATTATTAATAATAAATAGTTAAATATAAAATAATTAAATAGTTAAATAATCTACAGGCAACTAGACATGCAGAGTGCATTCCGGGGACAGGGTGGCCAGGGTGTGTTTTCTGGGTCCTGCAGGTTGATGAATGATTTCATCAGAAGCAAACTCTGTCTTGGTGTTCATGCAGAGACTTGGTGGCCTAGCCTTGCAAAGAATAGCATGATCTTATTCTCTCTTGCCTTCCCTATACATGTGTGCTCTGCCTCCATTCCTTTGTACATTTCTTGATGCTCAGTGTTTAGATTGCCTAATGCTCATCCGCTCATTCCTCAGTAAATGAAAACCATGGTGGTAGGAGGAAGTCCTGAAGAAGAGCCTCCCAGCCTCCACACTTACCTCTGTGGTGTGGTGGGGTTTTGCATGGGCATTTGTCCAACTCTGTTGGGACCCATGGGTTTCTGGCTATGCACTGGGGCTGTAGCTTTGACTCTCCTGATGGGCTGTGGGTTCTTGCCATTCCAGGTAGTCGGTGCCAGCATTGGGGAGGGAGAGGAAGAGGGAGACAGCCTCACAACCTCATCACAGAGGTCATTGCTCCACAACTCACCCTTCCTCCCCTCTGCAGAAGTAGCTCCCTTGTGGTGCAGTACTTCGAGTCTTAACAATGTGAATTAGAGGCTGTGACTGGCGTGAAATCGACAACTAAACACTGCTGGTTTGCTCACCTCTTAAAAACAAAACGGCTAATTGTTCTTAAGTGCCCAAGGAGGCAGAGGCAAAAAGAACCTTGCACCCCTACCCACCTCCCCAACACCCCCACCCCTATCCTGTCCCTCTCATCTCCATGGTGACCTGGAAAACAAGCCGTTATAGTCCTGACATGGCGCCAGGCTGACACCTTGGGCTGGGATTTAATTTTGAGTTATGACCACGTTAGGAAAACATATGATGTGGCTGTTTGCTTACAGAGAGAAGAGGGGAAATCATAAAACCCTCTTTTTTTATGAGCTGTCGCCTGATTCGTTCCTGGAGCTCCAAGTAGCAAGCTTCTAAATCAAGGAGCACAGCTGCTTGGGTTCCTTCGAGCCCAGCAGGTGTATTGCTCAGCGCCACAGTGATTGTCCCTGCATTCACATCACAAATAGAACGTCTGCCCTCCCCTGCCCTTCCCTGCCCTCCCCTCCCCTCTTCTTTTCTTTTTTGCAGTAAATGCACTCAGTCCACACTTGGACTTTCCCATCACACTCTCTGGATGCCTTTCTTTGCATAACCTTTGGCTCTGCTGGCCAGAGGGGAGAGGGAGAGGGAGGGGAAAACACCCACCACAGTGTTTATTTGTGTGAAGCAAAGTAAAACAATAGAAGTATTGTGACCAGCGCAATCAATTCGTCTTCCTAAGCAGTAAAGCCACATCTGGTGTGACTTAAAGTTAATGTAAGGGAAAAGGGCGGGAGAGGCCAGGAGAGCAGCCTACTCAATTCAACAGGTGACAGAGAAGGCGTAAAAGGCCAAGGCTGCCCTGCAAGTGCAGAGACTGGAGATGCTGATAGATGCTGGTGGGGAGAGGGAGCTGGCCTCTGGGTGGAATCTTCGCTGGTCCGTGGCAAGCTGGGAGAAACACACACGAGAGCCATCCAGGCTGCAGGGATGGGTGGGCATGGAAGGCCCATGGTGGTCTTGCAAGACCAAGTGTCTGTCTGATGGCAGGCCCGCTCACAAAGATGACAACGGCCATGTTGTCTCTGGCACGTGGGGTCCCTCCCCCAGCTCCCCCCCCCGGCAGGGGTTGTGGGGTGTGCATGCTTCCCCAGGGTGTCAGCTATGTCACGTTACTTGCTCCTGGGTAGCTGGCACGCATGCCCCTTGGTGTTGGTTGAGCTGTGGAAGCGGGCTGCTGGTGTCCCTGCCCGTCTTGGTTCCCTCCAGAGCTGGGGGTGGCCCATGCGCCTCCTGGCTGCTACACTTGCTGATCTCAGTCTGCTCTTCCTTTTGTGGTTGGGCCCCATTCTAAGGCATCCTGTGTGTGTACGGGCTGTGAGGTACCTGAGCTTAGTTGTGTGTACACCTCACTGGGCAAGCAAGCCGCCGGTGATGTGACCTAACCAGGGTCACATGTCTTGGCTGGAAAATGGGCCACCACGGGCGTTTTCTCTAACAACAGCCAAGTGTGTGTGCGGCCGACCATGCACTCCAGACGCCTTTCGAAGGCTAAGCACCAGCTTCAGATTTATCGACAGATTCACACAACAAACATTTCCAAGGAAAACGTAGGCATGAGAATAGAATTCACTAGACTATGTGGAGGGGTGTTGTGAGGGCAGATTTGACATGTGGACCCTCCAGCTACAGTGGGTGAGTGCTAACAGACTACTGGATCACATGCCACGTAGGAGAAGTTTCTGGATGATTCAGACTCTTTCACTTACATCTTTGCTCTTTTAGAAGAGTGGCTAGAGGTAGCAAGTAACAATGCAGGACACCCAGTCAAATGGAAATCGCAATTAAAGAGTGGAGAATGTTATTGTAAGTTGTGTGTGATATTTACATTCATGCTTATGCTAATATTTGTTGTTTATCTAAATTTCCAATTTTCCCATATTTTATCTCTCCATCCTACCTACATCTTTGGAATATTGTTTGTTTTTTTTCAATCTGATATCTTCTATCAGTATTTTATTTATTTGTTTGTTTTAGGTGCCAGTATTGGTGCTTGAACTCAGAGCTTCGATTCCATTCCTGAGCTTTTGTGCTCAAGGCTGCTGCTCTACCACTTGAGCCACAGCCCCACTTCTGGCTTTTTGGCAACTAATTGGAGATGAGACTCTCACAGACTTTCCTGAGCTGGTTTTGAATCTTGATCCTCCAATCTCAGCCTCCCAAGTAGCTCCAATGACAGGCATCCTGTGTTACAAGCACCAGGCTCACTGTGAGACATCCAAATCCTTTCTGGAAAGAAGAAACAAATTATGAACCAATAAGTTAGTGAAGGCCCCTAGGGGGCTTCCAGGTCCCATACACACAGTACATAAGTTCCTGTGGATGGGAACACAGAAAATCATGATGGTGAAAGAGACGTCTGTCCTTCCTCTCCCTGTCATATGGCTTGGGGAAGCGAAGTTTCCTCTTCCCGGAGCTGATGTGACCCTTTCCTTCTGCACTGGCCCTTGCTTCCACTATAAGCCTTACCTGGGCACCCATCCTCTCCTAAGTGTTCACTTCCCCCCAGAGAGAACGCAAGACTTGGGAGCGCATTACTTACGCAGGCGTTTGAGACTCCTTAGGAAATAAACAGGGCAGGGACCATTTGAATTATTATTCTAAAGGTCTCCGTTATTAACTCAGCCCTTCTGCAAGACCCATTCTAACACAATATAAATCTATTTGTTATAAGGAAATCTCATTCCAGGGGGCTGGAGTGGGCAGGTGAGGTGGGGGGGGGAGACTCCCTTATTGATTCCAAAGCTGATGGCAGATAGCAGAAACCTGGAACGACAGGACAGTCCATGGGTAGTCTTAGTTTTTATTATTTTCTCCAACAGCTGGTTGCCAGTTGCTCCCCCCCCCCCGACGTGGACACATAAAAGCAAAACCTCCAGTCCAGTGCCAGCCAGGATTGGGGGAGAAATGCAGAGCTCATAAATCAAAGCTGCCCTGCTCCGTGGCTTTCGCGCAACGAAGGGCGTGTGTGAGGGGTACGCTGGGCCCAGGAGGAGAACATGCTTTGCGCCCCTGCATGGAAACCTGCACTCGTTTATATACAGCTTTGATCACCCCCTCAGGCTCTCTGTGTGCCGATCAGGTCATCCGTTCATGCCCCTAGGCCACCATCTTGGTTTTCCTAGAGGAGTAGGATGGAAGTTGGGGGTGACATTGATACAGATGCATTATATTCATAAATCAACATGTTGGGTCAAAAGTCCTTTGTACAACTACTTAAAGAAGTGTGTGTGTGTGTGTGTGTGTGTGTGTGTGTGTGTGTGTGTGTGTGTGTGTGTGTGTGTAAACAAGTGAAAAGACGAGCCCCATCCCAGTTGTCTGGGCTACAGGAAAGGGGGGCTGTCGAATTCACAGAGCAGAAGCATGCACACTCGTGTTCATTCCTGCTCTGCTGTCTTGCAGTTCCTTAGAGACGATAAAGCAGACCGGGAGATAGACAGAACCTGGAGAAAAAAGAGGAAAAGAGAGATTGTTTCAAGAGAGAAAGTTGAGAGGGAAAAAGTAGAGAGGGGAAAATGGAAACTCTTGCAGACCCCCTCCAGGTAGCTGGACTTGCGTTCGGAGCGGAGACTTGCTCTGCAGGGCCGGAGTCCTGGGATGCGCACAGGATATCACAGGATAAGCGATTGATCCAAGGCTAGTGGAAGGACGTCAGCACACCAGGATGGGAGACTTCAGAAATAACATCACAAACTGACTTTTCCTACAGGTGACCCCACGGTAGTTAAAAGAAAAGCCAGTGCTGGTCAGGCAACCAGGTGGCTGAAAGGAGGTTGCCAGAGATGCGTGGATAAGGTAACATCCACCCGTAAAGAACTCAGAGCTCTCTGGCACAGAAGGGCTAACTCTCTGAGCTAAGGGTGTTAGGAAAAGGTGAGCACTAGGGCAGGGCAGGACGAGGCTGGAGTCCATCCAGGCTGCTCTCTCTCCCGTTCCCTGGCAGCACACCACATCCCTCAGAGACGACAGGAGGGACCGTGGGACCGCAGAGGGAGAATAGAAGTCCTATCAGGAACAAATCACCTCTGCCCCGTGCTCACATGCACCTCTATGCCCCAATGGGCGGGGTGAACGTGGCAATCGTGTTTTGTGAAGGGTTAAAGATGCATCCAGTAGCTATGCTGTTAGCAGTAGAGACTAGTTTGCCTCCTCTGCCCAGCCTCACCTTTCCAAAAGGTGTTGTCTTCCTCACCTGGTTAGGAAGGTCACTCGCGGATCTCCTGCACCCTCTCCCTGTCCCTGTCCCCAACTGCCTCCCCTCTCTCATGTTTTTTCTCTACCCTCGGACCAATGGAAACCAGAGGCCACATGAAGCCGGGGCTCTGTATGAATAAATCCACTGACATAACTCTCCCAGATCAAACCCCCAGCCCGAGTCCTCCACGGCCAAGAGCACGTAGAATAAAGTTAGAAATTATGAACAGAAAATAGAAGTCAAAAATTGGCAGCTTTTGAAATTACAAAATTAAAACTGGGAACATCAATAGGACTAAGAAAAGGAATGACAATAAAAATATAAACCCAGACCTACTACAGCCGCACTAGATAATAAAATCTATGCCATTTAGTAATAAGGGCTCAAGACAATTTAATCGGCATCCCTTTCTCTTACAAAACAGAAATATCATAGTGGATTAAAGCTAAAGAAATCAGGAGTAGAAAATAATGCACTAAGGAAACAAAAATATGACATATGTTTGGTTTCTTTTTTCTTTTTCTGTCTTTTTTTTTTTTTTTTTTTTGGTCAGTCATGGGGCCTAGCCTGGGCACTGTCCCTCAGCTCTTCAGTTCAAGGGTAGTGCTCTTCCACTTGAGTCACAGCGCCACTTCCCACTTTTTCTGTTTATGTAGTGCTGAGGAATTGAACCCAGGGCCTCATGTATGCAAGGCAAGTACTCTACCACTGAGCCATCTTCCCAACCCTATGTTTGGTTTCTTAAAAGCCCCAGGAATGACCCCCCAAAAAAAGACTAATAAAATGCAATTAAATTAAAATTTCTGGCAGTGGTTTTAATAAAAGAAATACTTAAAGCAAAAATTATCAATAGCAAGAATTAGAAGTTACAAATAGTAGAGTGAGACTCACACCTGTAATTCTAGTTACTCAGGAAATGGAGAAGAGAAAGACTGTGGATTGAGAGCAGAGCAGCCCGGCTAAACATTAGCAAGCCTTTTCTGCAATAGACAAGCAAGAGGTGGTGGTTCCTATTTTGAAATGCCAGTTGGACAAGAGGTGTAGATACAAGGATTGCAGTCCACGAACAGATGGGGGCAAACCAACCAGATCGTACCTGAAAAAATAACTAAAAGATAAAGGTTCTGGGGTAGGGATAGAGTGGTAGAGCACTTCCCTGGCAAGTGCTAGGCTGAGTAAAAGTCCAGTATTGCAATGATAAGAGAAGTTAGATGTTACTACAAATCCCATAACTATTCAAGAATATGTCATACTAACTTTATGGCAGTAGGTTTGAAGATGTATATGCAATAGCTATTTCTAGAAGAACAAAACTTATTCACACAGACAGGAAATACTGAGAAGCTTTATATATAATAAAATAATTGAATCTGTAATTTAAAACTTACCCACAAAAAAGCCTCCAGGTTCAATTAGTTTCAGCAGTAAATTATATTAAATATTTAAGCAAAGTATAATATGCACTCTTATATAAGCTCTTCCAAAAAAATAGAAGCAATTACCAGCCAGTTTATGAAGTTGGAATAATTTTGTAAGCAAAGCATGCATGGACATTATAGAATGTTAAAATTACAAGCTAATCTCACTCATAAATATAGACATGAAAATCTGAAACAAAATAGTCATCATTTTAACTCAGTTATGTATACCCCACGATAGTATAATGACCTAGGTTTATTCCAGAAATACAAAATTGCTTAAGCATTTAGAGAGGAATCAATGTAAGCCACAGAGTTGACAAAAGAGAAAAATATGATCATAATATCTGTAGAAGAATGTTTAGTGTCTGGCCATGATAAAAATCTCTTCAAGGAAGGGAAGAAAATATCTTGCACAATGTGCATCAATAACTCAAAACCCCAGAGAACATTATTCTTCTATCATGGAAAAATGTTCAAAGATTTCCTTCTGAAACCAAGGATGGGCGGTGAGAATGACCTTTCGTATTATTCCCATTCAACTGTCCTAGAGAAAACACAAGTAGAATTTCTCACCATGCTAGCGCAAGAAACTGCAAACTCTTTTGAATAAACAAACACAACATTGCTCAAATTGTCAGAAGTATTTATGAAGGGCTCTTGAAATTGGCCAAAGGCAAGGAACACTGTAAAGTGTCTATTCATTCAACACCGCTGAAGAAAGAACAGAGGAGGCACACAGCCTCCCCAGAGCTGCTTACACGCCTCATCCCAGTCAGCTGGCCCAGCCACAGACCCTGCAGGTTTCCTGCCGGGGGAGGTGACCTTCCTTCACAGGATCGTCAACCAAAGTAGGAAATCAGCAGAGAGACCTTACATACTGCTACGTCGGCTATGTAGCAAGACCATACCAGAAGAAGAAACCGCAAATTACGGTTGTATAAAAGATGTATTCAGTGATGTATATGGTACAATTAGTGTTTATAGAACATATTGGCAGTAGAATGCATATTCTTTTCAAGAGCATATTTGGATATTCTTGAGGACAAGCCATAAACTGTGACATGAAATGAGTCTCAGTAAGTATAAAAGGACTACAACCAGTGCATGTATGTCCCCAACCAAAATGAAATTAAAGATGGAAGAAATTAATTTGAGTACCTTGAACATTTGCTAATCAAGCAACATAGCTCCAAACAATCCAAGGGTCCAAGAAGAAATTCCAAGAGAACATAGAAAATATTTTGTATTGAACAAAAATGAAAATACAGAAAGTAGAGAAGCGGCTCCAGTGGTAGAGCCCCAACCCTGGAACCAGAAATCAGGAGCACAAGGCCCCAAGTTCAAGCCCCAGTACTGTCACAAAAACAAACCAAGAAGCACTTTTAACATGAAAATGCAACAGATCAAAATGTAAGGGATAAAACAAAAGCGGGATGAGTATGTAGCCTCAAATACAACATTTAGAAGAAAACCCTTCTCAAGTCAAACATTTCCCCTTTAGAGACTATCAAGAAGAAATCATATCTAAAGCAAGCAGGAAGAAGAAAATAATGAGCATCAGAATGAAAAGTTAATGACATAGAAATGTAGAAAAACAATAGGGAAAATAAGTGACCCCAAAATTGTGCTTAGAAAACTATAAAAAAAAATTAATGAATGAATCTTTAGCTTGACAGCCTGACAAGAACAAGACAAAAACTTACCAATTTTAGGAAATAAAAGACTGTATTACCACATCTACCAAGTGTCCAGACAACAGGGCAATATGAACATCTTCGTGGAAACAAATCCATTAACCTAGATAAAATGAACAGATAAGAAGATGAAATAAAAACCAGAATGGGTCTATGATGAGTTGAAATTGAATTAGTAATTTTAAGCTTTGCTACAATTTACAACAGTTTACAATCTGCTACAATTTGGGGGGTTTGGGTCACTTCACTGGTAAACTATTTCCAACTTGGGGGGCGGGAATAAAGTCAACCTACTCACACTCAATTAGAGGAGTTAAAAAAATGTACTTCAGTAGGTAGTAGGTGCTGGTGGCTCATGACTGTAATCCTAGCTACTCAGGAGACAGAAATCTTGAGGATTGTGGCTCGAAGCCAGCCTAGACAAGAAAGTCTGTGAGACTCTTATCTCTAATTACCCACCACAGCAGAAGTGGAGATGTGGCTCAAGTTGTAAAGTACCAGGCTTGAGCCTGGGATAGCACCCAGGCGCTGAGGTCAAGCTCAAGGCTGATATAGTGTGTGTGTGTGTGTGTGTGTGTGTGTGTGTGTGTGTGTGTGTGTGTGTGTGTGTGTGTGTGTGTGTGTGTGTACATTCTATGAAGAGAGTATTACTCCAAGCCAAATATATCAAAGTAAAAATACAAACTAAAATGCCTCAGGAAAAATATACCCAAAAATATGCCCAAACTCTAAAATACATTAAACTGAGTACAGCAACACATAGAAAGTATTCTATAATCTGACCAAGTGAGATTTATCTTAAGACCACAAGAATGATATGCAATTTGAGCACTGTATTATTCACCACAAGAACAGGGAGCATATGATAATCTCAATGGACATAGAAGAAAACATTTGACAAGACTTCATTCCCTTTCATGTTTGAAGCTCCTAACAAAGTAGGAAGAGAAGATCTCTTCCTGACAGGGAAAATGTTACACACATACCAGGGGTGGGCCGGGACAGCAGACATCACGAGAAAGGAGAGAGGTCCAGAAGATGGTTCATCTAAGGAATGTTCGGGATGATGAGGGCCTGGGCGCGAGGAATCACTGTCACTGGTCACTTAAAGAAGGATTTGTTGTTCTGATCTTATTGGTGGCCTCAGTTTGCCTCCCTGACTTGAGCCTGCAGGAAGCTTTTTGAGGGATGATTGTTGAGGCTAGGACTCCAAAGAGGCACAGGGTTTGAACAGAGAATGAGAAGAATGGAGGAAAGTGAGTGAGGGCGCAGACCAGACTCCAAGGCCAAGGCAAATGGTAGGATGGTAGCACTGGCCTGGATCAGGGTAGCACTGAGTTTCTGCATGGGACAAACTTTCCTAGGCTTCAAACAGAATGGGAAGATGCAGGGGCTGCCCAGGTGTGGCTCTGTTTACGCCACTGGCTGGGTGCAGTTGGATCAGTGGATATGCAGTTCAACACAGCACAGAGTGTCTGACACTTGTCCATTTATCCTCTGGCACTGATCTTCTTAAAAGAATAAGGAAGGGAGAAAGCCTTTAGGTTTCCATTTCTGAAAAATCTGAGGAGCCTACCTTGGAGTGTTTCAGGGTCTCCTTTTCTTAGTAAACGAGTATCTAGTCACTTCCGCTGTCTCCATGTATGTGTGAGGCCGCGCTGTGGTTTCTTTTCTCTGCATGCCAGGCAAAGCATGCTCTCATCAGCTGTGTTCCAGAACAAGAACTGGGGCTCTTAGGTACATTCGTTCTTCAGATATGATTTTTAAAGCTGCTATTTTTAAAAAATGAATTGGAGCCATTAATGAGGGTAAAATCAACACTACCTAGCTCTACCTTCTGTCTATTAGAGACCTTTGCATCCCTAGGAGAAGGTTAAAAAACAACAAAAAAAGGGGAATTCTGTTTGTTCTATGGTGTGCGAATTAGAAAACCACAGCTTTGTTGACACAGGAAGAGAGGGGAGGCCAGAGGCCAGCCTCCCTTCCTGGGGTACTGCTTGCTGCAGGCCAAGTTGTTAAGCTGTTGGCAGCTGCTGGCCAGTGAGAAGGCGGGGTGCAGGTGAGAAGCAGGAGATGGCCACCTGGTGATCGGAGGGAAGGGTGGGGTCAGTGCTCCCCAGAGCCACCAAAGGCCCCTCTGAGGCCTTCCTACCTCATTGTGGCTTCCACCCTCTGTCCCAACCTCCAGATGGGACTGAAGAGGCTGAGGCTGGAGCAGCTGCTGGGGTGAAAGGAATCAGTGTAGGAATCAGGCAGGCTGGTTCCCCCAAAGGTTCAATTAGATCATGGTAGCCAAGTGGAGAAACAAAGCATGCTTGCTCGCTCACTCTCTATTATCTCTTTCTCTTCCCTCTCCCTTTTCTCTGTCTCCCTGTTTCTCTCTTTTTTTTTTGTCTCTCTCTGTTTCTCTTTCTGGTTTCTTTCCATTTCTCTCTCTTTATGTCTGTCTGTCTGTCTTCTCTCTCTCTCTCTCTCTCTCTCTCTCTCTCTCTCTCTCTCTCTCTCTCTCTCTCTCTCTCTCTCACACATATACACATACAGCATCATAGATCACATTTATTCAACAATTATTTTGTGAATAACCCCATCAATAAGAAACAATCTTGGTGCTGGGCATTGTCCAGAGTGCTTGTCTTAGAAAATGGGAAGGGAATAGGAAATGGAAGCTAGAACATCCACCCTCCCCCCCCCCCCCCCACTGCCACCCCCTACCCAGAGTCTCTCTGGCGGGAACTTGCTGGGTAATAGCAGCAGGGGGAAAAGCAAATTCAAAGGTATTTGGATTTGGATAGCAAAAACACTCTGTCTATGGAACCAATACTGCTTCTCTGACCTACATTCCACTCACAGGAACAAAGCAGGGCAGGGCAGGGCAGGCCTCTGAGCTGAGCCTGAGATGGTGGGCCTGGCGTGATGCCCGATGCTTGGCACGGTCCCATAACAAGTGTTAATGTCTCTTCTCGGTGTTGTCCACAAGTATGCAGAAGTATACTTTCAAAATAAGTGTGCTGAATGCATAAAACCCACATCCGCCCACCAAATACACTGGGTGTTTGCTTCTTGCTTTAGGAGAGTGTTTTTGTTTTCCTTGCAAATCGATGAACACCTCGGAACGACTGCTCACTCACAAGGATTTGACTTGCACATGGTTCAAAGCTGCACAGGCCAACAGAGGGAGACGGAGCCGTAGAGATGTTTTCCAAATGTGAGTAAATTTAATTTTGATTAGTTGAATCAGATACTAAATTTCCTTGGAGAGCTGGATATTTGAAAGGGCCCCAAGGTGAATTCTTTTGGTAAAACATAAACTCTTTCTGAATGGTGAAAAATTTGCAAGGAACTTGATGACAACTTCTTCCAGCCAGAAAGTAGTGTGTGTCGTTTCCCAAGAGTGGATTCAAGGCAAAGTTCAGAGAATTGCACAGGGAAGGAAAAGGAAAGAGCAGGTTAGAGAGACGGGAGCGGGGGGAGGGAGAGAGAGAGAGAAAGAGAGAAAGAAATAGAGAGACAGAGAGAAAGAGAGAGAGAGAGAGAGAGAGAGAGAGAGAGAGAGAGAGAGAGAGAGAGAGAGAGAGAGAGAGCGCAGATCTTCAAACAAATCAGTATAGATGACTAACCTTAGCTAGAAACCAAATGGTTTCCAGACACATAAAAATCACGCATCCCTGTGATTTTATTGGGGAATTTTGATGTTGAGTGTCTTTCAGGTGTGTCTTAGCTACATTTTAGACATTAAAAAATGCAGTACAGACTGAATTTGGAAGGAAAAGGAAACCCAGAGAGAGAAGGGGAAGTCTGAAAAGGAAGGAAAGTAGGAGATTGCAGCGCTATGGGCATCTTGTGTCAAGAGAGACTTTCATGAAGGTTAGCCTGGACACTGAGCTAGTTGAGATGAGTCAAGTTGAAGGAAGTGTAAGGAATGTCTCTTGGATCTGGCGATAATAAGACCACTGGAAGCCAATGACCATCTCTTTCCATTGTGACAGGAAGCTGAATGCAGAAAGAGTTGACCCACGTCATAGATACTGTTACAGACAATTTCTAGTGAGGAAGTCAGAGTGGATTCTCTTGGAGAATCTGAATGCAAGGCAGCAGGTCTCTGCTTTGGAGAAAACCAGTATGCTCAGAGGTATCTGACAGAGTGACAAACATATTCAGTTGTGAAAAACATGAGCCTTCGATATAGCAAGGAACTTCAACTTGTGTGCATATGTATTTTTCTTGCAAGTAAATTCTAAACTTCTGTCAGAAATGTAATTCTGAATGTCTTTGTGTTACTGTTTATCCTTGTGGCACTATGATTTCCTGAGATTATATTTAGACAACACTAAAGTTCTAGTCTCTGTGTTCTTGACATGTAGGAACCAGTAATTCTATATGTATTCAGTGGTGGTTCACTTTATTTTTGTCTTGATAGACGGTTTCTATTATTATTTTTAAGTAGTTGTACAAAGAGGTTTCAATTCAACATGTCAGTTTATGAGGACAATAGCACTGATCAATATCACTCCTTTCATGTTTCTCCCCCATCTCCCCCAACCCCACCTAGCTTCATTTTCACAGGTGGACATTGAATATGATGACTGCATTTGTGCATTCTTCCTCTCTCCATTCATCTGCCCCTCTCCCCTTGACCTCAGCCCCCTCAAACAACACAAGTTCAAGCTTCCTGGGAGTCATTTTATTAAGCTATAAGTTTGTTGTTCAAAGGATCAACAAATACTTATTGACAGATCATTGCTTTGAGCCCTGGACCTCCAACTAGGCTGAATAGGTCATGTATCTGAACAACTGCTGGATGGAAAGAAATAGATAATAACTTACATATGATTGATGTAATACATGCTATATGATGAGTGGGAGCAAATTCTTAGAAGAACGTAAACAAAAAAGGAATTGGACCTGCTTCAGGGTATAGAGTTTGATACCAAGAAGCAGGGATAAGGAGCCATGGACCCTCCCTTTTCTCTTACTGTTCTCATATGCCTATTTTCTCAGGTCTTTAAATAAAGCTCTGCTTTGAAATCATCTTCCAAGCTTGAAAAAAAAATTCTACCAAGAGTGCAAACTTGTCTAACCACTCTGGAAAGCAGTACAGAGGTTCCTCAAAAGACTAAACATAGAGCTCCCCTATGACCCAGCAATCCCACTCCTGGGCATTTACCCAAATGATCACAAACAAGGCCACACTAAAGCTACCAGCACAACCATGCTCACTGCAGCATTATTTCCCATTGCTAAGATATGGAACCAGCCCAGCAGCCCCTCAGTAGATGAATGGATCAAGAAAATGTGGAATATATACACAATGGAGTTCTATGCTTCCATCAGAAAGAATGACACTGCCCCATCATAAGGAAATGGAAAGACCTGGGAAAAAATCACATTAAGCAAAGTAAGCCAGATCCAAATTAAAATATGTTATGTCTTTATGTAGTTTTTTTGTCCTTTTCTCTTAGTTTTCTGTGCCTTGTCTTGTATATAACTGTATTCAATCTGTGGAAGGGAAAGGGAATCAGAGAAACAGTAGGGCAAGGGATGAACTAATGTAACATTGATATTCACTTGGCACTATGTTGGATATGAGCCTTACAACTTAGGGGAAGGGGTGTAGGGAGGGGTAAGCAGGAGAAAATGAGCAAGGGGGTAACAGTTTAAAAACAAAGGTGTTCATTACCTTATTTATATTACTGTAACCCCCTGCTCATCACCTTTTCAATAAAGATTTTTTTAAAAACCCAGCAAGTCTAATACCTGGCCCATAAATGCAAAAATAAATATATAAATGTTTCTCAAATGAACAAGACACCACACAGGACATGATGGGGTGGAGGTGGGCTGGAGGAGAGGCAGATCCCTTCGTGTCAGTGAGTGCCCTGGTGGCTTTTGAGATTAGGATGTATGACCTTTTTTCTGAGCTGGCCCTAGCCTCACAGTGAGGCTGGGTCATCTCTGTAGAGTGCCATGCACTATAGGCACATCTGCTTTCAGCCTATACATGTATCACAGCAATTCAAGCTGACCTGTCAACCAATACTACCCAATGCAGCTTGGGCCATCAAGAAAGTTGATTAACCTTTTTTTTTCCTAATCTCTAACCTGTTATGTGTTGCCTGTGAAATATTGATTGTAGGGCTTTGTTAGAAAAGAGCATCTTGTTTTTTTTAAAACAAGAACCTTGTAAATAAAAATTAATAAGGTACAATGAAAAAGTGTCTTGTCATAAACCAGGAAAAATCAGGTCACATGCATCTTAGCAAATACTTCACTAAGGTTCTTCATCTCAGAATATTCGTGTTTCAATACAATCACTATACATTCAGAGAATTGTCTAAATTGTCTATCCCTAAGTACTACTAAAATGTCTAATACAATAAATAGCTTATTTTAACCATCCATCTATTGAGGGAGAGTTGGTCCCCTGGCTGGCTAGTCAGGGATAGACGATGGCGGCTGGGGTCAGCTCCCAGGTGGCGGGAGGAGGAGATGGTGAGATGCTGTGTGTCCTTCATGGTCGTGGTCCCGAGCATGACCTTGGATCCAACCACAGGGAAATTCCTTGATGGTGCTCTGAGATGGGGAACCAATCAGACTCCCTGCAGGGCATGGACACCTTCAGCCAGGGGCCGGGGCTCCCCCTTAGCAGCGGGAGATGAGGGACCCCATGTACAGGAGCCTGAGAGAGTCTGTGGACACCTGGCTTACACACGGTTTCTCACGCTCTTTCTTTTGCTTGCAAGCAGTCCTGCTTTGTCCTCTTTAAATACTTTCCCACCTGTTAATTTTATTATTATTATTGTTATTGTTATTATTATTATTATTGTTAGGCAGAGAAAACAAACCAGAATCTGAGAAAATATCACACCGCCGACCATTTCTCAGGCTCTAGAAGTTGTTCACTCCAGCATATTTTTAATTAAATAATACGGTAAGGATGGTGCTTCTCGGGAAAGATAAAAACAAATGAACCAAGCATTTGGTTCTTTTATTTATCCCTACATAAGACATGTAGACAAGCAAACCGGGAAGATTGGAACACAAGACCGATGTCTCTGACTCCTTTTCCATACTGCAAGTGTACATTTGCAAGACTGTGTTATTGCTTTGCAAGGACTGGCATTGGTCCCATCCTGTTCACACAAGGTTTGCATAGATTCATGTGGTTATTTCTACTTCCTGTGCCAGAGCAGAGAGCAGCAGGGCTGGAGAAGAGCTGCTGCGCGGATGCTTACGGATTTAGGGCAGGGTGTTTATGTCACTACGCAACACAAGAGCCCAATAAACCAAGCAAGAGGACATACTTGAGTGACCACACCATAACCCATTCAAATAAACACCCTGGCTGGATTTATCTGAAAGCTTCATGTGTGCAAGGCTGTGTGTATGTGCATGTGTGTGTGTGTGTGCGTGTACATACATGCCCATGTGGTCATATAATTTAATATGTGCAGCTGTGTTTATTCAACTTTGGAACATTCCACATGCACATAAGCACACTTGTGGCTGAAGGTCATTCATAGCTTTATTCTTGGAAAGAGTAGAAGGAGAAAAATTGACCAAGCCCTGAAAGCCAATTCATACCAGCTTACATACACATCAATGTAGAGAGACACTCAGATTTACTGCTGCAATATAGAAGTGTGTGTGTGTGTGTGTGTGTGTGTGTGTGTATGCACGTGCACGTGTGTGTGTGTGGTGTACTGGGGCATAAACTAAAGGCCCGAGAGCTGTTCCTTCATTTTTTTCACTCAAGGCTAGAGCTCTACCACTTAAGCCACACCTCCACTTTTAGCTTTTTTCCTCTATAGTTACCTTTGAACCTCGATCCTCAAATCTTAGCCTCCTGAGTAACTAGCCATCAGAGGACACTGGCTGGAAAACTTATTTTTATTGAATTTTTTCTAATATAAAAGATGTTGTCACATCTCCTTATATGCTATCACTATATTTCAATTGCTTTCATCCCCTCCCTCACCTTCCCACCCCTTCCCTCTAAGAAATAGTGCCCTCAACAAGCTTCCTTGTTCTCTTTTCATAGTTGTGAACCATCTATTGTGACACTATCCCATCTTCTTTACCTTCCTCCCTCCCTCCCTCTTTCTTTTTTTTTTAAATTTTATTTTATTTTATTTGAGAACATACTGTACAGAGGGGTTACAATTACATGGGCAGGATAATGCGTACATTTCTTACCAAGCATTGCAGCCTCCTCCTTTGTTTACCCTTCACCTCCCTTCCCAGCCTCCCCCCTCCCCCCCACCCAATCATACCCCCCTCCCCCCCCCCCACACAGACATTGTAAAGCTGGTTTTGAGATGACATTTTGTACTTCTCATTGTTGCAACAGGTCCACCTGAATCCTTAAACGACTTGTTTGTCCCCATCTCCTCCACATGTTATACTGACATCAAATATAGTGAAAGCGGGGGTTACACTGTGGGGGAGGGACATACAAAGCAACAAAGAAATAATCTTATAAATGCGTTAGAAGACATGCATGAAAGAAACGAAAACATTAAAATACATATTTAAGGGTTCATTTTCCTAACATCACATTATCTGACCTCAAAACTTTATGCTAATAAGTTTGAGAACTTGACAGAAATGGACCTTTTCCTAGCAAATATTGACATGCCAAAACTAAACCAAGATGAGTTAAACCAGCTTAACAGGCCCATATCAAGCATTGAAATAGAAACAGCAATAAGAGACCTCCCAGCTAAGAAAAGTCCAGGACCAGATGGTTTTACAGCGGAATTTTACAAGGCCTTCAAAGCAGAGCTCACACCAATACTCCTCCAACTCTTCAATGAAATTGAAAGAGAAAGCTCACTACCGAACACATTCTATGAAGCCATCATAACCCTCATCCCAAAACCAGGCAGGGACTCATCAAAGAAAGAGAACTATAGACCCATTTCTTTGATGAACATTGATGCAAAACTTCTCAACAAAATTTTGGCCAATCGACTTCAACAATTCATCCAAAAAATCCCTCCCTCTTTCTTTCCCGCTACAGCCCGCCGGCCCCAGAGTCTTCTCTCCAGTCAGCAGCTTTTGTTGAGTTTCTCAGTGTTGCTCTCAGGGCTCTCTGTGCGGCTTTCTGCTTTCAATGCATTAGTCATGTGTCCTCTTTCTCCAGTCTCCTCCTCTCCTCCGAAGTCATCACTTACCTTGGTTCACATCCTATTTCTAACCACGTAAGTAATTATTTATATGGACCTTTGCACTTACATGCATGTCCACGAGGTGAGTATCATTTAGGTCTTATTTCCACACATAAGTGAAAACAAATGGTGTTTTGTTTTCACTGCGCTTGGCTAGTCCTACTAGCAGGAAATCCTCACATTGTGTCTATTTCCCTGTGAGTGACAGGTACTAAGAAGCTATCACGACAGTGACAGTCACCAATGTGACCACAGGGGTGAATTTGCAGAAAAAGCTGGAATGGTATGGGAGGGGGAGAGCATGTGGAGCCTTAGTGCTGATGTGTGTGCAAAGGCTGATGGCATACACCAGGACGGCCTGAGCCTAGCACAGAGAGCCATATACGAGGAACCCACCAAAGAAAACTTTGTCCTGTCAGGAAGACAATACTCAACTGCATCATAAACCAGAGACTGAAATCCTTCTTTTGTGCATTGGTTATTTTTTAAGCATGTAAACAACGATGAAGAAAGTAAAAATCTTTCTAGAAACGTATTGCCTCTTTTCTCTAACTCTCCTTTTGCCGCCTCAGCCCCTTGGAGAAGGATGGAAGGCGCTGGATTTCCTGACTGCTGCAAAGTTTGGAAGCTAAAATCGAGGGCAGCCAAATGCTGGCGAGAAACATTTGCACATGGAGCTCTCCTACCCTGCTGGAAGGAGGATAAAATGACTCAAACAGCAGAACAACTGTTTGGCGATCATAAACTTAAACATGCACCTCCTCTATGATCCAGTAGTTCTACCCATGTGAAATCCAAATACTGGTCTACAAAAGCAGCTGTGTGAGAATGCTTATGAAGCTTTATTCATGGAACACAAAAATTAGAACCCAAATGTGTACCAATTGTGATATAGAATATCACAGAATAGAATATTACTCAGTAGGAAAGAAGAACCATCTACAGATACTTGTGTAAGACATGGATGAATCCCAAAGCATTGAAGTGGGGAAAAAAGCAGAATAAAATAAAAATGAGTACATTGTGTACAATTCTAGTTGTATTTAGATTCAAGAATAAGTGAAACTGCGGTGATGGAAAGAATGATTGTCAGCAGAAGTAGTAGAGTCAGCAGAGGAGTAGTGAGTAGGAGACAACAAAACTCTTTTCTTGATTAAGGTGTGTGTGTGTGTGTGTGTGTGTGTGTGTGTGTGTGTGTGTGTGTGTGTGTGTGTGTGTGTGCATGTGCGCCTGACACATGCTTGAACTCAGAGTCTTCTGCTCTTGCTTGGGTTTTTTGCTCAAGGCTGGCACTTTACCACTTGAGCTATACCTCCAGTTTAGCATTTTTGCTGCTTAATAACAGATGGATTCTCTCAGATTTTTCTGCCAGGCTGGTTTCAAACATTGATCTTCAGATCTCAGCCTCTTGAGTTGCTAGGGCATGATTAAGATTTTATACATAAGAACACACAGTTGCTAAAACCCTTTGAAAAGTGTGCATTTTGTTTTGTGTAACTCTTACGTCGATGGAAATAAATGAGATGATTAAAACCCCAGTGGTTTATCCTCTGAGGATTCAATTCGAATTCCATTTAATCTGAGAATTAAATCAAGTTCTCTTTCCATGGCCTCCAAGGCCCTGTGTGCTTTAAGCTGTCATTTTCTCTGTTATTCGTCTCCCCTGGCACATTCCTTCCATGGCTTCCTCCATCATGTTTTCATGGGGTCCCCTCTCCTGCTGGGAATCATCCTTCTCTGTTAGGCTGCACAACCAGCCCTCACACAACTCCCATCTTTTGTCAAAGAGTGCACCCCAAACTCCCTTCCCAGGCAATAGCATGTGTGCCCAGCGCACACACACATGCGTGCCCCACACATGCCTGCTCACCTCCAAAGCACGCGTTGCTCCCAGGCTATTGACTTATACATTGAGTCTTTCTTCCTCCCTTGGCATACAGAGTTCCACAGCTCAGACCTATGTGCTTTTTTAATTGATCCATCTTCTAATGAGTAGAAAAAGATCTATGCATAGATACTCGATACGTATTTGTCAAATGACTTGAAGGAAAGAAAGATAGCTAGACATAGGAAGAGGTGGACAACATGGGCCCCCTCATGGAGATTCTTGTTCCCAGAGTGCCTTGGGCTTCTCCTCAAATGCATCTTCTTCCCATAATTCCCTGGATGCCCACTGAACCAATGAAAAGAGCCAGGAAGTATATACAGAAGCCATCAACCAATCAGGGGAAAGCCCATGGGAGGAGATGCAGAAGAGCCCCCCTCCCACTTCCCCCCCCCCCACTGTAAAATCCCTCTAGGGGAGGATGCCATCTTTGGGGTGTCTCTCTTTAGGAGGGTCTTCTACTGTTTTCCTTTGACTTTCAAATAAACTTAGTCTGCTTTAAACACTGTTTGGCCTTTTAATCCTTTAATGGGTGAAGAAAACAAGGTGGTATCAGACTGAATTGCTGTGTAGAAGTTGAATCATTGAGTGGAATTGTAGAAGGAATGCAAACACCAGCTGGGAGATGAGGAGTTAGATATATTCTCCACTTATCTACTGTTGCACGAATAACTGTCCCTGAGCTGATGACTAAGATGAATTACTTGCACATGAACATCTTGGGGAGGCATCAACAGCAACAGCCAGGCTGTGCTCCACGCGCTTGATGGGGGAAGAAAGCTATGGGATCTCAGCTGTGGCATCACAGTTTGGATCTGGGCCCTGCACCTCTCCTGGTGGAGCAGGAGACGGGACTTAGACGCAGCCCTTCCACCACCGTGTCAAGTAAGCAGTTGCTTAGCCCAGGTTTAATGGGAGAGATCGTAAACTCTACCTCCTCCGAGGCTGAGAGCCATGGAATTTCAGGGTCATTTTTTACAACTGCCACACAAGACGAGCTTTCAGGTATATTCCACTGTTGCGAGATTTATAATCAATCAGTGATTCGTTTTATGGCAGAGGTTTTCAGGAATTACTTAACATGAAACTAAAGCCGTGCTATAATGGTCACTAGCTAATAATCCTGATTTTTTTTTTTTAAAAAAAGCTCTGACTATGTACCAGGAATGATGTGAGAGCGATACCTTTACTTTTAAATGTATGAAACATGTTTATATTATGTATACCAGGCTCTGCTGTTGACAAATGAGGAATAATACCTAATTTAATTTTCATAAACACTGTGCCATTGTTATCCCAGTTCTATCAAAAAACCGTATCATAAAGATGTTCATCTCTGCCCAGTCTCAGGATGGAGCCAGGGTTGGAATCTGCAGTCTGATTTAAAGCCAATGCCCCCAACTTCTGGCTTATAGCTTCCTTCTCTTATTCCAACCAGTAGGCATACAGGGTAAGTAGTCGTGTTATTCCCATTTGACGGAAGAGGAGACTGAGGTTTAGAGCAGCCTGTGGTCTTCCCACGGTCATTTCTGCATGTCATTTACACTGCTGGAGTCCTCTGAGCACAATAGCAAGGGAGATATATAGAAATAGAGTCCAACCCTGAGTAGTGGGTTTGATGTCACGGGACTAGCAAATGCTGGGGCTGGGATTCAGATTCAGGTGTTGGTGGTTATGAAGCCAGAATCCTTACCCTGTATTTTCCTCATTATTAAGGTTGTGGAGGCAGGGGGAGGAAAGAAGGATGGAGAAGCTCCCACTAGAAACATAATCCTCTCTACACTATAGCTCCTCACTAATCTTGGAAAGAAGCTGAACAGAGATTCGGCTATAGACTACTAGGAAAGGTTTTTGATCTATTGTTAGAGCATGAACTCTGTCTCCCTGTCTTCTCGCTGTCCTAAGACATGGCCTGTTTCCCCACCTTTCAGCCCAACAGATGGGGGAGGCAGGGGAACTGATGGAGGAGGCAAGGGAAGGTGGTGAAAGTCAGCGCCTACCCAGGGACCTATTGTGGTTCAGTCAATTAATTGCCCGCCCTGGGGGGGAGGGGGGAGGGAGAGGGGAAGAAGAGTAAGGAGCAAAGGAAGAGATGGAAAAAAAAATAAAGAGAGAGAGAAATCAATCCAATCTTCCCAACCTGTCAGGATGCCCCTGGCCTTTTCCTATGAAGACGTCCCGCGTGGCTCATTTGGAGCCATTTACCGAAGGCTTCTCAGCTTTCTTCGATTTGCACATCTGCTTTCCTCTTTCTTCCCTGCATGGGCCTGGCTTCCTGGATGCTCGGCCATCCGCCTTTGATCCTGGTGCCTCTGGTTAGCGGCAGCATGCTGTAAGTCACCCGCCTCCTTCAGCTCATTCTGCCCAATGATGAAATCTACATGCCTTCCTTCCTCACCCTCTTTATCACAGTCCCCTCCTCCCTCCCCCCAAAGTTGACATGAGGCAGACCAGCTTTCTCTAATCCACAGAGACTCAGAGAATCCACTAATCCCTTACCAGGAACCCAGGCTGTGGGGCATGTGTAATCCTGGAGTTATTATGTTAATCCTATAAAGCAACCACCCTAAAAGTTCAGAGGCCCCAAAGAAATCAGGTGACAGTTAATGGTAAGTTCCATGTGGATTTCAAGCACAGTTAGGGGCCCAAGGGCAGTTTTCCCCATGATTTTGGGCCTTCACCAACACTATCAAAGACCTGATTTCTATCAACTTCATTTCTGCTACTTGATAGGGAATGAGCTGGAAAATACATTCAAGATGAGCTACTCTGGGGTGGGGGTTGGGGGTGGGGGACACAGGGATAGCTTGAAGAGTAAGAAAAGTTGATTGTAGAAAGTTTGCAGAGAATATTCTTAAGGATCTTATCAGAATAAATAAGCAAACAATTTACAATAAACTTTATAATATCATTATTTTTTGTTTTTGTTTTGTTGTCAATCGTGGGGCTTGAATTCAGGGTCTGGGCGCTGGTCCATGAGCTTTTTCACTCAAAGATAGGGCTCTATCACTTTGAGCCACAGCTCCACTTCCAGTTTTCTGGTGGTTGATTGAGGATAAGAGTCTGACAGACTTTCCTGCCCAGGTTGGCTTTGAACTGAGATTCAGCTCTCAGCCTCCTGAGTAGGAAGGATTACAGGCATGAGCCACCAGTGCCCAGCTGGTATCGTTAATTTTTAAATAGAATCAAGATATAATATAAAGAATGTATATAAATGGTATACGTAAAATATAATTTAAACTAAAACTTTTTAATGTAATTCAACATGCCCACAGATTATTTTCTCAAGCAACTGAAATATCTTTAGGTGATATTCCCACTATGTAGCACTTGTATTCAAATGGTTCTTAATGATAGTTGAGGATAAAGGTGAATGTTAGACCATTTTTAGACAAATAGTAATGAATAATGGGGATTTTATTATATTCTTTTATACTCTATAGGGAAAATATGTAAAATATTTTTTGAGTGGTCAGGAATTAACTTCCTATATTTTAAAGATTATTCATTATTGGAAAGTCCCTGAAAGAAACCTTATCTTATTATTATTAACTCTTGAAATCCCAGAGGACTTTCCATTGTGTGCTATGCCTGACCAACATCCACCTCCAACTGCACGTCAGCCTTGGGTTGTTTCTGTTCTATGGGGTATTTCTCCAAGCCTTTCCTCCCCTCACTTAGCTGGGTAAAAAAAAAAGGCTACATAAAAAGTTTTGGGGACTACTTAATAGAAGAGTGCATAGCAATTTATTTTATTATTTAGTTATTTTTCATCTTATTTCTTTCTGATAAAATATATGTGATCATTCATTGTCAAATATCCTTAGGACTTTCTCTATGTATCGCATTTGAAGCCTCTCATGCCATAGTCACTCACAGAAAATGAAGAACAAACCTCTATGGATGATGAGTAACAAAACTTATCACCATGGATAATGAAGGATAAACCTTACTAACCCAGCAAGCTATAAGAAGACCACAGACAATGAAGAAAAACACCTTGTGTTTTTATGCTTTGTTAGTAAGAATAAAAGGTGAAACACCTACACATTATCTCCTCTTTAAAAAAATGATGTATCTTGACTGAGATAGCCAAAGTTTAATTATGAAACAAAACAATAAAATAAAGGAATAAAATAAGGATACTTGGTGGTAGGGGCTTTCACCTAGCTCCAAAAAGCCAAGAGGTGAGATAGGCCATTCTTTGAATTGCAGATGTATCATGCTGTTTAGCTCCAGGAAAATTTTGCTACAGAGAATGCTTGCCCCTGTGTGGTTTGCTTTCAATGGGCTTGGTGTTTGCCTTTCAAAGCTTGTGCGAGCTACTTACTCTCTGGGCTGCAGGTCTTTGGGACAGGAGTCCACCTGCAGTACCGGCTTTCTAATAGTCTCCCAATTCGAGCTCTCCAGAAGTGGCTTCTCTGTTTCTCGTGATTGAATTCCCGTATAATAGAACCAAGAAGGATTTCTTTTGGTGCACATTTTCTAGGTTGTTCTGTGGCCTGTAAATTGAACCACATCTGAAGGGCTGAGTTGAATCCAAGGAAGGGAAGAAAACAGAGACAGAGCAGAATAGAGATTCTGAATGCTCTGAATACCTCCTTTCCTCTAAAAATGTCTCTGTGTATATCCTCACCCCAGGTGGTGCATGTAGGAGGCTGGGCCCTTGGAGTTATGAGATTATAGACGGTCCCTAATGACTGGAATTTACTGAAGGGGACCCCTCTTCCCCCCACCCCAGAGCCACCTGCTCCTTCTACTGCACCAGGACTTTTGGCCAGATACCACACCCGACCTTCCAGATCTGAATTAAAAACACAACCCTGGCGTTCCTCAGCCTCCTTGTTGACACAGCATTTTGTCACAGCAAACCAGGTGGACTGAGTCAAGTGCTTGAAGCGGATAGCAAAGCACATGAGGAAGGATGGAGTCTGAGAGAGAAAGCAGAGCATCTACCCTAGCGGTGTCAATTAGCATGTACTCAGAGCAGACTTCCTCCCCAGAGGCAGATATTTCCAGAAGGTTCTTTGAAGCCCAGAGCTCCCCCCATGGAACCTGAGGTAGGCTGTCCTCACCTGGCCCAGGCAGGGGTTCCACTTTGCTGACTCCATCATGCGCTGCTGATGGTTAGGCCCGTCTTTGAGCCTCATTCCTCCTGAGGACTCCCCAGAGAGAACTGTCAGTCAGTGAGGTGTTCCGGGCCATAAAAAATGACCCCCTTCCTGGGGACTAGATTATTTCACCTGGAAAACGCAGGCATCCATTCTTCCTCCAAGCATTTGTCAGGGTGACAGGACCCCGTTGCTCTCCACGATGCCTCTGCCCCCTCCGTTGCCTGGTCCCTGGGAGGTGGGGCAATCCTGTAGTCTCTCCTTTTCCCTACTGCCTACGCACCCCAGGAGGGTCTGAACTCTAAGAGCCACGATCTATGTGTGCAGTTCTCTCTCAAGAGAAGACCTTTTGGAGATAAATAGTTCTCCACATTTCCTGCCTGCCTCCCATGAACCAATAAACCTAACAGCTGGTGTCTGCCACCTTCCAGGGTTGCAGGGGAATTTCCCGTAACAGAATAACCACCTCCCTGCCTCCCCCCAGCAACTCCTTGGAGGTAATCAGTATGAATATTATTCTCTCCAGTAGCTAAGAGGAAGATGGAGGCCTGGGACTCTCAACGGGTTGACAAGCGGACGCCTCTCAGCCATTAGGTAACTTCTTCAATTCAACTCATCTGCTTTCTTATCACCGCTGTGAGGTCACATTTCCCCCCAAATCTGCTTGGCCCTCAGCCCTCAGCATCATCTGGGGCTCATGTTAAATAACTTCCCTGACCCCTCTCCTAAAAAGCCTCCTGCCCAGTGGTCTGAGATAGGACCCAGGAATCTGTGTTTAATTATCACTCTACGTGATTTTTGCCTCTTTTCTTTTTTGGTCATATATAACATTCCAAGAGACTATTACCAGTAAGAAAAGTTAAGAACACAGTATATTCCCTTTAATTTCTACACATAATCTTGTGGTTATAATCATGCCTTCTTATTGAAAAAGAATCAATATGAAAGGCCCAGATGGGAAATCTCAGTTCAACTCTAACTCATACAGGTAATTAATTTCTTTTATTCCCCTAAGTTTCCCAGTCATCCTTTATCACTTAAACAATTAAAACCAAAGCTCCTCATCTATAATTTCAATGATATGCATAAAGTTTAAATCAGTAAGTCAGTTGTCATGTGAAGTCTTCTACTAGAAAGTGTTCAAAGTAAACCCTGTTGTCCTCTCCAAAATCATTTGTTTAATCCTTTTCTTTAAACTGTTTTTGTTATCTTTGAGTAGTTGTAGAAAAGAGTTGTCATTCAACAAAGCCATTTATGAACACAATGTATCTTGATCAATGTCCACACTCATTTTATTTTTAAATTATAATTTTTTATTTATATATACTTCTTGTTTCCCTTTCTTGGAGTTCATTTTGATAAACCTCATTTTATCCTTACTTTTAAATTGTTCATTGTAAAGATGCTGTACAGAGGGGTTACAGTTACCAAAGATGGGTATAGAGTATCTTTCTTTTTGAACAGTATCACCCCCCTCCCTCATTTTCTCCCAGCAAAGTCATTTTAAATGTAAGTTCATCTGCAACTCATCATCCTAGGCTCATCTTCCTAGTTGCTCCTTGGGTTTTGGCTCTCCTCACTCTGTTCACTCTGTAATTGTTATTGCTGGTCTCTTGTTACTCTGCGTCCTTCCCCCCTCTTTCTCTTCCTCCCTCTCTTTCTCCCTCCCTCCCTCTCTCTCTCCCTCCTGCTGAGACTAGAAGTCTCCTCTCTAATGGCTCTCTGGTTACCACCCTGGGGATAGCACAACCCCTCCCCCATCCAGTCTCTTACCTACTATTCCAGAGGCCTTGTGCTGGATTTTTGTCACTTGCAAGAGGAAGCACCAACTGGCATGTGATCTGGGGGTCCCCCACCAGTCAGGAGGGGTGCAGGCTCCGTGGCTCCTCTCCCCTTCGTCTCACCTGCGGGCTGTCAGGCTAGGGAGGAGCTTGGGGGCAGACCATATGTGAATGAAAAGCAAACAGTTCAGTTGCTCATAAGGTCCACAATAATTCAACATCTGGTTAGTCTATCAATCTTATTCTCTGGAAAAAAGAGAGCGAGAACAAGAAAAAGACCAGTGCCAAATGGATCAAAGACCTCGGAGTCAAAGCAGACACCCTGAAAACATTGCAGGACAGAATAGGAGAAACCCTAGGGCTCCTTGGCACAGGCCAAAATTTTCTTAATAGAGACCCAGAAACATAACAAATCAAAGAAAGGTTGGACAAATGGGATTACATGAAGCTGCAGAGCTTCTGCATGGCAAAGGACATAGCTAGCAAGATCAATAGAAAGCCCATGGATTGGGAGAAGATCTTCACTAGCCATACAATGGACAAGGATCTCATATCTAAAATATACCTGGAACTCAAAAATATTAAACTCCCCAAATACAAATCCTCAAAGGAACAACTGCCCAATAAATAAGTGGGCTAAAAACTTAATGAGAAATTTCTCTGAAGAGGAAATAAGAATGGCCAATAGACACATGAAGAAATGCTCAATCTCTCTAGCCATAAAAGAAATGCAAATCAAACAACATTGAGATACCACCTCACGGCAGTTAGAATGGCTATAATCAAGAAATCTAATAATAACAGGTGCTAGAGGGGATGTGGCCAAAAGGGAACCCTACTGCATTGTTGGTGGGAATATAAACTTGTTCAACCACTTTGGAAGGCAGTATGGAGGTTCCTCAAAATATTTCACATAGAGCTCCTCTATGACCCAGCAATTTCACTTTTAGGTATTTACCCAAACAATCACAAACAAGGCCATACTAAAGCTAAGATGTGGAACCAACCCAGATGCCCCTCAGTAGATGAATGCATCAAGAAAATGTGATATATAGAGATAGATAGATAGATAGATAGACAGACAGACAGATAGATGATAATGGAATGCTCTCTTCCATCCGAAAGAATGACACCGCCCCATTTGTAAGGAAATGGAAAGACTTGGAAAAAATCATATTAATTATATTCATTGAAGTAAGCCAGACTCAAAGAAACATAGTCCCATGATTTCCCTCACTTGCAATAATTAGTATATGTCTAGGACAACATTAGCAGATGAGCAGAATACTCAATAGCTATGTATGTATGACCATACAAGATAATACTAAGAGCTGGACTCCAGTGGCTCATGCCTGTAATCCTAGATACTCAGGAGGTTGAGATTTGAGGATCATGGTTCAAAGCCAGCCGGGGCAGGAAAGTCCAAGAGACTCTTATCTCCAATAAACCACTAGAAAACCGGAAGTGGCGCTGCGGCTCATGCAGTAGAGTGCTCGCCTTGAGCTGAAGAGTGCAGGGACAGTGCCCAAGCCCAGAGTTCAAGCCCCATGACTGGAAAAAAAATAAAAAAGAAAGAAAGAAAAAAAAAAAGATGATACTAATCTAAATGAACACCAAGACATGGACACAAGAGGTTTTACTTTGTTGTTGTTGTTTTTAATGTAGTACATGGTTTCTTTTTTCTTTTGTGTTTCCCCTGTATGGTTTATCCTCTGTTGTCACTATTTGATTTTGGTATCCTGGTATTGTATATACGTTTATCTGAATTAGGGAAGGGAAGGAGAACAACAGAATGGTGAGACAAAGGACAAGAGAAAAATGAATGCAATAGCGATATTCACAAAACGATATGTTGGAAATGATCTGTACAACTTGGGGGAGGGTTGGGAGGAAGCACGGAGGGAGAAAAATGAGGGAGGGGGTAACAAGTTCAATAAGAAATGTGCTCACTTCCTTACTTATATAACTGTAACTCCTCTGTATGTCACTTTGACAATAAATTTTTTAATGAAAAATGGAAAAAAATAAATTATCATTGACATCTGCAACACTGAATATGCCATTTTCACAGCTGTTTTGTTTACAAAAATCACTGTTGTGGCTAGCAGAGTGTGGCATGTTCCACTTGTAGTCTGTAAGTGAAAGGAGGCAGGAGGATCCACCGGCCACTGTGAAGCCACTGAAGATGCCAGTCCATTGATGCAACTGCAAGAGCAACATTTCAGCTTTCCACCGCACTTCAAAATTCCGGTTTTCTAGTGGTTTATTGGAGACAAGAGTCTCATGAACTTTTCTGCCCTGGCTGGCTTTGAACTGTGATCCTCAGATCTCAGCCTCCTGAGTAGCTAGGATTAAAGGCATGAGCCTTTAATAAAAAATTTTTAAAAGACTAGTGCATGGGTATATGAAAGTATACAAGGTCCAACATGCCATGTTTTTTTTTTTTTAACATTTCAATAGTGAAAGTACAGTCATGATGGTGAATTTCAATCTTCCAAAGATTTAACCCAATCTCCAGGATTCTTTAATATCATGAGCAGTTACTAGCCAGATGTAGCACAATCAAACCTCAGGAAAAGAAATTGATTTACTGTCCCTAGATCTAATTCTTCCTACTTGGTACTTACACACTGCCACACAAAAATCACTTTCTGTACTCTAGATGTATTCTCTGCCATCTTGACTCCATTTTCATTCCATTTCGTTTCATTTATCAGGATTTTCCTTTCTCTCCTGTCTATAAGACATATCTCAACAACTTCTTGTTTCCTGAATCTTCATAACACTTAATCGGTAACTGGTTTATAACATTTGTGACTCTTGTTCTTGCATTATTTACTTTTCATACTTTTATCCCATATGATTAGTAGATAAAAGTTATATGTCTATATATAACTGTATATGTCTATATATATACTGCACTTATTTTTCTTCCTTAATTCTATTTTCATTATTGTGTAGTTGTATAAGGGGTTACATTACCATGTCAGGTTATGAATACAATGTACATTTTAAATCTTAAGTTGTTATTATAAAGCTGATGTACAGAGGGTTATAGCTACATAAGTCAGGCAATGAGTACATTTCTTTTTGGACAGTGTCACTCCTTACTCTCTCTCTTTTTTTTTTTTTTTTTTGGTCCAGTTGTGGGGCCTGAACTCTGGGCCTGGGCGCTGTCCCTCAGCTCTTCAGCTCAAGGCTAGTGCTCTACCACTTGAGCCACAGCGCCACTTCCGGCTTTTTTCTTTTTGCTTATGTGGTGTTGAGGAATTGAACCCAGGGCCTCATGCATGCAAGGCACGCGCTCTACCACTGAGCCACCTTCCCAGCTCCTCCTTACTCTCTTTATAATGCACTTTTACAAAGCATGGAAGTCAATGCCTGGAGTGAAGGAGACACGCAATGCCATTTGCACCATCTTCTCCTACTTGCTTCTGACATGAGAGGTATTTATCTAGAATCTAGGACCCCAAACTCTGCACCTGAGGCCCTGGGGGGTCTTAGAGTAAGACAGAACAACAGACGGTGCAAGTTAACTATGAACTTTGCTTTGTCAAGAAGAGAATAAAAGTCAAGTATTGGTGGCTCACGCCTATAATCCTAGATACTCAGGAGACAGATTGGAGGATGGTCGTTTAAAGCCAGCCAGAGCAGAAAAGCCCATGAGACTCTCCTCTCCAATTAACCAATTAACCAATGGAGGTAAAGCTCAAGTGGGAGGGAGAGAATCAGCTTTGAGTTATAAAAACCAATCAATAGTCTTTGGTTTAAACCCCAGTATTGGCACAAATTTAAGAGGGGGAGCGGAGAATATAATCATCTAGAAAAACAAAAAGCATAACAAGTGAAGAGATGAATTTGAACTATCTCTCTCGGGTGGGAGGAGTAGGCTTTTGCCTGAGAACATGGCTGGGGCTTGAGCTGCTGTGGGGGGTGGTCTGCTGCTGTTCTCTGGATTTGCTGGATGGTCCCGGGCTTCCTAATGGCTGTACATCTCCAGTTCTTCATCACCAGATGGGACAGCAAGGTTGCAAACCGTAAAGTGAGTGAAGGCGAGTCTGCAGGCCGGGAGCCTGTAGTTTTCTCGTCCAGTGCGATGTTTCCAAGCTGTAGTACACCAAGGTGTTTGACTTGATAGCCTTCTTTCTCTTTGGCTCTTGGTTAGTTTGGAGCATTCAGAGCTACAATTTGATGTTCACAAGTTAAAGATGTTCAGGACCTGAGGGACTGAACCAACTTGCTCTGTCTTCCCTGGGGTTCCATAACTCTGAAAACAGGGTAAGTCTCTTCTTGCAGGCTTTTTATTTTGGCTAGCTTTAAACAAGAAAGAGCAAATGGTGAATGGGATGAAGCAAGGTAAGTGTTAGCTATTGAATGATTTGGCAAAAACAGGTGTTACAAACCCTGTCATTGGCCATTCTACACCCTTCACGATCCATTCCACTCTGTGAATTTCAGAGATTGTCGGGCAGGTTGTCCCCAGGGTCCCATATCCCATGGGGACCCTTATCCTCTGCTCAGGGCCTGAGCAATGCACGGTTGACTTGCTTTGTTCTGTGTGTGTATGTGTGTGTGTGTGTGTGTGTGTGTGTGTGTGTGCGCACACACGCAAAAGAGAGAGAGAGCAGATATGAACATGCAAGTACTAGGGCTTGAACTCAGGTCCTTGTGCTCTTGCTTGACTTTTCTGCTCAAAGCTGGTGCTCTACCATTTGAACCACACTTCTACTTCAACCCTTTTTCTGATTTACTAGACATAAATCTCTTGGATATATCTGCCCAGGCTGGTTCAAACTAGGATCCTCAGATCGCATGCTCCTGAGTAGCTAGGATGACAAGCATTTGCTACCACGGGTGCCCAGTTAACTTGCTTTATTCTTTATCTGAGGAATCATATCATCCTATGCGCTCTTGAAAGTTGAAATGTGAGAGGGGAAGGTTTCCAGTACATTCCTGAACACTCTATTCACCTTTCCCTTTCTTAGACCATGTCCTTCTCTCGAATCCCTCCCACATTTGTGTTCTCTTCTTTATTCTCTTCCTCTCACTACATTTACAACTGTTGACGGACCCTAAGTATATCATTTGTTTATTGTAAAGAATATCAGCTTGGGCACCAGTGGCTCACACCTGTCATCCTAGCTACTCAGGAGGATGAGATCTGAGGATTGTGTTTTGAAGCCAGTCTGGGTAGGAATGTCCATGAGACTCCTATCTCCAAGTAACCAGTAAAAAAAAAAACCCAACTGGAAATGGAGACGTGGCTCAAGTGATGGAGTGCCATCCTTGAGCACAAAGGCCAAGTGAGAGCTCAAGGCCCTGAGTTTACACACACACACACACACACACACACACACACACAATGATGCATGGAAAGGAACTAGCCCACTGGGATGCCACAGGGTGGTGTAAGGTTCCACTTTCCTGAGGCCTCATCACAACACCCAAGAAGGACGAGCTGTGCTAGAGGTGGAGGCAGGTACCCCGGCTGCCCGCCCCCCCCTCCCGCCCTCTCCTCCCTCTCTCCTGCTCTCTCCCTCAGGATGGAAGGCTATGTTAAAAGATTCTCCTTTGCTGTCAGACGCGATTCCTTCTCACACAGCAGGCCGTGCTCAGAAATAACTAATGACAATGCCATGTCTTAGATGAGGCAGAACACCAACACTGGCTTGTGTCATCATCCCTCTCAGCCCCTGAAGTAGCCTGCGTGGACCCAGGATCCCAGTCAGAGAATGGCCACCTGGGAGAGCAGGCCTCATCCAGCCTGGTGAATCCATTGCTTACATCCCTTGGCAGCCATTTAATATTATTACTTTCTCTTTTACTCCAAAGTGGGGTCCCCCCACCTGCCATGTCTCCACGTGAAGCATGAGCAAGCTGGGGGAAGGGTCAGAGGAGGAAGGACTCTCTGTTCTCCTTGGTCCAGAGAAAGTGTGAGATGACCCATGTGGGTTGTTCCCAGTTGTTACATCTAGAGTGAATTTGGCCTGAAGATATTGACTAGTCAATAATTAAGGCAGGGTGTTAGTGCACTTGGGCTTCATTCTGGAGAACATCTAGTATAAGTCACTAGCCAGACAAGGTAGCAGGCATGTGTGTCCGGAGCTGGTGAGAACAGAGCTGGACTTTGTTGGGGGCAGCGGGGACTCTAGGAGGAGACAGTGGAAAGCAGGAAAGTTCTTCTGAGAAGTAGTGACTTTCAAGGGAAGAGAGACCTTCAATGCACACGTTTCCTCCCAACAGACACAGTTCCAGGAAAGGTTATCTTTGTTTTGTTTTGTTGTTTGTTTTGCTCTTTTTTTGGGTGTATTTTTGTTTTGCTTCTACAATTAGGTAAAAGAAAAATAATGTTTTGGCAAAGGCCGGGATATTTATTTCAAGAATGCAACTGCTACATGGAAAGAACAGAATGCACAGGAAAATTAACTGTAAAGAAAAAAACCAAAAAGAACTTGTTGGATGTAGAACAGGAAGAGATGGAGACAAATGAGGTAGTGAACAGGTAAGACCAGCCCAAAGGGAAAGACATTCATTTTTTATTGCCATGCAACTAATTATTAGGTTTAGCAGCTTAAATTAGGGTGCATTTGTTGTAGGGTAGTTTCTGGGCGTCAGGAGCCTGGCTCAGCCAGGCCTGGGCCACATTCCTTTCTGAACCTCCAGGTCTGCCTTCCCATTCCCCAGGTGTTGGCACCATTCCGTTACTATGGTTACAGGGACTGAGATCCTGTCAGCCAGGGATTGCTTCTAGAACCCGGACACCACTCATTTCCTATCCCTAGGCCCAGGACTGGGCTGGGCCTTCTTCCCCCCACCCCCCCGCCCCTCCACCCCCTCCCCCGCAGGTCTGCTTAACTTCTTCAAGCTCAGCAGCACACAAGGGATGCAGAGCAGTCAGGAATCCCTTTGGCAGCTCCTTTGGTCATTGTTGATGAGCAAAAAGGAAGCCATAGGATGCATAGATTGAAGAGGAAAGGCAAGGATGGGTGTGGCAGAGGTGAGTCACCCTGCACAGCTGGCTGTCAGGGAAGAGTGGTCATGGAGGAACTCAAGATAGCAGTGATGGTGCTAGCATGATCATGAAGTACTGAAGAATCGTCCTTCTTTGGTCCTCAGGACCTCCAGTGGCATTGCCTACTGACCACAGGGATATGTCCACCACCAGCACTGGACCTAGCTAGCTGGGAACGTCATAAGTGCCTCTGCTCCAGCCGAAGGCTCTGAGAGGCAAGTGTGCACAACACCACACAGCCATTCATTCTGAAGTGGCTTGGGGGAGACAGAGTCAGCCTGAAATAAAGACGGCAGTCCAGGAGTTCCGCACAATGGATGCTCAGTCTCGGCCTGTGGGGTGGACTGAGGGAGCAGCGCCTGGCGGCAGCCCTGCATCTCAGCCAGCAGACAGATGATGCCCTGGTTCGCAGACTGCGCTTCCCAAGCTCGACACGTTTACCGAGGCTCTGGGTTTTCAGCAATGAGTGAGCTCTTTGTCGCATCTGACAGTGAAGACTTCCACTCCCTGAGAAAACCACGAATTCACTGATGATCGGTTTCAGAGTCTTGGTGCAAGAATTCTAGGAAAAGGAGTCTATTCCTTTTAAATCTGCCAAAATCAGTGAGCTAGTCAGGAGGAAAAAAAATCAATGAGCTAGGTAATCTGCAGGCTCTCTCTGAATCCATGAGATCTATGGAGATTTCAGACTAAGGCTGAGTCAGAATGTTGGCTTCTGACTCCAGCACTAGGCACCCTCCCCCCCCCCAAAAAAAAACAAACTACGTAATTTCCTCAAGATTTAACTCCCTCAAGAAAGTGGTCATGGAATCCCCACACCGGGAGAAGATTTGTTCTGAGTGTTAAGGTTAATTTTTCTGCAGCCTAGCTCCCCAAAATGTTTGATAGGATCCAGCCACCTCCAGCCAGATGCCTAAAACCATCACTCCAGGCAGAGACTCGAGGGAGCAATTCAAGTCACAGCCTGCCAGGGAATAAAAGATACAACTCTAAGGACTTGATCTCAGCCCTACCTCACACTGTGGAGTGGGGCAGGTCCTTCTGCAGCCACCAAGGCTGAAATGGAAGATCTCATCACCTGCCCCAAGCCATGTAACAGCAATTGCCCACCTGAATATCTGGTCATGTTACAGGAGGGATTCTCAGCCTCACGCCATGGAAACTCCTTTGTCAGAGAGGCTCATTTATACCTTGTCATTTGCTCAGGCAAGGTCTCTGACCTCTGCATATGGGATGCCAGTTGTATACATCTTCCCCTGATTGACAATAAAGAAATGGTTCCAAGCTGGGTGCCGGTGGCCCACACCTGTCATCCTAGCTGCTCAGGATGCTGAGCTCTGAGGATCGAAGTTTGAGGTCAGATCTGCCAGGAAAGTCCACGAGACTCTTATCTCCAATTAATCATCCAAGAGAGGAGGGAGGGAAGGAAGGAAGGAAGGAAGGAAGGAAGGAAGGAAGGAAGGAAGGAAGGAAGGAAGGAAGGAAGGAAAGGAGGGAGGGAGGGAGGGAGGGAGGGAGGGAGAGAGGGAGGGAGGAAAAGAAAAGTCAGCAGTGAGTGAAGCTGTCGCTCACATGGTAGTTTGTTAACCTTGAGCAAAAGAAGCTCAGGGATAGTGTCCAGCCCCTGAGTTCAAGCTCCAGGATTGGAACATGCACACACACACACACACACACACACACACACACACACACACACACACACACACACACACACACACACACACACACACACACACAATGTTTCCCAACATTCCTTGAGACCCATTATCATGTGACTGTGGTTCAGAATCACTACATTAAGTAAACTCCAAGCTCAAAGTGCTGAGTGAGTAGAATGAAACTATGGCCAGGTGCTGCTCATACGACTTGAATCTCCATCCTGTTGTTGCAGGGAGCTTGGCGTGCACCTCTTCTCACAGTTTAAACACCCCACTCCACAGGTATGAAGGGTGCTGTGACAGGAAGCACTGGGGTCTTGCAAAGATAAATTCCTGATCACCAGAACCTAGAAGTGTTATATTGTGAGGGAATGTCTTTGTAAATGTAACTAAATTTAAAAAATCTTTAGTGGAAAGATTATCTGGGATTATCTAGCTAGAGTGAAATGAACTCACCCATGTCCTATGAAGGAAGAGATGTAGGAAAGCAGACGTGAGTGATTTGTTGCAGACACGTTAGACAGCCAGGGCCCTGAGCCTGTACTTGAACATGGAAGCCAGGCTGGAGGATGGAAGGTCAGGATTATCTTTCTGAAATGATAGTGCATGGGACCATTCCTGAAAACAGTCTCAGGATGATATGTGGTTTTTTAAAGTTTTCTAACCATCATTTGACCTCCATCTGGCTCAGTGATGCTCTTTTACCAATCTACACAAGTCAAAGGCATCGGGTTGATTTCTCCCACCTTCTCTCCTGGGCTTGTTCCATAGTTCATATTATTCTCGTGCCACACATGTTAATTAGTTTTATTTTTCAGAATTTCTTTATAGGGTTCATTTTATTAATTGGATTTCTGTTGGTAGCCTGTGGATTTTATTAATTTAGGAATAGTTGGAGGTTTTTTTTCCTCCACTGTGTTAAAAGCACCTGGTAAACTTGAAGTTCGTTGGTTTGGTTTTTTGTTTTGTTTTTTTTTAATTTTATAGACTTGCCTTTAGGCAAAAAAAAATAGGGCCAGATTGTTTGGCTTTCAAAGGTAAATTTGGCTTATGATTGGAAATTAAAACAACTACCTTAATGGCTAGTTAGTAGTTACTGAAAATATAATTAGCAAAGCTTGCTTGCTTTTCTCTGACTGTAAAATTACAGCAAAGATAATCATAACTGCTTTATTTCAGGCTTTTATGGATATAAGAGTAAATAAGACTGTCATATTTTTACACCACACACATACCACATGACATGCACACACGTTCAACTCGAGATCACTAAACATGTAACACTGGCTTTTCTTGAGCTTACATTTAAGACCTATACTAGTTAAGAAAAGAAGATGGCATGAACATGTGGGAGTATTGGAAGTCCTCTGTTTAATGATTCTTATTCCTGTTACTTACTGCTATGAAGCCAACTACCCGGAATATTCTTGCTTTCAGTCATATCATGTATTAAGTCCCAAATCCACTGTAGTCTCTGCTTGAGCTACGCTGTCCTTCCTCACAGCTGTAGGTTTGTTTGAAGACAGAGCTTTACACTTAAAAATTACTTGTCTGCAATTATACAAATAATTTCAGATCAGATCAGATTGGAATATTCTTTGCATTTATACTGCAACATCTCTTCTCCTCTCCTCTCCCCTCCCCCTTTCCTCTCCCCTCCCCCTTTTCTCTCCTCTTCTCTCTTCTCTCTCCCCTTTTCTCTCCCCTCTTCCTCTCTTCCTTTTTATTACTTTTCTTTTATTTAGGGCCAGGGATGGATCTCAAGGCCTCACAGTTTCTCTCAGCTTGCTTGCTCAGCTACTGCTGAGCCACGCACCCAGCCCAGCATTCTGGTGGTTAATTGGAGCTAAAAGTCTCACAGACTTCCTGCCAGGCTGGCTCTGAACCCTCATCTTCAGAGCTCAGCCTCCTTAGTAGCTAGGATTCCATGGGCGACCCACCATCACCAGCTCACCACATTTTCCTGTATCTGTGTGACTGCTACATGGGGCAGAGCCTGCTCTGACCTATTGTGGAGAGTACTGAAGTGAACCCAAGCAGTGTCTCTTCGACATCTACCGCCGTGCCTTCTAACGCAGCCACAAGTGGGGTCATGTAGTTCTACTCTGAGTTTGTTGAGATGCTTCTACAATTGTTTCTCAAAATGGTCGTACTAATTTACATTCCCATCAGAAAAGTCCATCATTTGTGACAACACAGAGGAACCTGGAAGACATTAGAGTTAAGTGAAATAAGCCAGGCACAGAAAGATAAATACTGCATGATCTCACCTGCATAGACAATCTGAAAAGGCCAAGCTCAGAGCAGCAGAAAATGGAATGATGGTTACCAGAGGTGGTGAGAAGGGGCAAAAGGCAACAGTGTGGGGAAAGGGAAGACACTGGGCAAAGATAGAAAACTCTCGGTTAGAAAAAAAGGATACGTTTTCATGATCAGCTGCACAGCACAGCACAATATTGTCTGTATAGTTCCCTAGCTACTCAGGAGGCTGAAATCTGTCAGCCCAGGCAGACAAATCTGAAAGACTCTTATCTCCAATTAGTAAAAAAAGGAAAACAGAAGTTAGAGCCGTGACTCAAGTGGTAGAACACCAGCCTTGAGCAAAAAGGCCAAGCAAGAGCATGAGGATCCAAGACCCAGTATTGGCAATGTATATGCATATCTATGTCGATCTCTCCATATGTAATTAGTAAAACGGTAGATTTTAAGTATGCCCACAAACTTATCATTTAAATAAATTATATAAGCAGGTGATACGATTGACAGGTTCATTAATTTAGTTAAACTTTCTATAGTGTACATATGTATGAAAACACCGTGTGCCCCGTGATACCTGCAATAATCATTTGCTTATTAAAAATAAATGAATAAATTAATATATAAAAATAATCTGAGGCACAACTGGTATAGCGCCTGCCTAGCAAGGATGAGGTTCTGAATTCAAACCTCAGTGCCACCAAAAATACAATTCTAGTTTCGATCAAGCCAGGCTCTACCCCTTAGGCATTTTTATTTTGATCCATCAATCTTCCTGACTCAAAACAACCCACCATGCTCTCCTACACCCAACAAGCCTATCGATGATAACTTTCAGAAGACTCTAGGTTTCCCTTCTTCCCAGCCCTCAGACACATAGTCCAGTGCTCCAACAGGCTGCAGTACTTAGTGCTCCTTGTACTTGCCATCTTGTTTCTGAAATCCTGGCCTTTGGTAACTCCTGTGAAACCTGTTATAATGTATGGGAAGATCAATGGCTCTGAGAAGAGTCTGTTCTGAATTAGAAAATGGTTGCTGCTAAGGAGCCCCGTGGGGCTTGGGGTGCCGGGGTGCTGCACACAGCCTGGCCTGGCCTTGCAGGCCCCGGGATTAGTAATGAATGTACAGAACGTGGCACTGAAACCTGCAGAAAGGAAAAAAAAAACACTTAAGCCTTTCGATGAAAGGCCGCGGGACAAGGTGAGTGTTATAATTCAACGGGAAATAAAAGTGGACGGCAGGTCGGCCTTCCTTCCAGACAGACAGTGCCTGGAGCTGCAGTGATGTATGATGCCCGGTGCGGGCAGGGAGAAGGTGAGGTGGGGGCTGTCCACCCCTCCTCTCCCATGCTCTTCCTTGGATCCCGAGCAAGGCAGGTCCCTGGAGTGACCCAGCCTGAGAGCATCCTCAGAGCTGTTTCCTGAAACCCAAGCCCACAGGCACACAGGCAGGCAGGCCCCAGGGTCTGGGGGTGCCCAGGGAGAGCGTTGATGGGGCAGGGATGGCTGCAGGGTGTCTGCTAGGCCTGTGTCTGGAGCGGACTGCACCCCCCTGGAGGCCCTTGCTAAAGCTTACTGTGTAACCAGGGCCAAGACTCACTGGGATGGGGCGAAGGGGACATTTTCAGGCCCAGTCAGTTCCTGCCTCTGGTCTTTAATAAAGGTGTCTGTTGCCGGGCGACAGTGGCTCATGCCTGTCATCCTAGCTACTCAGGAGGTTGAGATCTGAGGATTGAGGTTCAAAGCCCTCCTGGGCAGGAAAGTCTGTGAGACTCTTATCTCAAGTTAGCCATCAGAAAATGGGGAGTGGAGCTCTGGCTCAAAGTGGTAGAGCGCTAGCCTTGAGCAGAAATGCTCAGGGACAATGCCCAGGTCCTGAGTTTAAGCGCCACAATAGAAGAAGAAGGAAGAAAAAGAGAGGGAGAAGGAAGATGGTTGTCCTGACTCCTATCATGACAGCTTTGAGTTTTTCAGTTCTTTCGAAACCATCTTATTAGGGGTTCTTTATCCTCCCCCAAAGCCCCTAAGAGTTATTTTCTTGTGTGTGGTGATTCAAGACTCTTTTTTTTTTTTTTTTTTCTTCTTCTTCTTTTTTGGTTGTGGGCCTGAACTCTGGGCCTGGGTGCTGTCCCTCCGCTCTTTAGCTCAAGCCAGAGCTCTACCACTTCTGGCTTTTTCTGTGTATGTGGTGTTGAGGAATCAAACCCAGAGCCTCATGCATGTGAGGCAAGCACTCTACCACTGACTACCTTCCCAGCCTGCTAAGTTTTTGAATGCATGCATTCTTATCTAGGACTGTATGTATTGTTTATTGAGAATAAATTTTAGACAGAGAGGCTTTGGAAGGTTTGAGGGAGACTTGGGCAGAGACCCGGGTAGGAATGGAGGAAAGAGTCGCATGTGGCAGTGGCCAGGCCTTTCCTGGTGACTGGAGTCTGACGTGTCATGCATGGAAGTATTCCACAACCATTTTATCTGGCCACTTCCTTACTCTGGAATAGGCACATCAGTGCAAAATAATGGAGAAGAAGAGGCTAGGAAGGTGGTTCAGTGGTAGAATGCTTGCCTTGCATGCATGTGGCCCTGGGTTCGATTCCTCAGCACCACATAAGCAGAAAAAAACCAGAAGTGGCGCTGTGGTTCAAGTGGTAGAGTGCTAACTTTGAGCTGAAGAACTCAGGGACAGTGCCCAGGCCCAGAGTTCAGGCCCCATGACTGACCAAAAAAAAAAAAAAGGAGAAGAAATTAAAAAGGCAGTGACAGAAGGGAATAAACCGAAGGAAGGAAGGAAGGAAGAAAGGAAGGAAGGAAGGAAGAAAGGAAGGAAGGAAGGAAGGAAGGAAGGAAGGAAAGAAAAAGGACCACAAATAGTACAATAAAAAACCCTTGCTTCCATGTCTTCGAGTTCATTTCTACAAGTATCATTTTCCATGATCAGCTGCACATAGCTATGGAGCCCTTATGAGGCTCCCTTAAGAATATACTCCTTTGTTCTCAGGGTGCCAATGTTTCTACTGCTGTTTAATTAATCATGTCCAAGTGTAATTATCAATCTCGCAACATCCATTTGGTTTACTTGTAGATTTATAGGCACATTCTAATTGTTCCAATTGAGGGAAATCATGTAGCCTACGTTTCTGTACTTTGTCTTGTGAGTAAGTTTATCTGGTTTGGGGAGGGGAAGGGAAGCACAGAAACAGTGGGACAAAGGTTGAACCAATTTGGCAGCGAACCCCCCTAGACACTATGCTGGAAATGAACTATACAACTTAGGGAGGGGGTAAGGGAAGTGGGAAGGGCAAAAACTGGGAGAGAATGCAGAAGGGCCTGAGACTGTTCAAAGGAATATACTCATTCCCTGACTTGTCTACCTGGAACCCCTCTGCACATCACCTTCACAAAAAAGTTTTAAAAATTAAACAAAAAACAACAACCGAGAAGACAAACCCAAACCAGGGCATACCAGACCTAATTGAAAAAGATTTGCATTTGTGGGGACAGCTGCTTGTGGAAGCCAGGCAGTTCCCCAGCTCACGCTAAGCATGGGGCCTAGTGCCAGTGGTGACGGCACAAGGGTCTCGGGGACACTGGGTCTCTGGGGACAGGTAGAAGATGGTAGCCAGAAAAGGCCTTAACTTGGGGATAGGGGTGACTCCACAAGACACACGTGGCCATGACTTGGCATGAGTCCCCCTGCCCCCCTCTCCCCACCCCTTTCCCAGATCCTTCTTGTACCAGGGGTTGGTTTACTGTTCCTTTCGCTATTCCTTTCACCCTCAAACGAACCTGTTCTGTCTGCGTTAATTCTTTCATTGGAGGAGAAGATGAGCCTGAACCCCTAAAGGAATCACTTCATCAGAGGGATTTCGGGTTGTGAGGACGGTGCATTTAGATCAATGTCACCCCCTTCTTGGTTCTCCCCCATCTCTTCCAACCCCACCCATCCCCTCCGCTTACCTGGTTCTATATTCATGTAGCCTTTCAATGTTGCCACTGGGTTTGTTGCCTCTTCCCCTCTCCATTCATCTGTCCCCTCCCATTCACCTTCCTACCTGACAAAACATGGTCTGCCTTCTGGGTGTTTACCTGGTTACACTGTAAGTTGGTTGTTCTAAGCAGTTACACACTTGGAATCCTCCCCCCAACACCCCATCTACCATACTTCAGTCAATTTGTTCGTGTATTAATGCATATATGGTTTCTATATGGTTTCATTTATCTTGAAGCAATTTTTTTCAATCCCTAAGAACTTGGCCCCAAGAAGCTATCGTTCGTGCTACTGTAAGTTTTAAACCAGTATTCAACATGATCACCTAATGACCATTTTCATATTTTGTGTCATTTATTACAACTTTGCTACAACCCTAATCTTTCCACGTGGAAAATGGAGGCATGAGAAACTAAAAATGAAAACAGGGTCCTCCCCCAGATGAAAGAGCCAGACACGACTGGACCAGGGCTCAAACTTGATGACTCTGCTGCAGGGCCTACACTTCCCACATCAACACAAGTCCTTTTCCATCTGGGTGGTGGGCTGATGTTTGGCTGGGTGGCCTCTCCTGAAGGTCGTTTGGAGCCCAGATTCCAGTGCCAATGTGGCACTGGCTCCGTTCTCTGCCTTTTACCCAGACCTCCTCTCAGCCTGGTGAATCCTGAAGACCCCTGCACCTCCGGCAGGAGAAGCTGTGGGTGTGTCAGCTCTCAGACGTGCACTTGATTGAAATGGGTGAAGTTTGTTTTCTTTTATGTTCTGTTTCTCTTGCATGCCTTCATAGGCTAGTGGATCCAGATGGCTGAAACCCCCAATTAAAAATAAAATGAGCCCTGGGAAAGCAGAGAGAGACAGAGAGAGAGAGAGGTGGGGGGTGGTACCAAGTAGCAATTAGGGATGAGACAGCTAAAATGGCTTCATGATGGTAAAGATTCTTTCATTCACAAAGAATGTGTGTGCAAATTACGGTCTTCTCCTTTTGGACTGTAGAGACAATGTAATAGTAATAAATTGCCATCAGAATTTCTGATCTTGGTAGGAAAAGGTGTGCTATTTCCTTATGTTAATTAAGTGGCATCCTTTCAAGTAGACATTGCTCTGTAAATGAGGAGGAGAAGGAGGTGGAGGAGGAAGAGTAGGAAGAGTAGGAGGAGGTGAAGGAGGAGGAGGAGGAGGAGGAGGAGGAGGAGGAGGAGGAGGAGGAGGAGGAGGAGGAGGAGGAGGAGGAGGAGGAGGAGGAGGAGGCGGCGGCAGAGGTGGCAGCAGTAGCTAAGACTCAACCTTCCTTCTGATTTCTGAGTCTCCACGTCCACCCCCAGTGCCCTATGTGGCCAGTCCTGGGCTGTTGCTTGGAAGGCGTTGGTTTCCAGTGTAGTTTTCTGCCAACCTCACCCCAAAGCAATAGTTAGAGGAAGGCTTGGCCTCTGACATATTTTGGTTGTGTGTTTTCTTATTTGGTCATGTACACATCAGTTATACACTCCTCTGGAGTTCTGGCTAGAAACAGAAGTGAAAGAGGCAAGGAAGAGGAAGTGGGGAATCCAGAGGATGGAAGAAGGAAGAGGAGAAGAAAGACGAGGAAGAGGGAGAAAAAAGAGGGGGAGGAGAGGAAGAGGAGGAAGAGAGAAAAGAAAAAAGGGAAAAAAAGAGGAGAGGCAATAAGAAGGGAAAGGAAATGAAGGGAGAGAAAAGGAAGAAAAGAGAAGGGAAGGAATTAAAGAAGAGAGGAAAGGAAGGAGGGGTGGAGTAGTGAGGAGACTGAAGGGAAGAAGGGGATATGGGAGAGGAGAGGGCCTGAGCTCTAAGTGAAGGAAGAAAGAGGAAGAGAAAACAAGATCTTAGTGTGGAACATGCGGGAAGAGAATTGTGGACTGATTCAGAGCAAAATGCAATTCTATTACTTTCAGATGCACAAATTAATTAGCTAGTAGAGTCAAAGCAAATTCAAGAACATCTTTAAAGTGATTTGTAAGTTATCTTTTTCACTTGACTGGATCTATTCTACAGGTCATTGAATATGCTTTAAAGCAGGTCTACCCTCGATGGTAAAATCAATTTGTTTGGAAAATAGTTTGGTTTTTCTTTCAAAAATGAATTTAGCTAAGCCTCTCTTCAAACGATCACACCTTCCACCCTGGGTAAGAGCCAAATGGTTGAGATCTGGATGTGCCTGGCTCTCAGGCAAGCTCTGTTGCCATTGTGGTTTCATGGGGAATGAAGCTGCCACCGCACTGAAGAGTGCTAGCAAGGGACCCCGCCTGCCCTGCCTTCGGGCAAACTCCACAGCTGATGGTCCGCTTCCCACCCCTGTGCAGCTGCCAGCAGGCCGGCTGCAGGCCCGAGGTCCACACTGCTCACTGCAAACCCAGCGCCTAGCGGGCAGGGATTCTGTCTGCCTCTTGTCACCCCAAGCTTGGGCTGTCTCAGGGCACAATTGCAGACATGGGGGATGGAGGGGAGAGAAGGAGGAGGAGGAGATGAAGAGGAAAGAAATGGTAAGGAGGAGGAAGTAGAGGAAAAGATGAAGAAGGAGGAAGAGAAGGAGGAAGAAGATGAGGAGGAGGAGGAGGAAGAGAAGGAGGAGGAGGAAGAGGGAAAGGAGGAGAAGAAACTGTAGGAAGTGGAGGAATTGGAAAAGGAGGAAGAGGAGGAGATGAAGAGGAAGCAGAGAAGGGAGGAAAGAGGAGGAAGAGAAAAAGGAGGAGGAGGAGAAATAGAGGAAGAGGAGAAGAAACTGTAGGAAGTGGAGGACTTGAAAAAGGAGGAAAGGAGGAGGGAGGAGGAAGGAAAGAGGAGCAGGAGGAACAGAGGAGGAGGAGGAGGACGATGAGATGGAGGAGGTGGAGAAGAAGCTGTTCTGTTTGTGGTAAATACCATTGTTGGCCTATTTGCCTCCTAGGCTGGTGCTCCCGTGCCTGTCAGGCCAGGCATCCACTTCCTGTCCAGATCCCTGGCAGCTGCTGTCCCTGGACAGATGAGGCACTAGCCACCGCCCAACGGCACCACCTGGGGGGACAAGCCAGGCTTATTTTTCAGAGGGCCAGGCTGCACACCCTTCCCCTCTACCCAGTGTCTGCTTCAGCACGGATCCTTCTGGTTTGTTTTGTTTTAACTTGTCACATAGTTTGGAATTGGGGCAAGATAAAATGAGTGAGCTGAGTCAGGTGTGGGTGGCTCCCATCTGTACTCCTGCCTACTCAGGAGGCTGAGGATCGGATCAAGGTTCAAAACCACCCTGGGCAGGAAAGTCCGGGAGACCCTTTCTCTCCAGTTAACCAGCAAAAAGCCAGATGTGGAGCTGTGGTTCAAGTAGTAGAGTTCCAGCCTCAAGTGAAAAAAGCTAAGGAACGATGTCCAGGCCTAAGTTTAAGTCCCCAGATTGGCACAAAAAAATAAATAAACCAATCAATAAAGTAAGATAAAATGAGTGACTCTGGAATAAGAGAAAGCAATCTTAACCAGAAAGACAAATCAGAAACTTCAATATTATTCTTACTTTTTATATGTCCAAATGGTTAAAAAAAACTAACGCTTGATTTGAAACAATACCAAAGGAACAGAAGTGCATTTTCAAGCTCTCTTCTTCCACGTGTTTTGAATTGAGGATTCTGAAGCTGTGACTCTTGTGTCAGCAAAGCCACCAGCACAACAGACGTGGAGAACTGTCTAAATTTGGAAGTCCCAGTCTCGATTTTCAAAGCCCTACAAGTTGTCAGTGATCTGAAGGATGTCATGAAACTCTCAAAACTATTTAATCTCAATTTAATTTTATTTAAACAAGGCAATTTCTGTCTAAATAATAAACATTTGGGATTCAATAAGAAATATAAATTATAAAATAATGTCTAAATTATAAATAATGTCTAACCTTTCCTACAAAACAAAATGCTGATATATATGTATATATATATATTTATTTATTTAAAGTTTTATATTTGTTCAGTTAAAGGTCTGGAAAAGTATTCAATAAAATGTCAATAGTTATTCTCTCTAAAGTATACATGTGGACGAATTCAATTTTTCCCTTTTTTCTACTTAATGTTTCTTCTGTGAAGTTTTCTAAGTTAAGACTTGCTAATTAATAACAATAAAAAAGTACATCTCTTCTGGAGATGCAGCACTTCTGCATTACAAATCACAAACAGATAAAAATTAACATGGGGATTCTATTCATTTTCAGTCTCTCCACTTCCAGAAACATGTTTTGAATAGGTTTTCCAGGTTATTGATCATCAAAAATAAGTAAAAAGAAAAGCAAGCATTATGAAAGGGCTGGGTGCCCATGGCTCATATCTATAATCTTAGCTACCCAGAAAGCTGAGACTTGAGGATCATGGTTCAGTGAAACATTGAGCAGAAAAGCCCATGAGACACTTAGCTCCAATTAACCAGCAAAAGGCTAGAAGTGGAGCTGTGGTTCAAATAGTAGAGCACCAGCCTCGAGCAGAAAAGCTGAGTGACAGCACACTCCCAGAGTTCAACCTCTGGTTCTGCCAAAAATAAAATGTTTGGAACAATGGCTCTGGCTTTCAAACTCTTCTCTCTAACTTTACTGGCCTTCTACATCTTACAATAAGCCATTTCTTCCTACTACAAACCTACCAGCAACAAACATCCTAACTTGTATATATTCTAGGGCTATATTTTATTGAGTTGTTTTCTAATTTTCGCTATTTATACACAATGAAGGAAAACCAGAAGAAAAGTCACCAATAACTTCACTATGGAAAGGCACATTAAAATATTAACAGATGGATTTTCTCCTAAGGTGCATGTGTGTTGGGGGAGTAGGTTGTAGTATGTATGTACACATGTATGTGTGCCTTTTGGAGTATAACTTCTTGTTTACTAGTGTGAAAGTAACTAATCAAAGGCCAGAACAGAACTATCTCAGGAGGAATACAACTTGATAGTAAAGAGGACAAAACTGATTTTCCTCGAGAGAGATTTTGAAATCTCTTACAGCACACGAAAGAGTAATTGGCAAATGAGGAGAAACATGTGTAACACTATATGGTGAACATGTCAAGTAAAGATGATAAAAATCACTGAGGAAAAAATTAAACCATACAACAAAATAATGGCTTAGTAGCCATCCGTCAGGTGGAAGGCAGCATTTGAAAGTTTAAAGTTAACCATCTTCCTGACCATTTAAAGCACAGGTAACACAAAGGTGCAAATATCTATGTACAGATGTCTCTTTAATCATGAGATGAACTTTCTATGCCTGGGCTGGCCTCGAACCAGGATTCACTGAGGTTCATGCCTCCTAAGAATTACATGCTTGAGTCACTGTGACCAGCAGGTCTTCTGGCTGTACTCACCTTGGCTGATGTGCAGTCCAGGTTTCAGCCACGAAAGGGCCCTTTAGGACCCTTCGTTAAGGACCACACTGCACTGTCCCCAGCTAAAGCAAGGACACCAATGAGAATTTCTTCCTGAGAATTTCAGCTGGGTCTGGGAACGAGATTCTGTTATTCCTCGAGACCAGAATTACATCATTGACCTTGGGAGCTGTCTATAAGGTTCTTTTATCTCTATGATGCGAACCAGAGGAAAAGAGGAGGACCATGGACATAGAGAAGAACACAGCAACTCTCTAGAAGAAAAAAAAAGAAGTAAAGATAGAATATATCTAGTTTTCTAGACCCTGGTTACAGATTTCTCGAAAAGAGAAAAAGACAGAAAAATCTCCGCAGTTCTCTAGACCCTGCTTCAACCACCACGTCAAGGTTCTAGAACATTCCTGTCTTTGAATGCTGCCAGTTCACTGTTCACTGTTTATTGTATTCCCACTGGTTGTGTTTAAACTGGTTTTCTGGTTTAAGGCGCTGAGTTCAAACCCTCAATCAACCAACAAATCAAACAAATAGACAGATAGATGGGACAGATAAAATCTTTTCATTCTGCACAACCCAAATGCTATCCAGAAATAATACTTATTTATGCTCTTGATCAGTGATGATATTTTCATTAGTAATTACTCTTATGGGTAAAAAAAATATATTGTTTGTTTTTTCACCAACTTGTAGGCCAAAACAGGGCATGGCACCACAGTCTAGTTTGTATTCATTTAGTCGTATCTCTATGTATTCATAGTCTTTTTGTAGACTTTTGGGGGAGGGAAAGGGCAGAGCCTGGTTATAACCCTCAAAATCTCATTCGTCCTTTTTCCTGGGTATATATGCAAGAATCCTCCAAGGAAAGAATCCTTCCCAGTCTCCTTTGCAGTGTGTTTGGCCACATGATCAAATTCTCACAAGTAGAAGTGGAGTGGGTGTCATGTGTTCAGGTGAAGCCTGGCTGTCTTTTGCTTTTCCTTTGCCAGCACTGGGCAGCTTCCTTTGGGAATATAGAATGCAGAGGACAGATGAGGAAAATCGCAACACAATGCACAATTTCATGCATGTTCAGCTTCAAGGAAAGCTGGTGTCTGTGTAACATGCAGTTAGAAATGTTTCCTTGGTAATTGGACATTGAAGTATTTCTCTAGTTTTTTTCTTCTGTTTTCATTCCCCCCTTTCCCCGCTTCCAATCCTTAACTACTACTGAATTTTCAGTTGGGCTTCGGTTTCACTTATTTATTTCTTAAAAGCCTTTCTTCAATATGGTTCCAAAAATATTTTAACAAATCAATCAGCATTCATGAAAGTCACCCATAATCCCATCCCATTTAAAAAAATTACTTTATTTAAATATGTAAAAATAAACCATATGCATTCCCAACGCTGTGCATCTTACAAAGTAAAAACTATGATTACATCCGTCATTATTTTACCTCAGTTATGCCAAAGGCTCTATCTACCCAAAGCCATGGAAAAACCTTCATCAGCCAGATGTTTGAGAGAAATAAAATGGCTATTGGAAACATCTGGCGTTTGTGGAGGTTTTTCCCCTTGACTCCGATATTTAGCTATATCCAAATAGAGCCTCCTGGGCAGATGACCCCTGGTCCCTGAGACTCTCCTCCCCATCTCACCCATACATACGCCATGCTCAGGATACAAGATAGTGTTCAATGGTAACTAACACTAGTAGGTTTTGAAATGATCTTGGTCACCCTGACAGTCAAGCTGAAGAATGGTGGTCAGAGTCTCCCAGAGATCCATAGTAATGAATCAACTTGGAGCCAGGTTTTTGTTTTTCAAAGTTTGAGTCGACCCCAGGAGCTTAGAGTTCATACATTTGGAACAGATCCTTTCTCTGGCATGTCAGAGACAAAGTTGTCAAAATGGTAACAACAAACCCTCATCCATAATACCTTCCATGACAGTGCAGGTCTTGAGTAGGGTTTGGTCCTTTCTTGACCCTCTTGGAAAGTCTTACAATTTGATGTCCCCATCTCTGAGAGCAGTCCCATATCCTTCTTCAATTAATTTGAACAGATTTCACTGGTCTGTTTTCATACATGTTACAAAGTGCTTTGGCCTCATTTCCCCTCCTGCAATCTCTCCTATACCCTTCCCTCCTGCCGATGAACCCCCTACACTGCTTATTTTACTTTCCTGAATATTAATTGTGCCGAGGGATTTCAGCATGGTATTTCACATGTGCACATATTAGCTCTTAATCAGAATGACATGCTTGATCAATTTCTTTAAACTGTATAGAATTACTCCATCTTTCCATTTCATCTTCAGTGAGCTTTGATCTTTCAAGAGTTTATTGCATCTTACTTGTTCCCTTTATTGGCAAAACATTTTTTAGTACTATCTCCTTTTGATCCTGAGTAGGATACATAATGATAATATCATATTGGTAATGTGGTATTTTTCTCTTTTCTTCACTGATCAGCCTGCCTAAATAGCACATTTCTGATTTTCTAGTTGACACAGTTTGAAGGTTTATTGTCTGTTTTCCTTTTTCATCTAATTGCACTTTTATCTGTATTATTTCTACCAGAGGCCTCTATTGTGTTATACTTGCTCTGCTTTTCCTGCTTTCTTATAGTGGAAAGGACAGTGTCTTATCTATTCTTTTCTATAGCTTTTCTTTTTTCCTCCAGAGCTGAGGACCGAATTCAGGGCCCTGCAGACGCTCTTCCACTGAGCTAAACCCCCAGACCCTGCTCTTTTCTAATATAGACGTTTGTGGCTACAAATTTCCCTGAAATTGCTTCTTTAGTAATAGCCTACATGTGTTGTTAAACTTTGTTTTCATTTTCATTTAGTTAAAAATCTTTCTATGGGGCTGGGAAGGTAGCTCAGTGGTAGAGTGCTTGCCTGGCATGCATGAGGCCCTGGGTTCGATTCCTTAGCACCACATAAGCAGAAAAAGCCAGAAGTGGCGCTGTGGCTCAAGTGGTAGAGTACTAGCCTTGAGCTGAAATGCTGAGGGACAGTGCCCACACCCAGAGTTCAAGCCCCACGACCAACAAAAATAAACAAGCAAAAAACATCCTTGAATTTTTGTTTTCAAAAATCTTTAAATAAAAAGAAGAGACAATCCATCTTTCTACTGGAAGTTAATTGGATTCCAATTAAAAATAGAACAGATTTTTTTTTCTGAAACTGAAAAACTCTGATGGAAGTCTGATTGTCTCTGAATTGGACAGGATTTTCCTAACACCACCAGGCTTCATGTCCTTATGTCATTTTCTTGCTTTTATAGTTCTTATCATTGCCTGAAACATGGTCTTCATTTGTTGGGTTATTTTTTTCCTCTGTTTAACTTGCCCTAAAACTCTTATCTTTATATCTCATCAAAGAAAAACATGTACTTTTATACCACCAAATTGGCAAGATTAATCATTGATATGAATTCTCTACATGGTCAAAGGAGTCTAACTTGACACCATGTTAAATAGTTTACAAATCTCTAGTAAAGTTTTAAAACCTCTTATGATGACGGCCATTCTGACTATTCTAAGATGGGGTCCCCATGTTTTTATTTGCATTTCTTTCCTTGCCAGTGATGTTGAGAAGCTTTCATATATTTACTGGCCATTTACTATTTAACATTCTTTTGTTGTTGTTGTTTTAAGTACATCATGAACGGCAAATAAACTAGTACCTTTTCAATCTTTTCCATCTTCCTCTATGTTCTCTGCCTTGCACTGTACTTGCAGTACTAAAAGCCATTGCATTGCTTTGCAGCATCTGCATCCTTCAGTACCCAAAGCCTGATTCCGTTGTCATTCTGAGTGTGAGTGGGTTCAGGCCCTGGAGCAGCTTTTTACAATGAAGAGTTGGCTGGGAAACCTGAACAAACAAAGAGAAGAAAATTAACTCTGGTCTCTGGCCAAAATAATTTGCCTATGATAAACAAAATAGACAATTTCTAGTTCCCACCCCATAGCAGATTAAGACCACCTGTTGTTAATTCTCTTCAAATATTTGGTAGTTATTCCTTAATGCATCTCAGTTATGTCATTACTTCTTGTTTTAATTTTAACCCCTGCAGCACTATTCACTTTTCCACGGCTTCTTACTGTTAGAGTTACCAGTTTCCCTCATCCCAAAATTTAGACAGGATCGTAAATCTTTGATCTTGTTACCTCCTAGCAGTTGACAGCCAGGCTTGTACAAATGTCTTCCCTGGAGCAGCTTCTTAACTTCATAATCCATGCTGATTCTCCTACCTGTGCTTCTGTGCAAAGCGATTCTACCCCTGCATTAGCACTGAAGAGCATAGAAGGCAAAAGAATAAACTTGCACTGGCTAAATGAGAGCCCTTTAATAAACGATGTGTTACAGAGAGGTAGGTGGATTGTGGGTAAAATAAAGGATATTGAGAAAGGCAAGCATTAGCCACAGTGGGAAAGCTTTGTTATCCATAGGATCAAACTGATAAGAGACTAGGGCTGGGAAGGTGGCTCAGCGGTAGAGTGCTTGCCTCACATGCATGAGGCCCTGGGTTCAATTCCTCAGCACCACATAAACAGAAAAGGCCAGAAGTGGCACTGTGGCTCAAGTGGTAGAGCGCTCACCTTGAGCTGAAGAGTTGAGGGACAGTGCCTAGGCCCAGAGTTCAAGCCCATGACTGACAAAAAGAGAGAGGGGGAGAGAGGGAGAGAGAGAGAGAGAGGAGACTAGAGAAAGAAGTCTTTCTTAGACCTTAGAGAGAGTGAGAGATCTACAGAAAAGCTGCTCCCTGGGATCCATTTCCCTGGAAGGATGCAGAGGCTTTTAGAAGGAGGGCTGATATAAAGGAGCAAGAAAGGGACATTGCAACCAAGCTTTCCTCTTGCTCTCCAGTTTCCTGATGATGGCTCCCTGCGGCCAAGCCTGCCTCTCAGCTGGGAGGATGTCTGCGTGACAGACTTGTGGGGCTCCAAACTGCATCTGTAGAGTGAGGATCTGCTTTAGAGCAAGAGGAGCAAACAGAATAAACAGTCTGTGCCTGAAGTCCTGCAGTTCTCACTTTTATTTACATACACATGACATGTCTTGACACAATATGAAATTTTGCTTTGAAATTGTGTTGTAATTCACAGTTGCTCTGCTACTTGTGAGAGAATGGCCAAGTTGAACAATGAAGTTTCATGTCTGTGAATGTGTGTAGAAAAAGATATGTTCAATAGTTTTTGGTTTTTTAAATTATGTCTCAACAAGATATTTTTGGGCCACTTTCACATGGTAGCTTCTAACATAGAACACTAAGTGAATCAAATGTTATTTAACATTGATGTTTATGGGTCCAGTAGGTCAGACCCCACATTTATGACACAATTTAACCACTTTATATTATTATTTTGTGCCAGTAATGGGGCTTGGATTCAGGACCCTGTGTTCTCACTGAGTTTTTAGGTTTTTGTTTTTTGGCAGTCGTGGGGCCTGAACTCGGGCTGGGCGCTGTCTCTCAGCTCTTCAGCTCAAGGCTAGTACTCTACCACTTAAGCCACAGCACCACTTCCAGCTTTTTCTGCTTATGTGGTGCTGAGGAATCGAACCCAGGGCTTCATGCATGCAAGGCAAGCACTCTACCACTGAGTCACCTTCCCAGCCCTCACTGAGTTTTTTTGCTTAAGGTTGGTGCTCTACCACTTGAGTCATACCTCTACATGCAACTTGTTTTCTGTCCCAGACAGCTTTGAACCACAGCCCTCAAATCTCAGCCTTCTGAATAGCTAGCATTACAGGCATGAGCCACTAGTGCCCAGTTTGAGATAGCATTTTAAATTAAACTCTATTACTGTGAAAATAAACTTACTAAACATAGTCTTACCCATCTAGAGTCTTTATAAGAGTGCAGGTGAATTGGTTGTAATGAGCTATGCTAACTTTCTAAAACCACAAACCAGATTTACAAATAAAATTTCTGAGCATTTTCCCTATAATATTTAAAACAGAAAATCAGTTATAATTAGAATCTTGAGGACAAATAAACTCACTGCTCTTTTCGTGTATATATTTCTGCAGTATAACTTGGTTTCATAATGCTAACTTAAGTGAAATGGCCCACCTAGCAAGATTATAGTAATGTCAGCAATTAGTCAAATATTTTTTTGGTGTGTGACATAGTTTCAGTTCCACAGAAAGAATATTTCTAATGCATCAACTTTCAGTAAGGGAAGCTTAAGATTTTTCTAATAAGGCAAAGATTTGGTTTTCTATTTTATTTTTCACCTGTTTATTTTATTCTATTTTTTATATTTGTGTGTATATGGGGGGGCTTGACCTCGGGGACTCACACTCTCTTCCAGCTTTTTGCTAGTTAATTGGAGATAAAAATCTATCAGACTTTCCTGCTTAGGCTGGCTTTGAACTGAGATCCTCAGATCTCAACCTCCTGAGTAGCTAGGATTACAGGGGTGAGCCACAGTTGCCTGACTTTCACTTAAGTTTTTCACTCAAGGCTAATACTATACCACTTTAGTCATACCGCCACTTCCAAATTTTTGCTGGCTAATTGGAGACAAGGATCTCTTGGGGGTTTGTCTGTCCAGGCTGGATTTGAACCTTGATCCTCAGATCTCAGGCTCCTGTGCAGCTAGGATTTCAGATATGAGCACTATTGCCTGGACCACACATCTACTTACTCATTTAATCCATCTCATTATCATTGTGGTCGTATTATAACTCAGGAAGTTTTCATGAAGTAAGAGAGAATTGGGGTGAAAAGACACTTGGTAAGAAAGTGGCCAGTCTATATACAACACTGAATAATGCATGATTTAGAGTTGTGTGTGGTTTTCGCTGAAAGATTAGAGAAATGGCACTATGTGAGTTCTACAACAGAGATATCAACAAATCATTACAGATTTCATAACATAGTATTTAGATCATTCTTTTGGGGGGAACTCTGAGGAGACGTCATAATGTATGCAGCATTTGAATAGGATTCTCATGACAGATTTGGAACGTTAGTTTAGGTGTAGAATGATGTCACCTTACATTTGGGCTATGCTCTTTCTAAAGACATATCTCTGTGTTGGGGTACAGGGGACCACAGTTTGCCCTTGTCACTGAGCAATTGTCAGTATGTGTGGAATGCCAAGACCAAAGAGACTCGCGTAGTCTTTGATTATAAGAAAAGAGGGATGACAGGCACTGAGGACTCACGCCTGTAATCCTAGCTACTCAGGACGCTGAGATCTGAGGACCCAGGTTCAAAGACAGACATATTCAAGAGACTCTGATCAGCAAAAATCCTGGAAATGGAGGTGTGACTCAAGTGGTAGAGCCAATATTAAATTAAACAAAAAAACTAGGGAAGAGCTCAAAGCCGAGTTCAAGTCCAGTACCAGCACACATGCGCACAGACACAGACAGACAGACAGACAGACAGACAGACAGACAGACACACACACACACACACACACACACACACACACATGAACCTTTCAACTATAGTAACTCTAATAAAAACTTATACTTCATTATACAACCCATCAAATACTTGACAGTTTTAGTGTTATTCCATTTATTTGTTAAACACTAATAAAGTTTGTACAGCATTAAATAAATTACTGTTAATTGACCGAGTCCTAATAAGGATATTATAAAGCAAGTATTATATTATTATTATTTTCTCATCTTCCAAGTAAGAAAACTGAAGCATAAAAGGATTAAATAACTTCTCCATGTTCACACAGAAACTCTGTGAAATAACCTTGATTTGAGGGTAGACAGTCTGTCTCCTGGACCTCCACCTTCTTCCCTTCTTTCTTTCTTTCTTGCTCTTTCTTTCTTGCTTGCTCTTTCTTTCTTTCTTTCTTTCTTTCTTTCTTTCTTTCTTTCTTTCTTTCTTTCTTTCTTTCTTTCTTTCTTTCTTTCTTTTTCTTTTTCCTTCCTTCCTTTTCCTTCCTTCCTTCCTTCCTTCCTTCCTTCCTTCCTTCCTTCCTTCCTTCCTTCTTTCTTTCCCATGCTTGCTTGCTTTCATAATGTAAATTGATCCTATCCTGTTCTAATGTCCAATTCCAGGCAGTATGCATGCACTGGTAAAACATCCTCCTGGGTCAGCTTTTTTTTTTAAGCCACAAAGGGATCATGCCTGCGTTCCTGCTGAGGGTGGAGGCCAGAGGCGAGCAAGAAGGGTGAGGCCTGCGGTACACCTCAGCTTCACACCATTCTCATTCCTCTGGGCAGGAGGACAACAACCTTTGTTGTACAATACACCAGGCAAAATCATGGGTGAGTTCTTTTCCTTTCAGAAGGAACCCTCCGGGGGGGCATTGAGGAATCCTTAATTAAGAGCAATGCAATTAATTAAAATCCTAGCGTGAACCACAAAAGAATCACTTTTGAGGAATGCACACCTCAGAGCCAGGAAAGGACGGTTCATCCACGTAGACGTGCTTCGCCTGCACTCATTTTGCTCGAAGGACTTTCTAGGGATCATTGTCTCCTGGTTCTCATCATCTTACACATCCTCAAATGCTGGGTGACATGAGATTCTTCAGAGTTTGCAAAGTGACACAGCTGCTCTCGCTGGGACTCAAGGGCAACACGACAGAGCGCCACCCAGCAGGTATCAGGAGGCTGGGGGAGGCTGGGGGAGGCTGGAAGGGGACCTGAGATGCAATCCATCAAATTGTCTGAGGCAAAGTGTCTGGGAATTTGTTCTACAAGTGACTCTTAAGTTCAGCTAATTTGACTTCAAGGTCCCATGACCTCTCAAGCGGAGAGACTCTTTCTCCAGCTATTTGCCCTCCTCCATCTTGGTCTGTTGATCATAATTTAGCCAGCGACAAGGTATGCTCAAAGATCAACTTTTCCCCCCCTCTCACAAACATGACTTCAGTCCAAGTATTTAAGCACCTGAACTCAAGTGAGGATAATAAATGTCAAAGGAATATTTATAGCTTGGTACATGGAGACTTTCCAGGTCTCTGCTCTGCAATAAGACAAATCCATCTGCTAAGGGCATTAGGGTTGTGTGTTGTTGTATTTTTTTCCTCTCTCTCTCTCTTTGTGTGGGGGTTCTGAAAACTAGAAAACTGCCATATATATACAAAGACCCACATAGCATTTTAACCCTTTCCTATTCCAATAGTTGTTGAATTAGGAGTTAATGACCAAGGGCAGGTTTTCCCCCCACAATTCCTATCGTCTGGATACAGGCCCAGGAGAAACCTTAGCTCCGTTTTCTATAAGCTCCTGTCATCATCACCCTGATAGATCTACCTAAGGATTTACTGTATAGTTGTCAGACCTGGGGGTTTGGGGTTAGTCCACTCCCAGATCTATCGTTGGGATTATGACTGTTTTTACTGCTATACCATAAACATGGCTACCACCGGCATGATCCTCAGCTCAGGTACCCCATTTCCAAGACCTGGCGAACCGAACCTTTAAGCACCCAAAGCATTTTTGCGGGTTTGTCCCAGGAGATAATTTCACTCCCCCTTCTACGATAAACAAAGACAAGCAGAGATTTACCTGCTTCTTACCCATCTATTTGTCCCAGCCTAGAAAACTGCTGTCGTGTTGACTGAGGGCCGTTTAGCTGCGATATGAGAATGTCTACGCCCACTTAACTGTAATGGGAGAGTACAAGTTCAGGCAGCAAACAAGTGGAATAAGAATGTCACCTTCAATGTCTGATGGTCTCCACGATCTGCTTCACAAAAGAATCTAGTCTCATACGGATCACTGCATACAGGATGGCATTATTCTGAAATAGCATATAAATGAAAGTTTGTACCATTTCAATTTCTCACCGTAGCATAATTTCAAAAGTACGTTATTTCTTGGTTATCCATGGGCATTCAGTTCTCATCGGTTTGATTTCACAGAGAGCCAAGGTCTTTGCACTTCTCAGTGCACAGGACTGCACTCCCACTGTCCGCACCGGTGCTGCTCTTGATCAGCCAGTTGATGTATCCCCTTTGTATTAACTCATCCCTGCTCTGCGTCCTGTACCCTGCCACCCTGCCTCAGAAGCCTGGATGGAAAGCCTTGCTTTCTGCACATCCTTGGAAAATGAAGACCATGTGCTTTAAGTTTATTTTACTCGGCTGGCGTTGTGGATCGATGCTGACTTTCCTGCTTTTCTCACTAGATGCGTGCGTTGGAGGCATATCATCTTATTGCTCTGCATAGGTCAGTTTGGAACTTCTGATTTCTGCTAAGTACTTGATGGTATGGCTCTACCTTGTGTTAATACTCCTCCAGGCAAGGCTTCCAGACTGTTGCCACAAACAGGGCTGTGGTCAACAGGCTGTAGGCTCTCTAAGCTTCTGAAAGCCTTTAAACAAATTCAAGCACACCAATATACTCCCTAGGAAAACACAGGGAGTCTTGCTGAAAATTAGGTCATATCACTCTTTCTCCTAATACACAAATGTGTATGTGCTTGTACTTCTAGAAAGATTAAAAGCATCGATGTGAAACAGACCTGGACATGGCCCCAGCCCATTGGGGCTTTGTGCTTTGTTCCTTTTCACTTAATATGTCTTGAGTAATCAGTTTTCTTCGTGGAGACACTTCTCCCCAAGCTAATAGATAGAATTGTTTCAAAGTCCAAACCTTTGGCTCACAGTCTCTTTTTGTTTATATTACTCTCAAAAGAATGATCTCTTCAGGCCAAATTTCTTCCCGTAGAAATTAAATAGTATACAAGGCTAGCTAAGAGGCCCAGTTCACAGCATTCTCTCTGAAACTGTTAAAGTCTGGGAACAGGCAAGGGTAAATGAATGGAAAATAGCTTTGCAGATGCCCATGTATTTTCAGGCTTGAGCTAAAAGTTTATGATTGGTTCTTTGTTACAAAAGATGAAGATGATGATGATGATGATGATGATGATGATGATGTGGTTCTATTCTTTTTGAACCACAGATAATATGAAACCTGAGAGTAAACTGATAAAATGACCAGGTATTGGGGAAATGGAAGACTTTAAATGACCAGTGTTCATTGGAGTAGCTATGACACTGAGACACCGCAGTAAGCATTGAGACAGAAGTTACATGCAAAAACTATAAAGAGTTCCCAATATTAGGATTATAGCCTTGTAGGCAGTGCTAGTGTATGGATGGTGTAGAGGAGAAAATACAATAGTATAAATGTAATAATTTGATTCGATAAATATTTGTTGAGTTTCAACCAAGTGCCAAACTCTGGGAGTTTTTTGGTTTGGTTGGATTTTTTTTTAAATTAGTACTAGGATTTGAAATCAGGGCCCCAGGCTTGGACATTCTTACTGCTGCTCCACAACTCTGGCTATAAGCTCGTTTTTAAATTCTTCATCAAATGTCTCCAATAAATGTCTCCAATATCAGCCTCACAGTCTTCAAGAGATCTTCACACAGGCAAGTGTGAGAAATTAAGCCCTTCTTTTAAAAAATTCAATTGTTATTATAAAGGTGATATACAGAGGAATTACAGTTACTTAAGTCAGGTAAAGAGCATATTTCTTCCCTTGCTCTCTCCCAGTTTTTCCCTCCCATCCTCACCTACAAGTTGTAGAATGCATTTTCAACAGTGTCCCTCTATTTCCTTAGACCCTGCTTAACCCATATGTTCCAATGAAAATTCTTCCTTATCTAGAGTGCATCCTACACTGTATGTTGTTTAAATTTTACATGCGTGTGTTTACTGGTATCTTTCAAACTTCAGTGTGCTGAGCAACACACAGTGAACCCAGTAAAATACTGAGACTCTTATTTGGGCGCCCGTGGCTCACACCTGCAATCCCAGCTACTCAGGAGACTGGGATCTAAGGATTGTGGTTTGAACCCAGCCTGGGTAGGAAAGTCCATAAGCCTCTCTGCAGTGAACTATCACAAGCCTGGATCTGGAGCTATGTATGGCCTTGAGCAAAATAACCGAAGGACATGGTAAAGGCCTGGGTTCAAGACCCAGCACCAGCACTTGAACACATGGAAGATTCTCACATGTCACCTCAGAAATTTCTGCTTTGGTAAATCTAAACTGGGACCCTAACATCTGTCTTGTTTTAACCAAGGCTCCTCAAGTAAGCCTCGGGTGACCATCGGCGCACAGTGTAAACATTCTCTATGAGGACCACAAGTGTACCGAGTTGCTGCTCTTCCCCAGTTGCTAGCAGAGTGATCAATGGAGATTCTCTGGACTGCAGACATTAGGAGCAAAACTCCGGTGAGCCAGTGTGAGAATGCCATTTGGGGACAGGATTGCTCTCAACTACTTTCTAAATGGGAGGTGGCAGAACTCTGGAGAAGGGGCTGTGGCGGGTGGGGAGGAAACCTCGTGTCAGAGTCTCAGTCAAAAGTCCAAGCGGAGGAGCTGTCAGCAGCCAGCCTCTCTTGCGATGAGTCAAAAGACCATATTCAAACCCTCCCTGGGGAGTCGAGCTCCAAATTCCAGCCCGATAGGGCGTTATCATCCCTCCATCACAGCTAGCTTTCAACACGTCCCGAGACCCCGGCTCCGTCCTTCACACAGGCTGGCAATTGGAACCTGGGGGGATAATCTGATGCTTTTGAAACTGGCTGATGGTTTTATTTGTGATTCCATATGACAGCACTGCCTCCCCCCGCCCCGCCGCCCAGTTTTCTGCCTTGTACTCTTCAGTGGAGACTGGCAAATATATATATATATGTTTATATACATATATGTGTGTGAAATACATGTGTCTACATATATATGAAATAATTTTTCTGTACTTTGAAATCAGCAAACAAAATCTATTCTTGCTTATCTGCAGATTTAGAGGTGAACCTCAGGCCGTATGTTTCAAGCTCTTCTGATTCACTTCAGTGTTTTAAAGTCCCCCCCTGATTCATTTTCCAATGCAGAATTGTCCCTAAAGACTGCAGATCCAAGAAATTCTGGCATGACAGCTTCCTTATGGCTCCTCACTACTGCCTTCAAATACACACTCACACACACATACTTACACACACACACACACACCACACATGTGAAATGGGCCAGCGAGACTTGGCCTAATGCTGACCTCTGGATCTGTAGATAAGCAAGGGGGGAGGGGTGAACCATAACTATTTTCTCTCTAAGGGATAGTAAGAATAGCTCCGAAATAAGAATTTCTTATTGCATGGCAACATAGCTGTGTGAATTCTTTTTGTAGTCTCTTCTTACCTGCCATTCCGTCCTCTTATAAATCTGTCTTTAGATGTTTGTGTTCACAGAGTTGGCATGTAGACCATCTCTGATGAAGCCAAATGTCTTTAGTGGGTTCTCTCTGGATAGGACCAGCCTCTCCAGTCTTTCATCCCCATTCGAGCAGTAAATCCCTTTGCTCTTTTAGACAGCTCGCAAAACTAGGCTGACATCAGCGAGTCCATAGCTGCCAGGGATCATGGCGGCTCTGCTTAGAAGAACCCAGACTGCCTGGGGCACAGTTGGATGCAAAGTTTTAGTAGTGAGAAAGGAGTGGCTCCACTGATCAGAGGGGAATTCGTGTCCCTCTGGTTTAGAGTTTGCACACAAGCGCCATGCCAAGAGCAAGCAGGGGCCAAGGCTAGAGCCTCCTTAATCTGCGCATCTCCCAACCACTCTCCTGGCAGGAAGGCTGTCCTGTGTGCAGTTACTATTTCAGACCAAGTTTGCATTTCTGTAGTCCCAGATTCTAATCAGACTCCTGCCAATCTCTGAGAGGCTTCTGTTTCTCCAAGGGCTGGCCTGTTTTCTTGACCTTATCCGAATGCCTTGAGTTACGGGCATGCTGACATGCACACTCCAATCTGTCTGACTTCCATCCAAGAGCAACATAAATGTCAGATGGAGGTGCTTCCCCTATCCTCTCTTCTCCCCCAGGATACTCTAACTATCGAAGGGGGAGGAAACTAAAAAAAGAAGGCTACTGGGTCTCTTCACAGACATCAGTCTTTGCAGATGAGACTTGGCGATTTGCATTTTGTTTAGCTTTTGTACCAAACAGGGCCCTCCATCCCTAGCTGTGGCAGAGTAGCTGATATCTGGCCAGTCCTTTACTTTCAATGCTTCCCAGGAGGAGAAAGTAACGTGAAACAAATATCCAAACAAATATTCAAAGCATGCAGTGCAGGATTTGTGTTCACTGAGAAGCTAAGTTGAACAAGAGCCAAATTACCCTGGTTTGAGGACTTGCCATGACTTTTTACATGAAGTCCCAAACAGAGTCCAGAGATCTTTGCTGATACAACACACACACACACACACACACACACACACACACACGCACGCACATGCACATGCACACACACACTTACACAGATCAGAACTCAGTGCTGCTAATACAGATCAAATGTGCAAGGCCATTGCTTTGAGAGAATGACTCCCACAGAAACCTTCATAGAGGTCCCATGAAGCTTTGGCTAGATTCTAAGTCCCATGAAGCTTTGGCTAGATACTAATCTGCACATGCAGTGATTTTTTTTTTCTGCTAGAAAACTCAGCAATGGTTTACCAAGTTAGGCTGGCTGTCATTGATCTGCAATCCAACGGTGAGATAGTGGAAGGATCTTCACATTAGCTGGAGAGGACTTTACAAGCTCTATGAAGCCTGTTTTCTGTCATCCAGCCTCTGGAGAAAAGAACTATAAATGAGTCCCGTGCTAGGGTCACATAGCATGGCTGTCTCTCAGGGGAATAACCCATTAGCATGTTGAGCTACCTTTATCTGAACAGGGTTTTCTAGTCCACTCTGTTATTTTTTTCCCACAAAAAGAAAATATTTATGTCTGAATGGATCACTCAATGGTAGGGTGGCTGCTAGCATGTACAAGGTCCTGGGTTCAATTCCCAGAAGCACAAGAAACTAAAAACAAAAAATTATCTTGGCCTTCACTCCAGAGCACTCCAAGAAATAAATCCCCGCTGCACTATTCACACCAGGTATCACACCAGGTTTCACACCAGGTTTGGATACTGACTGGACACAAAAGCAAATTCCTGGTCATTTCATACACTTTCCGAGTTCCAGTTGTGAGCACATAGAGCCTACGGAGACATCAACCACAGCCCGGGAAGTGGTAATTATTCAGTTTCAAAGGAAATTCGTCTTTATTCCACTTAAGTCTTAAAAACCTTAAGCTTCAATCTTTGTAACTTTTTCCTCCCGTTCTTTAAAAAACAAAATCTTTCTAAACATGGTGTTAATTGGAAAGTATTTTTATATCCTGGCTGTTAAAATGGAGAGTTGTGAATTGACAGAAACTCATATGGAGTGAGGTGGTGGGGAGCTCAGCGGGGGGGGGGGGGGGGGGGGAGGGGGAGGGAACCCTGAGGGTTGGGGAGGGCAGTGGATGCTGGCAGAGCTGAGACTCACAGACAGGGAGTCAGATGTGCTCAGGTCTCACCCGTTGCCCACCTTGTGTGAAGGACAGGGAGCTGGGTGTTGGGTAGAAATGTTTTAATCTCATGCGGGAGACACTGCTGGCGTGTGCTGGCTGCAGCAATGGGCTGCAAGGCTCTGGAACACTTCCGGATGAGACTACACAGCACCAACGGAGTCCTGACATTAAGTGCTGTGGATCTTTCCCCACAATTCCTCTCAGGTGGGTGTAAGACCAGGGGAAACAATAAAACTTTTAAAAATAATCATTCTAGCCTGGTGCCAGTGGCTCACACCTGTCATCCTAGCTATTCAGGAGGCTGAGATCTGAGGATTGTGGTCCAAAGCCAGCCCGGGCAGGAACGTCTATGAGGTTCTGATCTCCAATAAAACACTAGAAAATCGAGAGTGGTGCTGTGGCTCAAATGGTAGAGCGTTCACCTTGAGCTGAAGAGCTGAGGGACAATGCCCATGCCCAGAGTTCAAGCCCTGTGACCGACAAAAATAAATAATAATAATCCACACTCATATTCTCCATCAACCTGGGGTGGGCGGTGCATAGAAATAGGGAAATATTTTAAGTCCACATCTGGTCTACTCCTTAGTTCAAGATTGGGGATTTTTAAAAAATCATAAACAATTACCTAGTGAACCATATTTTAAAGTTTTATTTTCCTCCAGGCCCCGCTGAGCTGCCTGAGATTGGAAAATCACCATTTGGGATTCCTTTACCCATTTTCATTTGGGCTTTGTGTTCCTTGTGATTCAAAAGCCTCTGGAAGTCAGGGATGCCAGACGAAATGTCTTTTATTTCCTGACTGCTGTGTTTCGCCTGCATCTCTCCCCTGCCCAGGCCTCTCTCTCTTCACCAAAGCCTCCAGCACCAAGACCACCGGCTCAGTCAGCTCACCTTCTGCTCCCATTTGGGAGCTAGGCCCCTGGCATTGCAGGCTGAACTGCTCTGGGGAACCCCAGAAACCCAAATCCACAATGAAATGCGATGCCACCGTATTTCAGCTCCGCTAGAAACAATATCCCAGGTGCCAACACACCCCAGTCCCCTTGCACAGTACCTACTGATCAAGAAGCCATGTGAGCCATGGAGGTAAGGAGCCAAGGTAGGAGCTGTTAGAACGAGCAGAGGACAAATTTTGGCAGTGTTGTTTAAAACCGTAAAGCACTCGACAGCGGCAGAGGTCGGTTCAACCATCAGGTGTAGACCTCAAACCAAACCATCTTTCTGTCCCCCATTTGTTTGTGTGTGTCAGTACTGGGACTTGAACTCAGGGTCCGGGTTCTGTCCCTCAGCTTTTTTGCTCTACCCCGGTGCTCTACAACTTAAGCCCACAGCTCCACTTCCCGCTTTTTGCTGCTTAATTGGAGATAAGATTCGTACGGACTTTTCTTCCTGGGCTGACTCTGAACTGAAATCCTCAGATCTTAGACTGGAGGAGCTAGGATTACAGATATGATGTCCTGATCAACCCATTTTTATACTAAATAATAATAACTTATACTCATTATAATCTAGTCCTAATACTACACAATTGTATAAATAACAAGTATTAAATATATGAATATGTGAAAGAAGACAAAGTCCCTAAAGTTAAGACTACTGTGGTAGTACATGCCTGTAATCTCAGCATTCAGAAGGCTGCGGCAGGAAGATTAAGAGTTTCTGCAACTAAGAAATCAATGAGCCTTCCGGCCAACCTCTCTGAGGAAGAGATGGAGTCATTGTGTGGACAAAGAGAGTGACAGAATGTTTGTGGGAGCGAGCCAGAGTCAAAGGAATCACTGGAGGAGAGACAAAAGATCCTGGAGTGGGCAGAATGGAAGGAACCACAGGCAAGATGGTTAGTAAATATAGAACAATGCTCTGAGTAGCATGAGCTATGTGTTTGAGAACTGTACATGTGTATAAAAGCATTACAGATTTGGATTTTTTAAACATTTACCTCTGGAAACCCATGGAAAGGAACTAATCGAAAACAGAAGACGACGGCCAGCTACTGCTGGCTCCCATCTGTCATCCCAGCTACTCAGGAGGCTGAGATCTGAGGGCCGTGATTCAAAGCCAGCCTCGGCAGACAAATCCAAGAACCTCTTAGCTCTGATTAACTAGAAGAGTGGCAGAAGTGGAGGTATGGCTGAAGTGGTAGAGCGCCAGCCTCGAGCACATAAAGCAAGAGACAGTGCCCAGGTCCTGAGTACCAAACCCTACCAACATACACAGAAAAAAAAGAGGCTTCTGTCCTTCTACACACAATTCCACTGGCTGTGGCTTGGTCAGGAGGGCAGGCTGTCATGTGATCAGCTGTTGTATGTCGGGAAAGCAAATGGTAGGCCAACACACAGCCTTATCTCAGCAACAGAGCCACTGAATGGAGCAATATAGACATGCTTTTATTAAGAGTTCCTTTTTTGGGGGTTATGTGGTTTTACAATAAATTACAATACTGCAGGCAAAAAAAGAGTTCTTAAAAATAAGTGTTTTCATTCTAAATTTTAATAAAAAGTTAACACATGTAGGTTTGTGATTGGAAGAACATGCCTATTAAAAGGACTGGCAGGAAATACACTAAAATATTAACAGTCAAATGGAAGAAAAACACTTTTTAATTTTTTTCTATTTACATTTTCATACTTTCTATAAAACGGTGCCATTTTATGATAGAGAAATTAAGTGGGGTTTTTTTTAATGCTTTAAGAGACTCTTTCAGCAATGACTATACTCTTAGGAATAACTGTAAATTGGGTACTCTGGAGAGGTGAGGAAGAGGCAAGGAGAATGAGGCGGGTGGTAAATTAGGACAAAATAGCTTTTGGAGATAAAGTCCCCGGATGGTAGGCACTGGTCCAGAGGCTATGTGTGATGATCCACAGGTAGCCACGCAATGTCAGGCCCTGAGAAACGTGGATTGAGAGCCCTGGTGTAAGCTCAGCTTGGGGACACAGGCAAGAGACACGGCGCCAGTCATGTGAGCAGGAAGGTGCTGCGATCATCGGCCTCTGTGAGGTGTTGTACTGAGCAAAAGGCTGATGTGCTTCCTTCTGGAACTGTGGCTATGCCACAAGCCACGGCAGCATCGATGTGGACATTCAGATATCTGATTTCAGGTTGCATGCACTGGGAGTTATTTTTTACCCTGTGTGCTGATTGCAGAAAGCCTGTGTGTGTAAAGTCTGTTTCTGAGAACTGTGGAGTCCTGACTGTGAGGAGAGAGAGTCCAGTGTGGGCCTGAAGCTCGCATGATCCTCCTCCAGGACCCTGGGTGTGTGGATGCAGATTTCTGCACACATGCTGACGTCTGGGAAGGGTTTGGCCTGATGCATGATGGACAAGACAGCTGGACACTACTGCAAACGCAGAACTAAAACTGCACAGAAGGTGAAAGAGCCGCTTGTTTGAGACACCAAACACGCAAGCAAGCTCCCGCTGGAAATTCACCATGCTGGGAAGTGGCAGGAGAGGAAGCCAGATAAGGGTTCCTCCAAGCTGGAGTCTGTGCTTTTTACCCAAAACTGATAGAAAAGGGTTAAAGTTTTTAATTTTACTTTTTAAAATACTATTTTAAAAAATTATCGTTAAGTAGCTATGTGTGAAGAGCTCAGATCCAGGGAGTATTTAAGAGTGTTTACTGATCCTGATCGTCAAGGTGAAGCTGAAAGGTCCTGCCCAGTGATTGACGGCTGGTGTGGCGCAATCATCACCATGGCAACACAACATGGGTTGCTAGATAAACACAGGCCAAGGGATCCCGCTTCAGTGGTTGGCAGTGCTGGGAGGCAAAGGTATTTACGATGTTCCTTTCACCAAGTGAGACACATCAAATGACTTGGCAGGACGGAGAGAAAGTATTAGATTCAAATGACAAATAATTACCTGACACCGGCTGAGCTTCCTCGTGAAGGGTTTATTAGGAAGCTAAAATTAGCCAGAACATCCCTGATTTTAATTTTCATGATTTATTTTAAAAGTAGGAAGAAAATGTCACCCGTAAGTTAACACGCAGAAGAGAAGGATCTGCCACCCCATATTATGCACGGCCAAGCCTTCCTCTGAGCTTGCCCAGCGATGATGACCTCGCTCTGGGAAACACACCCGGGAAGCTGTGGTTATCACACAGCAGAGTAACAGTGGGAAAGCAAGGCCCAGAGACTCCTGGAACAGGACGGACATGCATCTGAAGACCGGTGTTCTTAACAAAGATTCCAACCACACGCACAGACTCTTCAACAAATGGCCCTGGGAAAACTGGATGTCCCCAGGCAGAAGACGGAAACTCACACTACCCAGACACCAATTCCAATGGGACAAAGAGTGAGTTATAGCATGCAACTTTCCAGAAGAAATCCAGAAAACACTTGAAGATATTGGCATCGGCAACCATTTTCTGTACGTGATCTCACAGGCCCATGCAACAAGAGCAAAAACTGGCAAAGGGGGTTATATCAAATTAAAAAGCCTCTATCTGCCCCACCACAGACAAACTAGAGACAGCCCACAGAATGGGGAAAAAAATAGCTGGCAACTATTAATCTGGCAAAGGATTAATATTCTGGATATATAAGGTGCTTAATTACATAACAACAGAAAAGGAATCCCAAATTAAAAAGTGACAGATGACTAATAATGAAGTTACATTCATATGTATACCAATAAATATAATGTATTGAGTGGGGAAGAAAAGTATGGCTGTTATTAATAAATTACATGTAAGTCATTGTTCTTTTGTCTACCTTGTACAAGAATATCAACTCTCCTATGTTTCAACGGAAAGTAGTTCAGTCAGTGTGTGCTATGTTAATGAGCACTAGAATGCAAATGAGTTCTTATAAAAGTGACTCTGATGCCAACAAGAAATTCCTATCATCAAAGCTATCATCACACAGTCAAGAAATTCCAACAGCACCACTGAAACAGAATCATCCAGTCTTTGCCTGTTTTTTTTTTCTTTTTTTCTCCAAAGCTGTGATTTCACATAAAGTTTGTGTCAGACCTGGAAAAAAATTAATCCTTGATGAATTAGACTGTCAAATACATAGATCTCTCCAAATTTTGGACAACTAAGTTTAGAAAGCCATTTAAAATATAAGATGGCATATTATTTAAAACTCCTGAGCTTCATTGTGGTCCTGCAACTCATGCTTTTAATTCTAGCTACTCAGGAGGCTAAGATCTGAATGTTGTGGTTCGAAGCCATCTGGGCAGGAAAGTCTATGAGTCTCTTATCTCCAATTAACCAACAAAAATCTGAAAGTGGAGCTGTGGATCAAGTGGCAGAGTGCTAGCCTTGAGTGAAAAAGCTAAGGGACAGTGCTAAAGCCTTGAGTTCAAGTCCCACTCACACACACACATTTACACACATATAGACTTCTTTTCCTTACCTACAGAGTGACATAAATGATAAGAAATGTAGAATGTTGGGCTGCTGGCACAAAGCAACCACTTGATAATTAGTCATTCTAATCATAGCTATTGTTATTTAGTGGGCCAAGCCCATGTTTCCAAATGTTGGTATACATCCTGATGCTTCATTATTAATGAAGCTTAAACTCAGATGACTGCTGCTGGTAATGTTTAACACTAGAAAGCAATATGAAACTGTGTTAACACATGTCAAGTTAGTCCGTAGTCTCTTTTTAGCAAACTCGGCATTTTCATCTGATTAAAATTAATCAGGTTAATATTGAATTTTTATCAGTATAACTTGCTACATTTAGGATCCACTTCATTCAAACTTAATCTTAAACATCTCACGAAAAGTTGAACATTGCTAGAATTTTCAGATTAAAAAGAAAGATGTCTTGTATTCCACTCCAAGATGCATATAAGCCACAGTCATCATTACCAGGTATCTTTTAAGAAAAGGGACCACAGACTCTCCGGTTACTCTTCTGGAAAAGAAGAGTAGGTGTGAACTGATTTGTACAAAATGAATAGTTTTTCTAGCAGTTCAGGCTTTGGACTCTTTCCAGTATTACTCATTTGGAAACATTAAGTTTATATCACGGCTCAAGCAGTGGTACTAAAGTACAGATTCATGCCAGCACTAGAAATATGTAATGATCTTTTCATAATTGAACAAGTACAAGACTTACTCTTGTTTGTTGAAATACTCAGGAAAATTTCATGTCTGATCGATTTCCTTGAGAATCTAGCAGTTACAGCTGAAATAAAGGAATTTAAAGGAAATGTGTATTTCAGGGGAAACCCTAAGTAAGAGGGAAGAATAATATACTTTTAATTTTTTAAAAATAATCTCCATTTTCAGCAACATAGAGGACAAGATATGCTGAAGACATACTTGTATGCTTCCTAATGCTCACAAAAGCAGGGTAAAAGGGTATCAAATAATCTTTTAACTGTGTGGCTGAACTCAGTTTAAAAAATATGAGACCCAAAGACAAAAAGGAAACTAAAAACTAGAAATGACTTTGTAATCCCAGAAGTATTTATTTTTTATGAAAGTGGATTACAGTAGCTTTAGATACGTATAAAATAAGGCCTTGAACCAAAGTGAACTAACTACATAGTGTACACAAAGCCCGGTTTCCCAAAGGAAACCTATCAAAGGAGAGAATGGAAGAAAAGTCAGCCCACTGGCAATAGGTGAGGAAAAGTAGGCACACTTTAGCTTAGATGCTGCTCTTATTGTGAACAACTTATTCTGATTCAGATGTGTACTTTAAACCAAGAAAAATATAAAATGAGATGGCTGAAAAATTCAAATGGAAAAAGTCACAATAAATGTAAATGTACCAAATTTCTTCTGAAGAAATTTTCACCTGGAATAGGAAAATCTAGCTACACTTAATAAAAATGAAGAAATGAAAATAGAGATAAAAGAACAGAAAATACCATGCCATGTTAAGTAAAATAACTGCAGCAGATATGTTAATTTTAGGTTATTTAAAAATATTTTTCAATTCAAGAAATACTTTCTGAGGTAAAGAGAGGCTACCCAATGTCAAAAGGTACAATTTGCCAAGGAGCAATACCAATACTTAGTTGATAAGCAAGTTATCACAGAATTTCACTTTTTTTTAAATTAGTAAATATAAGGAGAAAACTCTAATCTAGACTCATGGTGATTTAAGGTTTATTTCAATCAGAAATGACAGATCAAACAGATAAAACTTGACTAGGAATATAGATTGCTTAAAGAAGATGACTTGCAATCTTAAGTAAATACACAATTAAAAAAACTTTGCAGATTGAAGAATATTATAAAGGAAATTAGAATATATTTAGAAATGAATGATAATAGAACTATCACGTGCAAAAATTTATGATAAGCAGCTAACATGGGAAGTACAACACAAATGTGTATGTAGGGAAGTGAAAATATGAAAAATAGGTTATTAGCAAAAATGCCACCAACCTAGTGACTCAGGAGATCTGAGATCTGAGGACCACAGTTTAAAGCCAGCCTAGGCAAACAAATCTTTGAGACTTTTATGCCCAATTAACCAGCAAAAAACGGAAGTGGAAGTATGGCTCAAGTGTTAGAGTGCCAGCCTTGAGTGAAAAAGCCTTGAGTGAGCAAGGTACTAGGCCCTGAGTTCAAGTCCCAGGACAGGTACCAAAATAATAATAATTATTATTATAATAATAAACAGCCATGTGCTGGTGGCTCACACTTTTAGTCCTAGCTACTCAGGAGGCTGAGAACTGAAAAATCTCAGTTCAAAGCCAGGCCAAGCAGCAAAGTCCATGAGATTCTTATCTCCAATTAACCACCAAAAATCCTGGAAGTAGAGTTGTGTGTGGCTCAAGTGATAGGGTTCTAGCCTTGAGCAGAAAGCTCAGAGACAGAGCTCAAGTCCTGAGTTCAAGCCCCAGTTCTTGCACAAAAAGCAGGAGAGATGGAAGGAAGGAAGGAAGGAAGGAAGGAAGGAAGGAAGGAAGGAAGGAAGGAAGGAAGGAAGGAAGGAAGGAAGGAAGGAAGGAAGGAAGGAAGGAAGGAAGGGCTTATGGATAAAGCTTGGCCATATGACTTGCTTTGGCCTATGACATCTGCGCAGACCTGGCAAACACTGTCAGAGAAGCAACTTTCGACTGTCTTTGACATCATCTAAAGTGTGCCCATTGCTCAGAAGGGAATACAATGCTATTTTCTTCCCGAGGGTCTATAATGAGGTTCCCTTTGTCAAGGGGTCTGGCATTGTTCTCGTGAGCTGACACGCTGAATTCAAACTCCTTTGGACAACTATGTAAAAATTATTTTAGAAACAACAACCATGAAATCTTCCTTTCCCTTAAGGAAATTCACATTTTTTCTATCTCACCGGTGACGACTGTCCAAACCAGTACCACCAGCACAGTGTAAGCATTTCCACGGAGAGCAAAACAACCTAGGTAGAGCCAGGAAGCCGCTAACTCTCAGGCAAAAGTTTCAAGATCTCTGCGCCCTGTTATTTCCAGCTCACATCCGCCGTGGTGTGCTTCTCCGCTTGCAGAAGTTAATCCCCAGCAATTCACAATCTAGCTTTCTTCTCATCAGCGGGGCAGCTGCCTGCCACACCCTGCTATTAATTTTTATGAGTCGTGGATGTCGGTTTTCCATTTGTTCCTCCACATGGTTTTCTAATGCTGACACTGGTTTTCTCAGAGGCTTTTAATTTTTTTTTTCTCTCTCTCTCATTTGGTAGGAGCAAGTCAAGAATCGTTCAAGGGGGAAAAAATGAAAAGAAGGTTATAATTTCAGTTTCAGTCAAGAAGGAAAGTAAGACAAAAGGCACACACATCGTTTTTTCCTTGAAATGTAGTTCCAAGCCCAAGCCAGAATTGAAGTCTCTAGGATTCTTCCATCTCTAATGAAGAAGGAAAAGAATAGTGTCAGAACGCAACTTATGGTCTTGAGTAGAAATCAGCTCATAATGGTCAGCATCAGGCGATGCCAAGCATCTGCTAGTTCTGTGAAGACTACTGCCAGGGCCATAGTCAGCCAGAGACCCTGCTGCCTGGAGTCCAGGAGAAAATCGCTCAGGTCTTGTCTGGGTGATGGGAGGGAACAGGGTCATCACAATTTATGTTCATGTGTGAAAATGGGACAGGACAGCTTGCTAAGACTGGTTTGGAAGGGGAAAGTTGGGAGAGGGAAGAGGGCATTGACAGAGGGGTGAGTCTAACCAAGGCTTTCGTGTGCCTCAATGGACAGGTCAGCATGCACATCTCATTCTGAAGCCCACATGGACAGCTAATTAATGCCAATCAAAAATGATGTGATTATCAAACACTATTAGGCCTCTGCTACGCTTATACAGCAGTTGCTAAAAATAAACAACACACACACACACACACACACACACACTTCTATTGTAATTAACTCTTTGGTCAAAATTTTGTCTGGAAATGTGGAAGAACCACATTTTATTCCTCTTGTGCTAGTAAGAGGGCTTGAACTCAGAGTATTATACTCGCACTGGGCTTCTTCATTCACAAGCTGGCACTCTACCACTTGAGCCACAGCTCCACTTTCAACTTTTTGTTGATTAAGAGTCTCTTGGAATTGTCTGCCCAGGCTCAAATCTCAGCCTCCTGAGTAGCTAGGATTATAGATGTAAACTACCAGTGCCTAATGAAAACTAGATTAAAAAAAAAAAAAGAAATCTTTTGAGCACATGGTCTTGGCCTTGAAATGGAAAGAAATGTAGAAAGCCCCAAAGCTGAAAATTCCACATTTTAATCAAAGCTGAATTCTGGAATCTCTTCTGCAAGGAAGCTATGAATGCTGTATCTTGCCATTATTTTTATATAGTTTTCCCTCCTGTCTCACTGACTTAAATATGGTAGTCACCCTGTTCTACCCTCTTTGAATAATTAACAGACATTCTAGCAGAGTGAATGCTGGGGAGCTGAAATGGGTCTTGGCTGGGGTTGTGGGGCTAAGGGAAGGACATGGGTCAACTGGAGAGAGGGTGGGTGAAGTATATACGTGAATGGAATTGGGAAACTTGGGGTTGGGACAGCTGGGATGAGCAGAGACGGATGGAAGGGATGACACGGACCAAGATGCATTGCACAAGTAGATGGGCATGTTAAATTGAGACCTCTTTGCACCTCTATCTGAGGATAATAATAGAAAAATGAGAGGAATCAGAGCTTTCCTTCATAGATCTATTTCTTTTGAATAGTGAAACATCTGTATCTCCCTTCAAGCTGCACTGAGCAAGTAACTACAACTGGAATTGTATCATTGAGTAAAGGGAGACTTGAGAAAGGGCAGCCACAGAAGTATTCATGAATACTAAAGCCAGATTTGACCCTAAATCCCCAAAGTCAGAAGAGGAACAAGACTGGAAATTCTCCCACAGCCCTGAATGTGCCAATTAATGGCATGATGCTTTGCTTTTGTTGTTGTTGTCATCTTTTATTTGTGTGTGTGTGTGTGTGTATGTGTGTGTGTGTGTGTGTGTGTGTGTGTGTGAGAGAGAGAGAGAGAGAGAGAGAGACAGAGAGACAGAGAGACAGAGAGACAGAGAGACAGAGAGACAGAGAGACAGAGAGACAGAGAGACAGAGAGTACCGGGACTTGAACTCAAGGCCTCACATTCTCACTTAGCTTTTTATCTCAAGGCTGGTGCTTTACTACCACTTGAGCCACCTTCTAGCTAGTTATTGGAGATAAAAGTCTCGTGGACTTTTCTTCCCAGGCTGGCAGATCTTGGGCTCCTGAGTAGCTAGGATTACAGCCACCAGAGCTTGTCCTGCCTTTCAGTCTTTGTATGAGCCCCAGTACAGGCCCAGAGAGCCAGATAGGGAAAAGCCCTTTAACTGTTAAATCATAAGAACAGTTGGTGTCTCAATTTGTAGTGTGGGGTTGCTGACACATTCTGAGCCCTGACTCCATTTCTGACCTCTGGTCTAAATCTGTGGTTTCATGCCAGCTGTTCAAGTCGAATGGAAAACACATTTATTAATAATGCACCTGATGGCCCTCAGCCGCCCTGCAAGGGGACACGTACGGTCGGCCCAGGCCCCTGGGCCCACAAGGGTCAGGATGCCGCATTGCTCTTCTAGCTGAGGAGCAGCCTCTGTGGTTTTCAAATGTATATCTGAAATGCACCCACCAGCAATACTGGTTTTACAGCACCCTAGGAACTGAACCTGATTGTACCTTATATTTGAGTTTAGATTTGAAAAACATATCTAAATAAGCATTGTTGATGCTGCCCTACTTCTGTTCCTATTATATCGGAATTCTCATTCCAGATAGCAGCATTGCTTTTGCAAAATATTTTTTTAAGATGAGCCATAAAGGACTATAAGAAAGGAATATGTCCAGGTCATGTCGTTCTTTTCATTTATTTCAATCTATTATCCTCACCTCTCAGGGTGATTCTCTTTTTTTTAATATTTATTTATTTGTTTGTTTTGCTGGTCCTGGGTCTTGAACTCAGAACCTGGGCTCTGTCCCTTGAGCCTCTCGGTGTTCAAGGCTAATGCTTTACTACTTGAGTTACAAGGCCACTTCTGCCTTTTTCTGTTTATGTGGTACTGAGGAATCGAACCCAGGCCTTCATACATGCTAGGCACGCACTCTACCACTGAGCCACCTTCCCAGCCTAGATTCCTTTGTTTTAAATGTTACCAACATTGTGAACAGTTTTCTGGATTCTCTGAGCTTTCTTAGCTTCAGAGTGACAGCAGAGTGCAGTTACAAAAATTCTCTGTCAAAACTTATACTGTCAGCCAAGTGCCAGTGGCTCAAGCCTGCAAGCCTGCTCAGCAAGGTGAGACCTGAGAGTACAGTTCAAAACTAGCCCTGGCAGGGGATATGAGACTTATCTCCATTAAAGCTGCCCCCAAAAAACCTGAAGTGGAGCTGTGGTTCAAGTGATAGAACACCAGCCTTAAGCAAAAAAGTCAAACGAGAGTGTAAGGCCCTGAGTTCAAGCCCTAGTAATGGCACAAGAAGGAATGCAGGCAGGCAGGAAGGCAGCAGGCAGGCAGGCAGGAAGACAGGAAGGAAAGAAGGCAGGAAGACAGGAAGGAAAAAAGGCAGGCAGGAAGGAAGGAAGGAAGGAAGGAAGGAAGGAAGGAAGGAAGGAAGGAAGGAAGGAAGGAAGGAGAAAGAGTTAAAAGCAGAGATAAAACTTCCCAATTCCCAGTTTTGGAGACCTGTTCTTCTGCCCAGGTTCCCCTCCATCTGACACGAAGCTTCTGGGAGCTTCTAAAAAAAGATCACTTTTCATTCAACTCCTCTTAATACTCTGCTTAAACCCAGCTTAGCACAGTGCCTTACACGTAGTAAGCACTCAATAACTATTTGATTGATTGGTGTGCACCCTCCCTCGGTTTCTGTGTTCTGCAGCTAACACAGCACCTCGAAGACTCTGAAAACCAAGCAGGAAAATCTCATGTTGAAGAGGAAGGAGACAGATAGAGTCCCAGAGTTGGTGCATGCTGCCACAAAGGCAGGGGAGTGGAGTGGAGCGTAAACCACATCCAGTGCACCTGCAAGTGCAACCTTACCTCTCCGGAGAGCAAATACCAATATCCCCGCCCAGAGAGCGAACAGCCCCTCCCAGCATTCATGACTGTCTCAGAAAGTTGGGTTGAATAATCCTTTCTTTTGCATACAAGACACCAACTAATTGGTCACTGGTGGCTCACGCCTGTAATCCTAGCTACTCAGGAGGCTGAGATCTGAGGATCATAGTTCAAAGCCAGCCTAGGCAGAAAAGTCTGTAAGATTCTTATCTCCAATTAACCACCAGAAAACCAGAAGTGGCGCTGTGGATCAAGTGGTAGAGTACTCAGGCCCAGAGTTCAAACCCCACGACTGACAAAGAGAGAGAAATACAGTGTTCATATATAACTAAGTGAACCCAATCAGTGAGCAATAAAGCTTAGACTCTGAAAATGATCCGCCCATCCCATCACCTGGCCTCAATGCAATAGTCTAAGAGTTATTAAAATGCCTAGCTGGTTGCATATGGGAGGCTCTGGAAGGAATGCTTTGGACCTTCCATATGCTTTAGCATTATGCCATTTGCAAAGTTCCATACATTTTTCTCTAATGGTCCAAATGAAACTGTAAGCTGCTGTGAGTGAATAAAACCAGACAGCTCTGGGCACACAGCCACCCGATGCCGGCTTAATGTGTCGAGCAGAACTGAGCGTACGCAGACCCAGGAGTGTGCACTGAGAAGGCCAGGGGTTACATGTGGGCAAATCACTGCTGGCCTGAGCGAGGAGAGATAGGAGGGGCCCAGGGCAGGAGCGGGGAGACTGGGCACTGAGGGTAGACAGATGAGGGGTGACGGAGCCATTAACCAAAACAGTAGCAACGGACGTGGTAAGAATTCTGGATAGAATCTGCTAATGGAGTTAGAGGAAGGACAAAATAGAAGAAATGACTCCGTTTCTGTTCTGGCCAGCTGGCTGAATAAAGATGTTATTTGTATTTGAAAATGTATTTGGAAATCTGATCCTCAGATCTCAACCTCCTGAGCAGCTGGGATTATTACATCAGTGCCTCCTATAAAGCCATCTTCTGACTGATGGTTCCATTCCTCAGAAACTCTTGTAACTCAATAAGTAAGTATCAATAAAGATTCCGATTCTTGGGAAGGCCAATCAGAATGATCATGTTGAGGCTAGTAATTTTAAAGGGAGAAAAGAAGAAGAAGGAGGAGGAGGACGAGGAGGAAGAGGAAGGGGGGGTGGTCCCAAAGGGAGACTTAAAAATGATCAACACAATGATTACAGGATATTCAGTCTCCAAAAGATGTGTCCTTAAGCCGGGCACCAGTGGCTCACACCTGTAATCCTAGCTACTCAGGAGGCTGAGATCTGAGGATGGCGGTTCAAAGACAGCCAGGACAGGAAAGTCCAATAAGCCACTAGAAAACCGGAAGTGGCCCTGTGGCTCAAGTGGTAGAGCACTTGCCTTGAGCTGAAGAGCGCAGGGACAGTGCCCAGGCCCAGAGTTCAAGCCCCACAACCAACAACAACAACAAAAAAATGATATGTCCTTTGTGTAGCATCACTATTTAGCAGCTACAATAGCCAAGAGCAGTAGATAAACCACATTCAGGTCTACATTACAAGCTATAGACCACCAGTTAATAAACTCAATTTCCCAGCAGCCTCTTCTTGGGGTACTCCGTGCCACCCCTCCATCCTTACTATGGGTTTGTTACCCACAGTAGGGTTAGGGAACCACAGCCCTATCTTTCTTTGACCATTTCCATCACACCCCAGCTCTTCTCCCCTCTGCCCTTCCTGCCTCTCCCTGCAGAAGGCTCCTCCTGACTCCGACTGTATCTCTCCATTTCCATCATTGCATGTGAAACTCCAGTTTGCTACCGGCTTTTAAATGCTTACACCTGGTCCAAGATGGCCACTGTTGGAAGCAGAACAGAACAGTAGTGCAAGGCTCGTGGGAGGTGGGAATACTGCCTTCCTCCCACCTCCCATCGACGCCTCCTCCCCCCCCCCCCCCCAAGCTCCACCAAAGTCTCCAATTGGTTCCGGCTGGCAGCATCATAAACAGCTCAACAATCTGGGCTTTCAAAGGCAGAGAGCAGCCCTCCGGGTGGTCCTTAGTGATTTGGAGGCTGTGGCTTCCTTAAAGAGAGCTGGGGAAGACCCTCCTGCTGTCCGCCCTTCCTGGCTCCTGCTCTCCCTGCCAGGGAGGCCTGAGGTCCCCAATGCTCCCTCTTCAGCTCCACCCTTTCAATGTGCTGTGTGCTTACCCTTCCCACCCCCCCACCCCCCCACCCCCCCCACCCCGCTGTTCTTAACCTCATAGATGACCTCATCCGAAAGCACTTTTCTCCAAGAAGCTTCCCACAGTTTATTCCACTTTAGCCTTCTGCCTTAGATGTAGCAAATTACCATCTCAGGTTTTTTGTTTTTGTGTTTTTGGGGGTCCGGTCGTGGGGCCTGAACTCTGGGCCTGGGCGCTGTCCCTCAGCTCTTCAGCTCAAGGCTAGCGCTCTACCACTTGAGCCACAGCGCCACTTCCGGCTTTTTTCTTTTTGCTTATATGGTGCTGAGGAATCGAACCCAGGGCCTCATGCATGCAAGGCAAGTGCTCTACCACTGAGCCACCTTCCTAGCCCCGACCATCTCAGGTTTTTTTAAGGCTGGTCCTGGGACCTGAACTCAGAACCTCACAGTCTTGCTTAGCTTTTTTACTCGAGTCTGGTGGTCTGCCACTTAAGCTACATCTCTGTTTCTGGCTTTTTGCTGGTGAGCTGAAGACAAGAGTCACACAGACTTTTCTGCTGAGGCTAGCTTTGAACTTGGGTCCTGAGATCTCAGAGGGTCCCAAGTAGCTAGGCACCCACTCCACCTGACCTTTTTCCTATAACTGAAACAGATCTTAACCTATCGTGCAGTTCACTGTACTATTTGTGTCTCTCCTGCAAGACAACAGGTTACAGCCATATCTTAACAATCCTGGTTATGAGTAGAGTACCAGGAACAGTCCGTTGGTGAGTGCAACTCATGTCTATCACACATCATTCCTTGGATTCCTTCACCTCAAAGCATCCCGATGGAAATACTCCTATGCAGAATATCACAGTGTCATAGTAAGTCAGTAAAGTAACTGTTAAAAAATAGTCATATAGCCAGCCCAGATGGAGGAATCTGAGAGACTCTCATCTACAACTAACCAGCAACAAATCGAAAGTGGGAATTGGAGGAAAGCGAAGGAAAGAGTGACATTGTCCAAAAAGGATATGTACTCACTACTTGACTTATGGAATGGTAATCCCTCGGTACAACTCTCTAAAAAAAAAAAAAAACAATTAAAAAAATTCAAATGGAAGTAGAGCTGTGGCTCAGTGGTAGAGCATCAGCCTGAGCAAAAATGCCAAGCAAGAGCACAAGGCCCTGAACACAGACCCCAGTACCAGAACTGGCACAGTCTCTGAGCATCAGGGAGCCAATCAGAATGGTTGAGGTCGATGATTTTCAAGGGGAAAATTAATATCCCCCCCAAAAGGGAGACATTAAAAATTGTCAACATGAGAATTTTTAGGGGCTTTGGGTTTTTGTTTTGTTTATTTTCAACTATATTTTTTTGTCTTTTTTGGTACTGGAGATGGAACCCAGGACATTTCACTTGCTCGGCCGGCGCTTTGACGCTGAGCTGCATCCCAGACCCACATAGTGGTTTTTAATCCATGGCATGCTTTTAAAACTTTTGTCCATACAGGGTGCAGGAGCTGATTGTCCCAATTAATGTACAGATGCATTTGTATCTGCAACTTAATAGGGGACAGGAAAGCTTGCCGGTAACAATGGTCTGTACAAGTGGTCGGGCCGTTCCTAAAAGCACTGGCTAGTCGAGGGGCCGAGTTCACAGCCCAAGCCCCGGGGCTGTCCTCCTCCAGCCCACCTCCTGAAACAGCTCAATTATCCACGTGGGCACTCATTACTCCGAATTAAGCGCTTGTATGCAAATGCTTATTTTGGATAATTCAAAAGCTATTCTAGAGAAGTGCCACTGCCCCCTCGTAATTTTGATTGATGGCCAAAACACTTTACTTGGGAAGGCCAGCCACTCCAGTTGGAGGACAATTTATTAAAAACATGTCACACGTGATTGACCTGATTTACTTTCCAATCTTTTTTTTTTTTTCTTCCAGTTTCCCATTCTGTAAGATCCTTCACATCCAACAAAAATGTCTCCTCGTAGATGAGAGCAACAGCCCTGGGAAAATCTCAATCGATGTCTGGATTTCTCTGCACTTGGCTGCTGGGTTACTTCCTGGCATAACACTTCTGAGCCACCAAGAGAGCTTCCTGAAAGGACAAGGCAAGGAAGAACTCTGCCCACGCTTCCTTCACCTCCACAGACACAGCTATGCTTCTAGAAGCTTTCTGGGGACTAGAGGGGCATTGATACTTGAACATCATCTGTGTGTGCGCATGTGTGCACATGCATGCCAAAACTGGGGCTTGAACTCAGGTCCTCTCTTACTTGGCTTTTGCACTCTACCACTTGAGCCACAGCTCCACTTCCAGCTTTTTGCTGGTTCATTGGATATAAGAATCACACAGACTTTTCTTCCTGATCTGGCTTTGAACTATGGTCCTCAGGTCTCAGCCTCCTAAATAACTAGATTACAGGCGTAAGCCACCTGCACCCCTCAAAACATAATCTTTTTAAACACCAAATCCATCATGTTGATTTTTCCCCCCCTTGGCTTTGAGGATAATGTTTGAGAATTAAACTGTAAAATCTACATATTATAATTAAGGTCTGCAGGTTGATTTGATGATGTATAAGCTTGCCGCCCTAAATATCATCTGAAATATATGCCCTACCATCAGGAAGCTCTGATCTTTCTCTTCCCTTACCATTGGCAAATTGCTAGCTTTGCATACCTCAGTTTCTCCTCTGTAAAATAGCATCTATTTTAGAAGAGTGTTTGGGCTATTGTCAACACAGTGCCTGGCTTATAATAGACACTCAATAAATTTAAGAGTTACTGAATATATCAAGCCTGAACTGCCCACCTGTTCTTTGTTTAGTGAGTGACAGAGGCTCATCATGTGAAACTTCAGAATATCAAAAAACAGAGAAGAGGCTCCTGTGGTAGAAAATCCCGAGGAGAGGAAACAGGTAGACATCAGGATGCACCTTTCTCCGGAAAAGGTGAAATGATGCTTTAAAAATTCCCAAAGTGATTTTCCCCATAGGAACAATCCAGCTCTAGTGGACAGAAAGGAGACACCTCAGAAGGCCAAGGTAGGATCATGCTTATGCAAAATAGAAAACCGGGATGGTGTGTGTGACAGAGGAACTGACTAAGCAAAGAGAAATTATTTTCTATGACAGAGAAAGAGAGAGATTATTTTAGTTGGGTGCTGGTGGTTCACACCTGTCATCCTAGCTACGCAGGAGGCTGAGATCTGAGGAATGTGGTTTGAAGCCAGCCTGGGCAAGAAAAGTACATGAGACTCTCATCTCTAATTAGCCAGCAAAAAAGCCAGAACTAGAACTGTGGTTCAAGTAGTAGAGCACTGGCCCTGAGCAAAAGAAGCTTAGGGATAATACCAGTCCCTGAGTTCAAGTCCCAGAACCTGCAATAAGAAAAATTATTTTAAAACTGCACATGGTGTCTCAAGCCTATAATCCTTGCTACTTGAGAGGCAATGGTCAGCAGATTGTAGTTTTGAGGCCATGGAGGGTGGGGGTGACAGGGAGGGAGAAGGGTGCTGGTCATGAGACTTCATCACGGCCTGTGCCTGTGATCCCAGCACTGTGGGAATGCACATAGGAGGACCACAGCCCAGACAAGAAACGAAGCCTGCCTTCAAAATTAACCACCACCAACAACAAAAAATGGACTGGTGGATTAGTTTAAGTGGTAGACCAACTGCCTAGAATATGTAAAGGCCCTAAATTCAAGCCCCCAAACTGCTCCTTCTCCCCCCACAAAAAACTAAAGTAAAGAATAAAAATTACTTCAGAAAGTTAATAGAATTTAAATCAAAGATGGGATGTGGGATCAAGACTACATTTGGACATAGGCAAAATGATGTCAAACAAAGAACATGAATGAAACTGAATCCAGGAATTACAGTCAACTAAGAGTAGTTCCAAGGAAAGAAGAACAGGATGGAAAATAAATGATTCAACAAAAATAAAATAAAATTCTCCAGAAATGAAAGTTTCCAGACTAGAATGGCCCATCCTACGCTTGATTCTGGTGGAAAAAGTCCAGTGCTTGCAATAAAACCAGGAGCGTCAGAAACCTTATAACAAGAAAACCAGAGAGCGTGTAATAGGAAGTAGCGGTAACTCTAGACTGGTGACTCAGCAGCAGCTAACTTGAACTTGGTTGGTCTTATGCAAAGATCCTCCTATCTCTTCCTCCTGAGAAGTTAGGATTACAGGCTAGGACAGCATTACCCACTTTACTTATTTACCCAGAACCCTGGTCCTCTGTGCACCATCTTATCTAAATTCACCAAACACTGCTGGAGTAGGTATTGTTGTAGTTTCCACTTTATTATACCTGCCACTCTGAGGTGGTGAGGCCGAAGGCTTCGCTTACGTGCACGTTCAGAAACGACAAACATGATCTAAATCCAGCTCTGCCTCCACCTGAACCTCGCTTTACCCTATGGCCTTGGTCATTCTGCTACCTGTGACCTTCATGGAAAGAAAGCAAGACCCCCAAAAAAGGGATCAGATGGTGAAGGATTAGTCTGGAAGACAGCAGGGTATTTGCAATCCATAAAAAAAAAAAAAAAAAAAAATGTGTGATAAAGCCGAGCATTATGGCTGGGAGCTGGTGGTCATGTCTGTAATCCTAGTTACTTGGGAGGTTGGGATCTGAGGATCATGATTTGCAGCCAGCCCAGGCAGGAGAGTCCATGAGACTCTTATCTCCAAGTAACCACCAAAAAAGCAATAGCAGAGCTGGCTCAAGTTAGAGTACCATCCTTGAGTAGAAAGGCCAAGGAACAGTGCCCTGGTTCTAAGTTCAAGCCCTCCCACCCCCATGAAAAAGTAAAGAAATTAAAAATTGACCATCAGTGGGGAGCAAACACTTCATTACCATTGTAGTTCACATGCTCTCAGTCGAGCGTTTGGGATCCAATTTCCCACTGAAGAAGTATAAAACACCTACCTCAAGAGTTGACAAAATTTATACAGTTATTTTTTTAAAAAAGCTAAAAATTCAACAACACAAACCCATTATGAAAATATCAGATCCATGCTTAAAATAATACATGTTTTAAAATCATTCAAATATTGTACAAAATGCTGGGGGTGGGGTGGGGGAGGGAATTAATTTTAAAAAATGTATCCTCTCCTCAGATCGTCTACTAGGGAAATCAAACCTGAAATGAACTGACCAGAGGGCAAATCAGCCAAGGGAGGAAAACACCATGCTCAAGCTCTAGAGGTGGTTCACTGGGTGTGACATTGTCCAAAGGGGCAGGAATAAATGGAAGCGTCTCCAGGAAGGGCCTTTCTCCAGGCCCCTGAAGGAGGAAGCAGAGGGAAAGCAGGAAGAACCATCCCAGGAAAGACACATGCAGCCTCTGCAGGGGAAGTAGCAGTGAGCAGACAGAGCTTATGGCCGGATCTGGGCAGAATCCAACCACACAGGATCCTAGAGCCCTGGCACCCAGCAGCCTCCTCCAGCTCCCTGCTTAGCCCTCTTCTGATCCTGGCAGAAAAGTTATAATGGAGGAGTCCCCACACCCCCCACCCCCCTTTCAATATCACAGCCTTATGTAAATCAGACTTGACACCCAACACCCCTCTTCTTTTTTCTTTCCTGAGCCATTTCCCCTGTAGCCTTGACAGGCCAGCCCTGAAGACCCAGTTCCCACTTTTGTAGATCTTAGGGAGAGACGTGCGGTGTGGCAGGGTGCCAGGCCCTGATCCCCGAGCTGGAGTGCCCCCCACCCCCGGCAGGGGTGGGGAGCGGTGGAAGGGGGTGGGGGGAGTTGATCTGACATGCAGAGTCAGGAGCAAGACTCCTCTCAAAGCCCTGCGTGGACATCAGCGCTAAATTGCACCTGACATTTAATTCCAGCTTTGGGCAGCTCTCTGTGAAACCTGACTTCTCTGGGACGTTGATCAGCCCGCAGCTCCTCATGAGCTTTGACGCAATCAATTTTCTCTAGTGGATTTGGCGATCATTAGCTGACTTTCAGAAAGGCCCAGGTCGTGCTCAGCTTTCCACAGGCTTCCAACAGCACACACATGGAGGAAATGATGAAAAATTGCTGCTGGCAAGTGACTGCCCCTTTCCTGATGGAACAGAACCAACACAAATCTCTCAAGAGGGCCACGCCTCTAATCCTATCACCTCAGTGAGAGTTGAGGAAAGGGCCCAGTGGGTATAGGCAAAGGAGAAACGTCCAGTCAGGCTCTGCTCATTCCAGCCATTCTTGGCAATCAAGAGGCATTCATTGCCCCAAACTTGCTTCCTACCTCATCTTTATTCACCTAGGTACTAGGTGGTTAAGAACTTAGGGTCTAAATTCTTAAGCCACTAACCTCATCTTTAGATGGAGAACCAGTCCCCTTCACCGACAGAATGGTGACTTCTTACACTACACAATCCACAGTGGCGGGCTAACTTCTCATGAAACAAGGGAACTGCCTGCCTTGTGCGCAGCTCCATGGCTGCTCACCAGATAGATGCCCTGTGTGGTCAGTTCTCGGGAAAATCCCCTTGTACACACAGGGGAAAGCACACCGCTGTCAGAGGCTCGGTACTGGAGTGATTAAAAAGTGGCTCTTTTTTGAAATTTAAAATTATCTTTAAATAGTTGTGTCAAGGGGTTTCAACAAGTCGTTTTATGAATATAATGAACGTGGAGAACATCACACCTTCCACTGTTTCTTAAAGGTTCCCCTAAAAACACATGAAAGTACTAACAGTTTTGTACTGTTAATACATGTTTGTAAAGCATAGCATATAGCCTGCCTGCTTTCCTTCCTTCCTTCCTTCCTTCCTTCCTTCCTTCCTTCCTTCCTTCCTTCCTTCCTTCCTTCCTTCCTTCCTTCCTTCCTTCCTTCTTCCTGTGTGAGTACTAGGGCTTGAATTCAGGGCCTAGGCATTGTTCCTTGGCTTTTTTGCTCGTGTCTGGCACTTCACCACTTGATTTCTAGCTTTTCTGATGATTCACTGGAGATAAGAGTCTCACAAACTTTCTTCCCCAGGCTGGCTTTGAACTTGTTTTTGTTTTTGTTTTCTGTCAGTCGTGGGGCTTGAACTCTGGGCTTGGGCGCTGTTCCTCAGCTCTTCAGCTCAAGGCAAGCACTCTACCTCTTGAGCCACAGCACCACTTCCACTGGCTTTGAACTTGGATCCTCAGATCTCAGCCTCCAAAGTGGATCCCAGTAGCTTTACTGTGGTGGGTTCTCTCCAGCAATACACAAAAGCACGAGTCCTCTCACACCTCCAATCACTCAGTATTATCCATCTGAATGACAGCCACTCCAAGTGTTGTGTAGTGACATCTCTTGGCAAATTTAATTTGCACTTATCTGATTATCAAGTTGAATGTATTATCATGTATTTCCAATCAGTAACTCTTCTTTAAAATGTGTGCTAGACCACAATCCTCTACCTCCCTCTGCTCACACTTAGCTGGGATTACAGGAATGCACCACCACGCCCAGGCTAAAACAGTTTTTCAATCAGGCCGAATCAGCCTACTAAGTGCCGAAGATTCGGTGTTGTGTGAATTATTACGGGGGAAGACATTAACCCGTAGTGCTAGCCCTTCCATATTACCACCCTGTAGCATGTTCCAAAGTGTGTGTGTAGCACTGTGCCAAGAGAAAGTGAATCTTCTTAGGAGACCACTGCTGGACACAGCGTATGGCCCTCAAGTCCAGTCAGAGATGCTTAATCAGGAGCTAGCCTTTTTTCACTTGTGCTGATTTCAGCATCATTGATCTGGTTAAAAATCCCTTAAAGGCAGCCTCTTTTGTGGCCAGTCCTGTATCAGAGGTGTCTCAGGCAGGATTAGGTTGTGCAGCTCTGTCTTTTGGAGTCCCTGTACTAGGTGGGGGCGGGGGTGGTTAAAACTCTGTCATTGACTGTTGGTTATCTCTGGTTACTTCCGCAGTCACTTCCAGTGGGAGCATTTTTCTTGGGGTGTATGTTCTCAAGCTGGCAAAAGAGACCAGGGTGTGTTGGCTCTATTGACATCTACTTCTCCTTGAGCATTTCTTTCATTGAAACACAAGTGTTGTTCACTTAGCAACTACATCTACCCTTGGTCCCAGAAGTTAAGATCACCAGCCAGGAACCACCAGTTCACGCCTGTAATCCAGCTTATTAGGAGGCTAAGATCTGAAGACTGCTGGAAACCAGTTGGAGCAGGAAAGTGGGTAAGACTCTCATCTCCAATTAACCACCAAAAAGCCAGAAGTGGTGCTGGGCAGTGGTGGCTCATGCCTGTAATCCTTGCTACTCAGGAGGCTGAGATCTGAGGATTGTGGTTCAAAGCCAACCCCAGGCAGGGAAGTCCATGAGACTCTTATCTCCAACAAACCACTAGAAAACTGGAAGTGGCATGGTGGCTCGAGCAGTAGGGCACTAGCCTTCAGCTGAGGAGTGCAGAGTCAGCGCCCAAGCCCAGAGTTCAAGCCCTTTGACCGACAAAAATAAAGCCAGAAGTGGGAGTTAAGGTTCAAGTGGTAGAGCACCAATTTTGAGTGCAAAAGCTCAGGGACCATGCCCAGACCCTGAGTTCAAACCCCATTACTGGCCCAAAAGAAAGTACAGTGAAGAAAGACAAGAAACTAAGAAAGAAATGAATACCACAGGTGAGTCTCAAGAGAGAACCAATCCCAGCTTAACTTTTACTGCTAATCAGCAAGAGTCAACATTCTTAAGGACTCCCAGAAATCCCACCTCGAAAGCCCCACAGCACATGCCGACTGAATTGTCACCAAATCCGGGCGATTAACCCCACAGCTGTCCCCGAGCCCCTGCTCACAGACCCCCCCTCCCCCAGTGTCTGCACGCTGCCTTGGGTGACTGGCAGCCGGGTAGGAGGCCTGGATTCCGAAGGTCACAGCACATTCACGGATAGCTTGTCCCATCTCCCTCCACCCATGTGCTGGATCATTTTCTCTGGAACTCAAATGGCTTTGCCTTTCTTTTCCTTCGAGTGAAGAGAAGAATGAGGTAGGAGGAGCTAGCAGTGGGTAGACAGGAAGCAGGATGCCAAAGAGCACAGGCGTGCGTGAAGGCACAACTGTCTGGAGAAAGAGAGACAGTGCAAGATGAAGGAGGCTGAATGAGCCTGCCACCTGGCTGAATTTACCCAGGTCAGGGCAAAGGCTTGATCTTGACGGGTGTTACAGAGCCAAGAACCTGAATCTTTTCCAAATGATCAGTGATTTTCGACGGCCTTTGGGGATTTTGGAGTTTTTTTTTTTTTTTAACTTTTATTTTGGTTTTATGCTGTTTTCCCTAATTCTGTCTTTGAACTGCTGAAGGATAAAGTTCTGCGATTCCCATATGTTGTGTCAGGCTCTTTCTGTCTTCTGGTCCTCACCACACCTTCAGGAGAGCTAGTCCTCAGGAAAAGACCTGTCACAAGTCATTCACATCTTGATGCGAATTTAAACCAGCTATTACCTCTCCCTAGGGTATTGGTACTTGAAGGTTGTTTGTTTGTTTTATTACCCTCCCCCACTCCCGTAAACACATAACAACATTTTTCCTGTTTCCAGAGGAATCTAAACTCTAGTCACGAAGCAGCAGGAGTGATTGGGAATTCAACTCTCTGCCCTTCTATATTCATTTTCTGTGACTGTACAGCAATTTACTCCCCATCCAGAGGTTATACTAACAAATGTGTATTATGTCATCCTTTCAGGGGGCTCAGAAAGGAGGCACAGTGTAGGTGAGCCTCTCTACTCATTTCTCGCATGAGGGTGCTACATCCAGTCACGTGACCGGGGAGTTCTAGTTCCAAAATCACTCATGGGATCTGTGGCTGGGCATCCTCCCTTCCTGTCATCCTCTTGTTAGTTATCCTCTTGTCTTTTGTCTCCATAGAAACCATGTGTGCTGGTCAGGACCCCAACAAACGCATCAGCTGTCCAACAATCAATCCTCGAGAAGATCTGGCTTCATCATTTCATAGAAAAGCAATGGTTAATCAACTATTGAGTCTCCCTGCCAATGCAAACTTGATTTTTATTATGCCCTGTAGAGGGAGATTTTCCACAAGGCCAGTAACACAGGCACTGGATTTCCCCAGGGAAGAAGGCCAAAAAAATAAAAAAATAAAATAAAATAAAATCTGCATTTCCAAAATGGAAGCCACCTTCCTTTTCTAACCTAATCTTGGAAAGTTATGGAAGAAGCTTGTAACTTAACAATGCTCTTCCAATACTTGCACCATCTTCTCTTCAGAAGTGGATCTGTTCATCCAGGCTGGGTTAAGCAAAGGAGAATGGCTTAAAGCAGAGTGTGAATGCTAGGGATTATTAAACTCACCCCGGAGGCTGCCCACTTTATTCCCTGTCATCGATTCGTTCTAGTGTAGCTGTTTGTGTCCTATGTAAACTTACAGAATATGTTTCTTAAAGTTTTATAGATCAATTAGAGGTAAGGTATTTAAAAAAATATATGGCCACATGATGAATGATTTTTGCCAAAAACAATTTGACTGAAAGCAATTTTGTGGAAATCGAGTAGTCCAACATCAATTTGGTCAAAATATATCCTAGTCACTGGAGGAATAGAAATATAAAAACAAAATAAAAGTCAAAACTCCCCAAATCCTAAAAGGCAGATGAAAATGACTGAAGTCTCATAAAGGGTTGCAAAAGAACTTTCTATCACATACCAAAATAAACAATACCGTGAAACTAGAAACAGGCGATTAATATCCCAACAAATTATCTTATTGGTCTGCTCGCTTCATAAAAAAAATTGTATTTGGCCAAACTGCCCTCAGTGGAATCACCCTATGCCATTAGAAGAAGAATAAAATTATAACTACTTCGAAATAAACCTGTTGCCAGTATTTCATAATCAAAATTTTCAGAGTAGGTGTTTAGTGTTGGAAGGCTAAGAGACAGGGCTGGATTATTGACTCCATGACTTCGCGGTCTAAAACGACAATAATAACATGTAATCTCCAGTGGTTCCTGGGAGTTGAGGATTAGGGACTAACTTAGCTGCCAGTTTCCCCTGAGAATCGCACAGGAAGTGTCAGGCAGATGTTAGCTGGGAGTTGAAGCCAAATGAAGACCTGACCAGAGTTGAAGTCATTTCTTAATGGCTTGGCCTCAGGGTTGCTAAGTTAGGTCTGGGTGGTGTTGTTTTGAGTGTGGTCACAGGCATCACTTCCTGTAGAGGGGGGAGGGGGAACCCAGAACAGGAAGTCACACGCCACCAGAGTGAGGGAGGGTCCCACAAATCCCATTCCCGATTTCAGGGGAAGACACTACCAAGGTGTGAATATCAGTAATTGGAAGTCATCTCAGTGGAGACCAGCTATCATACAAACAGAGAAGTGAGCCTCACGCAATCAGTTACTTGTCTGTTGATTTTCTCTCTCTGGGACCCTTCTGTCTCATTTCAAAGACAACCTCATTGGCCTCTCCTTGGACCCAATGAAGCCCAAGTAAAAGTGAGTTCAAGTTTTTAGGCAATATCCCAGATGGGGAAATTGAAGGACAACTTATAAGAAGAGCCAGCTTCTACCTGTGGAATCCCAGAAATATCTGACTCTTACTCAGAAAATGACCAATCCTGTTGCTTCGTGACTAAAATATAAATTTTTCTAGAAGTAGGAAAAATGTTGTTACACATTTAGGTGGGGAGGGGGCACCTTGAAGTGCAAATACCCTAGGGAAAGGTAATACACTGGTCTAAATTCGTATCAAGGTGCAAGTGACTTGTGAGGAGCTCTTATGAAGCTGTGGTACCAAATAGAAGGTAGAAAGAGCCCTTCACAAAATACAGGGGAAGGAGAAGTCAAAACACTGGCATCTCCATTCTGCCACGGCAGTGCCAAGACAGGGTTTTAAAATGTAAGGTAGATCCAAAGACTAGGAACCCTGGTCCTGAAACAGAGTGTAGTTAGACAACCAGTAATTGGAAGAAATGTCGTGGTTTTTAAGTTAGTGTCCAAAGGCTACAGGTTGTGACGATGACTTATTTGTGCCTTAGTGGCCCCTGTGAAGACACAGTCATAAAAATCACACTTGGACCAGATGTGAATCACTGCTGCCATGCTTCTGCTGGGCCTTCATCCCACCTGGAATGGTCCCAACTGGGCAGAAAAGAAAGAATACCAAGTTGGCTTGTTATCCCACAAATGACTAAGTCTTGGCTATGTAAGAAAGGAGGGTAGGCCAAATCTCATGTAAGGAGCTTTCAAGAAGTGTAGAGAGGTGCGCACATGTCTCCACAGTTCTGCAATTTGGTTGTACCAAATATCGTTCAGAATTACTCCTAAATAGGACAGAATCGTTCCCAGGGAACAGCACTCCAGGCTTGGCTGAATTCTTGCTTGGCTTTTTTGCTCAAGGCTGGTTGCTCTACTGTTTGAGCCACACCTCTACTTCCAGGAACCGTCTTTATTCAAATTTATTATCGTGTAAGATAGACTGCTCACAGAATATAATTTGGAAAAGGTGGATACCATAATAGCTAATTCATGCGTCACTATTTTTCTGCCAGAACCTGTTCATTGTCACGTTCTGTTAGAAAAACTACTACATCCATCTCTATTTCCATTTCTTTGCCATGTTACAAGTGACCATTTTTGTCACTAACAGTGTCTTTTCCTAGGGACTGCCATGTTACACCTTTTCTACATGCCACCTGCACAAACAAATGTTTTGCATTTTGACCTCATGGGAAAATCCACTGGTTACAGTTACAAACTCTACACACATACACACAGAAAACAGAAAAGTTTTTCATCTGCAAATCAACATGGATAAAAGTTGTTTTTCTCAGAAAAATCCCTTCTCAAATGAGACCTTACTTAGCTCAAACAAGAATTAGTGGAAGGCAAAACTTGACTGGGGGGGGGGAATTTAAAATGGTATTCCTAGGTTGGGCACTGGTGGTTCACTTCTGCAATCCTAGCTACTGAGATCTGAGGCTTGAGGTTCAAAGTCGACCCAAGCAGAAAAGACTGTGAGACTCTTATTTCCTATTAGCCAGCAAAAGGCCAGAAATGGAGCCGTTTGGCTTAGGTGGTAAAGCACCAGCCTCGAGTGAAAAAGCTAAGAGACAGAGCACAGTTCATTCCCCAGAATCAACACAAAATAAAAATTAATAATAATAATAATAATAGCATATCCATAAGCTTTTTTTCTAATTTGAACCTCTGTCTTTCTTTCCCTCTGCTCTCTCTTCAGACCCATCTCCCCACCATTCAACCCAGATCGTTGCTTGAACATTGCTTGGATTTGGACACACTGAACATTGCTCACCATGCAAAATGCTTCTCGGTTTGAAGACCCCCTTCTGAGCCTCAGGAAAGTCGAGATGGCTTGCCAGGTGTGCGAGTTCCCCACGTGTGCCAAAACAGTGTGCCACATCACTCAGGAAGAGATGTGAGATTTTTTTTCCAGTGTCCAGATGAACCAATGAAATATGCCTTAAATGCCTGAAATATAAATGGACTACATTCTGTGAAAAGATCCTCTGTTATAACTGGAGCCTGGCAGGAGGGGGGTCACAGTCTGGGGACTTTCTCCTCCCTCACTTGAAAGCCTTGGGGAAGTGGGGTTTCAGTTTTAAGCAGCTCTGGTTGCCAATGAATTCAGTATGATTGGACTTCACATTTTTAGATTCCTGGAAATTTCCATTAAAAAAAAAAAGAAAACTCTTGAAACTTGACCTTTTATGGTCATAAAATTCCACACCATTTAGCACGCGTGCTAGCACCTGATATGATGAGTGAACATCTTGATCCAGTTTAGCATAGTAAACATCTGATTTTTAAATAATAATAATAATAATAATAATAATAATAATAATAATAATAATAATAATAATAAAAGAACCCTTAAGAGCATCTCAGAGGTTTTATCATGTTGTCTTCTGGATTCATCATGATTGTAACAGCAAAATCCACCTTGAGGAAAATGGTAGGATATACTCCTTTTGGCTAGCCCTCCAGAAGGCACACGTGCACATCAAGATTGAGTGCTGTATGTAGGTGACAAAAATGCTTGAGTTACACCATAGTGTAGCTATGTTATGTACCAGTGTGATCCTATGCTCTTTCACCAAACTTGGTTCTCAGCAGTCTTCATTCCCAGAACATAACGTCAAAAAAGAAAGATTAAAGAACGTGAGCCAGGATCCTGTGGCTCATGCCTGTCATCCTAGCCCTGTAGGAATCTGAGATCTGCAGATGGTGACCAGCCCGAGCACAACAACCCCCCCCCCAAAAAAAAATAGTCCACTAGACTCCATCCCAAAAATGACCAGCAAGAAAGCAGAGCTGGGGTAATGGCTCAAGTGGTAGAGCACCAGCCCAGCAAACATGAGATCCTGAGTTCAAACATGTCAAAAAAGAAGATATGTGCCGGGCGCTGGTGGCTCATGCCTGTCATCCTAGTTACTCAGGAGGCTGAGATCTGAGGATCACAGTTTGAAACCAGCCCAGGCAGGAAAATTCGTGAGATCCTTATCTCCAATAAACTACTCAGAAAAAGCCGGAAGTGGTGTTATGGCTTAAATGGTAGAGCACTAGCCGTGAGCACAGAGAGGCTCAGGGACAGAGCCCAGGCTCTGAGTTCAAGTCCCAGGACTAGCAAAAAAAAATAGAAAAAGAAAAAGAAAAGAGGATATGTGAGAATATTTATGCAAGATGTTTATTTTCACAAAATAAAGTTAAAATTTCCCAAATAATTTTATATAAAAATAAATTTAGTCTTATTTTTGCCCCAAGATATAGTTTACACAAGCTTACTCAATGGGCAAGCCTATTAAAGAGGAATGACATGTCAAGAAAATTCTCCAAATTCATTGTGGATTGTTAGCAGAAATATGATGCTCTAACTCTTCACCATCTTGTGTATAGATGATGATGACAACATACAACCCTAATCACATCCTAATCTTCATGCCTGGGCAGATCACAAATGCTAAGAACTTCTTCCTTCCTTTCTTTTCTTCATATACAAAAAAATCATCCAAATAATCACCATTATCATCATCATAATTACTACTATGGCCAGTGATATACAGTTTAGGGAAAATTCTAGGCTGAATTTTGACCATATAGATAAATCAACGTTCATCACCCAAAATAATCTTGACTATGGTGTGCATTAAATAAGATGGTTAGGCTTTATTAACCCCCCCATAAATCTCTATTCAGATTTATCATAATATGATAAACAGTATGCATGATAAGCAGTAACAAGCATAATCAGTATAACAAGCAGGCAAAATAAGTGTGAGGCCCTGAGTTCAAATGCTAGTACTCCACAAAATAAATAAAAAGATGGAAAGGCACAACCCAAGCGTATTTGCATTTTTGCTTGAAAGTGTCTCCTGGTATCTACTCATATTCCAAAGCCAAAGCAAGTTACACAGCTGACCTCAAAGTGGATAGAACAGGTTAGGGCAGGAAAAGGGCAGAAGTGAGCTGGAACCCATGTGTAAGGATTTCCCACAGACATCTGTTTTAGTTTTAAGAACTTGGTCAAAGGATTATTAGAGCATCAATATATTGGGATGGAAATAGTTCCACTAGAAATACTACACAGTGAAATTTCCTTTTATCCACCCCTTCCATCCCCTAAGCTACCTGCAAAACATTTACCAATGCATGGGCAGAAGGAATCAATAGATTCAAGCAAATCTAACTAGCTATCTTTGTTTATTTGGCACCAAATCCTCTAGGAAGTTCAGCAGCAACAATCGATTGTCAGTGCCTAAAAATCCTTCTAACTGTCTGCTCAATTTTTTTGCCATTAAGAAAATTTCAATTAATTTCACAATAAAAAGATAAGTAATAATTATATTAATAGTGTTACAATTAATTATCTGCAATTAATGTGATTGTTCGGTTGGTGTTTGAATTTTACAGCTGTGTATAAATTCTGGATATCAATTATTTACTAATAAATAATTGGCAAAGATTTTTCTCCCAGTTGATACATTTCTTTTTGATTCTGATAATTATGTCCTTTGCTATGCAGAAGCTTTTGAACTTGATGTAATCCCATTTGTCAATTCTCTGAGTAGTTGGGGCTCTATTTAGTTAGGTGTTGCTTGCCTCCCCTATCTTCACGGGTTTCCTCTGTGCTTTCCTCTAGTAATTTCAAAGTTTCTAGTCTTACACTAAGATCTTTGATCCATTTGGAATTCATTTTGCACAGAGAGAAAAAGAGGGATCAGGTTTCAGTCTTCTACATGTGGATATCCAGTTTTCCTAACACCATTTGTTGAAGAGACTATTTTTTCCTCCAACATGGGATTTCTTTAATCTTTGTGAAAATTGAGATGGCTGTAGCTAGGTGGGCTTTATTTTTAGATCTTCTGTTCTATTCCATTGATCTGCATATCTGTCTTGATTTTTTGTGCTAGTACATCATGCTGATTTTGTTACTTTGACTTTGTAGTATTATTTGAAGCAAGTAATTGTGATGTCTCCAACACCGAGCAGGCAATTTTCAAAAGAAAAAGTCCCAATGGCTAACAAATTACATGTAGCCCTTAGCTACAATGAAAATTCAAATCAAAAACCTTGCACTTCCTCCATCTCAGCACTCAGAATGGTTATCCCCATGGAAACAACAAATGCTGGTGAGGATGGGGGCAGTGGGGAAATGTCTACCTGTTCAGGGGATATGCAGCCACTGTGGAAATCAGTATGGAGATTCATCAACAAACTAAAGATGGTATTGCAAAGTTGAGGTTGCAATAAAGTTGGGCAGGAAAAATAAAAGAAACTACAGATAAACTACCTTATGATCTTACTATACCATTCCTGAGCATGCATTTTTTTTAAGTAAGCTAACACACTTATAGAAAAATCTGCACACCTATGGCTTATACCAACACCGTGTATCATGGCCAAACATGACATCCACCTAAGTGTCCATCAACCAAAAAATGAATTTTTAATGCTGTATATATTACAAAACAGAGTATTATTCAGACATGAAAAAGAATAAGGTTTGAATGAAGAAAGGAAGGGGGAAGAAAGCAGTCATAATATCCAGTGCTCACCCAATGAAACTAGGAAAATTGAAGGGAGGGGTTGGTTGAGGAGGGATGGGAGGAAATAATAGAAGGAATGACATTGCTTAAGATGAAGTGTACTCACAGACTTCATGTTAAATTAAAACCCCTTTGTACAGCAACCTAAAGAAAAGAAAAATGTAATTTTCAAAAAAGAATAAAATTAGGTTATTTGCAGAAAAAAACCCAAAATGAGTGGACTGAGAGATAATCATGTTATGCCAAATAAGTCAGATTCCTCTGAGAAAGTTATATGCAGGGTGTTCTCTCTCACTTGGAGCTGGTGGCTCACATCTGTCATCCTAGCTACTCAGGAGGCTGAGACCTGAGGATTGTGGTTCAAAACAAGTCAGGGCAGGAAAGTCCATGAGGCTCTTATCTCTAACTACCAAATTTTAAAAAAAGGAAATGCCAACTATGGCTCAAGTGATGGAGAGCTAGCTTTGAGCACAGAAGCTCAAGCCCAGGCCCTGAATTCAAGTGCCAGAATCAGCATGGATTCTATTTGGAGTGGGAAGTGGTGAGGGCTAACAGAGAGGGTATAAACATGTAACTATGGCCCCCAAGTATTCTATCAAAGGATGTGAAAATAAAGACCGCTCGAGGACAGCACCAGGGCCCCATGTTCAAGCATCAGTGCTGACACAATAATAAAAAAAGGAAAGAGAGCTGGGAAGGTGGCTCAATGATAGAGTGTTTGCCTTGCAGGCATGAGGCACCACATATACAGAAAAAGCCAGAAGTGGTGCTGTGGCTCAAGTGGTAGAACGCTAGCTTTGAGCTGAAGAGCTGAGGAACAGCACCCAGGCCCAGACTTCAGATCCCATGCATGTATTCAAGCGCCACACTGCTTCGTGGATATGCACGCCTTCTAGGTTTTTATGTATCCGTTAAAATTGATTTAATTTAAATGTTCAAAGTCCCACTTGCGGCCATAGGTGGTGTGCCCAAGGCCTGTAGCCTGGGGTCTTGGGCAGCTGAGGCAGCAGGAACATTTCTCCCTTCCTCGCTCACCTTCTGACACCACCACTTGAAACCAAACCAACAAAGTCAGTTCTGCCCAAGTCTCCCCTCTCTCTCCAGAGCTGGGTTTCAGGTCTTGTTTCCTTGACGACAGACCCACACTGAACACTGAACCCACTTCCCGCGCCCCCTTCTCTCAGCCACTTTGAGTGTATCCAGTAAAACACTTCCACGGCTTTCTCCTCTCTTGGCACCCCTCACAGGAGATCTCTGGGATGGTTTCCAGACTGCCCCCCTCCCCCCCGGCACACATACTTTAGCTCACAGTCCTTTCCTTACACGAAGCTTTAATTGAGTCCAATGTTTTCTTTGCTGTGGTGTGGGCTGGACAGGGCTAAGTGGCGTCACCTAAACCCAGGTGCAAAGGCTGGGGTGTGCCCGGCCCCACCTGTCATCTGGCTGCCTCCCACCTCCCACCTGGGCCAATTGACCTGCCCTGAAGAGACTTCCTAGGCGGTGCTCCGAGTCAGGAAAGTCCTGGGGGCTCCCAGGAGACCACGGGGTCCTGAGGATGCTGAGTGGATTGGGGGGAGGGAACCTCTTGGAAAGAGCACCGGCAGTGACAGCTGATGTTCAGTCCAGCTTGTTTCTGCACAAAATCTGTGGCCAAGTGCCACCTTTTGTCCTTCCTCTTTGACTCCTAATTTCCTCTCTCTCTCTCTCTCTCTCTCTCTCTCTCTCTCTCTCTCTCTCTCTCTCTCTCTCTCTCTCTCTCTCTCTCTCTCTCTCTCTCTCTCTCTCTCTCAGCCTCCACCCCCTCCCCACCACCAGCACCTCCGAAGGCTGGTTCCAATTGCCCAGCCATGTGCCTGCAACAATCTCTGGCAACTGGAGTGAAAGGTGCCGACAAAGAGGCCCTCTCCACAGCTCCCTTTTCACAGGAGGCATGTATCCAATTAAAGGATTTTAATTAAAATGCTTTCTGTAGCATCCTGTTTCTACTCACTGTTATAAATTAAACTTGACATTCTCTGATTTAACAGGTGGGTGAGATTATTCTGAAAGCTGCCAGATGAGAGGAAATAGAAGTGAGGCTGAAGAAAGCGGTGTGCTTGCAAGCACGTGCATGTGTGTGTGTGTGTGTGTGTATGCACACACACAGGCATGCCCATGCTGGTTCAAGTGCACAATTATGTGTGCCTGTGTTTGTCCTCCAATTGATTTGAAACCGTTCTTTGGAAGAGATCGTTATGACCCAGCAATGGGGCCACCCAAAGGAACTAGAACCAGGCTAAAAAATGAGTCTCACATAAGCTCCTCCCCGTCGGCCAGCCTGCTCCTAAGCTCCTTCTACACACTTCCCTGCACACTTCTTATGTATCTGCTGCCAACGCCCTCTAACCCCTGTTGATTGTTTCTTGTGAATAATGTCTTAATCCGCATTACTTACACAAGGAGGGAAAGAGCGTGTCCCTGGTGGTGACAGTCACCACACATTTTACCTCCTCAGAGCTTTACACAGTCCCTTGTCAGAGTAAATGTTCCAAGAGGTACTCATGGAATGCACATTGCAACTCTGAGAAGACACGGAGCTCTAGTGAGGCTCTGTTCCAGTCATCAGTTCACAAGGTGGAGTCGGTGACCTAAATTCCATGTGGGGGCCGTGCTGTTCCCCAGGCCCTGATCTCCCTCTGGGTCTCCCAGACTTCCTCTTGCTCTTCCTCACGGCCTTCACTGACCAGTCTAATAGAACACAACCGCTCCATGTGCCCAGCGTGTTTGTGCGTGTGGTCAACAGGATAACCAGCAATGTAGGGGTTCAGGACACAGAAGAGAATGATAAGAAAAAGCAGATGTAAAATGTATTCTGAGGTAGGGACGGGACACGAAACAGATTTCATTGCTTAAACTTTCTTCCTTTAAATTTTCGATTAATTACGATCGATTAAAATTAGTTTGATTTTTAATCGAGATTTTGATTTTATTGAATTCTGTTACTGAGTCATGGAATGTGGTAAGTGTCTGTGCTCCATTTCTCCAGTCAGCCTGTTACTCCTGTAGGAGAGCGATGGTGTCTCGTACTGGGAGGTGATAGTGGAAATACTCAACAGCTCCTTCAGTGAAGTACCAGCCATTCACCTACATCCATGAAGGTGGATGTTAGCTCAGCTAACTCTCATCATACCTCCCAGGCTATGATACAGTCATTATATTTTGTCTCTATACATTGACTTTATAATAATAACTGGTTTCTTATATCATTGAAATACTATTCTAGTGGTCCACAAGAGAAAATGTCCTCCATTCAGAAACTTAGGTTAAGAGAACATGCTGGCTAGGGATCCTCCTCAAAGTATCTAACTTAGGTTTAGAGAACAAATAGGTTAGGGATCCTCCATTAAGGCCAAGTAGTTGCTATTGAGCTACCTGGGTGAACTTCCTTGTCAATCTTTCCTAGGTGGGCTCTCTCACTCACTAGGAAAGTTTTTGTTGTTATTGTTGTTGTTTGTCTGTCATGGGGCTTGAACTCAGGACCTAAGCGCTGTCTCTGAGCTATTTTGCTCAAGGCTAGTGCTCTACCACTTTGAGCTACAACTCTACTTCCAGTTTTCTGGTGGTTTATTGGAGATAAGGGTCTTGCGGACTTTCCTGTCTGGGCTGGCTTTGAACTGCAGTCCTCAGATCTCAGTCTCCTGAGTGGCTAAGGTAACAGGCAAGAGCCACCAACACGTAGCAGAAAGATTTTTTTTTTTTGCAAGAAAAACTAAAGTAAATTTCTCTTGGGAAATGATAGCCTCATTGTTTAAGTCCTTTGCTATCTAGTTGAAAGAGCATAGACTTGGGATTTAAACTGATTTGTGTTTAAATCTTGGCTTCACTTGTCATTTCTATAGGGGACTTAGGCTGGATCATTAGCTTTCCTGAAGCTCAGTCCTCTTGACTATAAAATACAGTGATAGAGCCTGGCAGTATTGTTGTGGGGGACGATATGAAATTACCTGAGAAAAGACCACAGTGCCTTTCTGATCCAAAGTTGGTTCTCAGTGACTAACAGCTATCATGGCTGTGGTCATTTCCTGTTGTGTATATCGTTGTCCTATAGCACACAGGAGCAGGCTGTAAAATACATAAAGTCACTTCCACATATTTGTGGATACCTAAAAAGATGGATACCTCAAAAAGGCAGACCTCAAATTATACCCGTGTCTTCTCTCTACCAATTTACACCAAGGAAACAGGAGAGGCCGCACACCTCCAAAACACTAAGTATCTCCACGCCACTGCAAGCCCCTTTCTACCTGAATCTCGACCTTCTTCCTTCCATGTCAGCCCCTCCAAGTCCGAGGGTCCCTGCTGGAGATGATTTACCCATGGTCCAACTGGGGAGGAGTCATCCAAAGCGTTCAGGAAGCAAGGGTTGGGTTGTTAGGCCTGGCCGGGGGCTGGAGGAGGGCATGCTGGCCACCTAGCGAAACCTAAGACCACTGGAGGATGCACTCACTCACTAGCAGACCTCAAGCTGGGAAGAAAAAAGCCTGGTGGGAATAAATAAGTCTTGTTTTTTGTGGTTTTTTTGTTTTTCATAATGGATTTCATGATTACAGAACTCACATCCAAGAAGCTGAAGCTATAAGTGGCTGCAATAATAATAATAATAATAATAATAATAATAATAGTGAAAAAACACTCAGAAAGCAGACTCATTGGTCTATAAGGATGGGGTTCGTTACAGGCTGGAAACATCTGGAGAAGAGTGGCTGACCCCTCCCTCTGCCAGAACGTGCACTAAGTGTCGATTAATGAAGCAAGGAAGGGAAGCTCCTGGTCCCAGGCCTGAAGGAGACGGCTCAAAGGAGATGGGCCCCCAGGGTTGGAAGAAAGTGCTGTGGACAACCCAGGGGGAGAAAGGCACACCTTCCTCCCAAAGGCTGTGTGCAGCAGGTGTGTCCGCAGAGCCCACTTGAAGACATGGGATCTGGGCCTGGGAGACTAAAATCAAGGCTGCTGAGCCGGGGTGCAGGCCCAGGGAGAGACAGTCATCACAGGTCCTCACAGAGCAGTGCTAACACAGCACCTTGATGCTGCTGGGCCTCTCACCAGCCTGCTATTATATTGTAGGGCCTGGGGTCTAGGAAGGAGAAAGAGTTGAACAGTTCAGTAAAAGGCAAGAAAAAGTAAATGACAGAAAGGTTTGGTGTGTATCAAATAATATGGAAATGGAGGTTGAAAAGCAAGAATCTCAAATCCCTACCCACTCCATGGTTTATTTTCTCTCGCGCTCCTATCTGAAAACACCACCCAGGGTAACAACTCACACAAGCCACTCACACTTCTGCTTGAGAAAGGGTGGCGAGGGTAGGAAAGAGGAGAGAATGAAGTAGATGAACTTGTTCAGTGCTCTGTACATGTGGATACAGAATGTAACGAATAAAGCCCTCATAGGACTAACAGGAAAATCCGAAAACTAAAATATCAACTCTGTGTTTTGAAAACTGAAACATTCCTTTAAAAAAATTAAATACTGCCTCTATTCATAAAAAAAAAAGAAGAGAGAGAGAAAGATCAATCTCACTTTCAAATGGAAAGTGATCTAGACACTGGCATAGGTTGAACAAAGTACATTTTAAAAAATGTTTAAGACACCAGCTTCCAAATGTGCTCATCCAAGAAGCCTCAATTATCTTCAAACACCATATTTAGTTCATCAGTGATTGGCCAACCTGGTCTCTCCAGCGTCCCCTCCATTTTTCAGTTATTATTATTTGTATTGTTTATATATAAATATTATTGTAAAGATACTGTACAGAGGGGTTACAGTTACATGAGCAAGATAATGAGTCCATTTCCTATCGAGCATTGTTATCTCCTTCTTTATTTTTCCCCTACCATCCCTTCCCTCCCTCCCCCCCCCAAAGTTGTAAAGCTTGTTTTCAATATACTGTCTTGTACATCTCATTGTTACAACGGGTCATCCTGTATCCTTGTTTCACAATTTTGTTACTTCCCTTTCCCTCCCCAAATTAGAAAAATGTATGTACAAGATGCAGGGCACTGGAACCAAATACAGTGGAAACAGGGGTTATACCACGGGGGAAGAACATACAAAAGAAACCAAACAAATCACATAGTACATTATTTATACATTACAAAGAACAGCAAGAAAGATAAAATCTCTTGTGTCCCTATCTTGGGGCTCATTGCATTTAACATCAGCTTATATGGTTGTATGTACATAGCTTTTGTCTCCTCCACTCTTTACCATTTCAAAATTGGTTTGAGTCGTGGGGAAAGGGCAGCAGAGGAGGCTACTTGTACTCAACTGTAAACTATGTGCATTTGAGATACCATGGAGAAGCCCTTTGTACAATGAAGATATACTAATAAGAAATGGAGACTGAATGCTAGGAAAGTAAAATCCGGCCCTGCTGGGGCTAGGTCCCAGAGGAAAGCAGGTGGGAAAAATGAAGAGGGGTGAATGTGGCTGAGGTACTGTGTATCACTTGGATGAAACCAGAACAACAGGCCCTGTGGGGGAGACAGAGGGAGTGGAGGGGGTGAGGTTGATGCAGTACGTTGCTTGCATTTGTGAACGCGTCACAGTAAAACCTCCCTGGTACACCGAATATGTGCTAATTTAAAAAGAAACTTCAAATAAATGCATCAATGATAAAGACTATAATGGCTTGAGGTGAGAGAGCACCTGCCTCACAAGCACAAGGGCCTGATTTCAAATCCTGCTACTGAAAACAGATACTGAAAACGTGACGTTCATCTTTTTGTTTCCAATATTTATCAAATCTGTTCCTTATTCTTTGGGTTTTTCCTCCCATCGTGTTGCAATTTGCAGTCTTTGCTACCATCTTGAAGAGTAGAATTGATAGGGATTGGGGTTGAGAGGACTTGTTCGTTTTCGGCACCAGTACTGTTGCTTGGACTCAAAACCTTCTCACTGCCTCTTAGTTTTTTGCTCAAGGCTGGTACACCCTCCAGCCTTCTACGCGCAATTGAAGATAACAGTCTTGTGGACTTTCTGGCCCAGAATGACGTTGAACCATCCTCCTCAAATCTCAGCCTCCTGAGTAGCTAGGATTACAGGTGTGAGCCACCAGTGTCTTGCTTGGTGTTGTCTTTTTCTTCGTGTGTGTGTGTGTGTGTGTGTGTGTGTGTGTGTGTGTGTGTGTGTGTGTGTGTTGGTACTGGGGCCAGAATTCAGGCCTTGCATACATGCTTAGCTTATTTGCTCAAAGCTTATGCTCTACCACTTGAGTCACACCTCCACCTCCTTGATGGTAATTTTGGCTTTCAGTGTTTTGTTTTACATGCTGCTGTGACTGAATGAAGTAGTGAATGTTTATCAAATAGTCGAAGATTCTAGCTCCTGTTCACTAAGCTTCATTTGTATAATTACTCTTGATTTTCAAAGAAACATTACACTAAATCTGCTGCAGTTGAAAAGGCCTTTACCTTTATTATTTTGTTAAGTTGCATAAATTCCAAAGCCTAAAGACTGCTTTCAAATATATTCCTTCATTTGAGTTGTCATTTCTAATGTCGCTTTAAATCTTCAAATGGTTGTTCAAGGGGGTCGGTTAACCATTGCCTGTGTCCATTTATGTGTCCAGTGCATCTTGATCAGGGTCTTTCGCCTCTCCCTCTCCCCCTCCCCCCAAATCACATCACGTTTTCAAATAAAAGAAGATAGAAAAGTATATGCAATATGTGTAAGGATATAGGAAATAATGTAGAAAAATACTTGGTGAAATTGTTGTTGGAGAGCTGAAAACTGAATTTAAGAACCTATCTCATCCTGTACTATGTAAGCAGAAACCCCTTGTGCTCTAGAGGTGGAATTGCTTCCTCCAGTGCCCCCGACAAGGCAGGCGCTTTCTTTCCTGAGGTAATGTGTTTTTCATCCGGAAGGAACCCAGTTGACAGGAATCCACATCTGGCCTGTTGGCAAAAGATGGATTTGCTTGACAATGATGTTTGAGCCCCTGTCAAGTGTTTTGGCATGGAACAAGGACATGAAATATGCTTGTATTGGGGCTGGGGACATGTCTCAAGTGGTAGAGCACTTGCTTAGCATGAACAAGGCCCTGGGTTCAATCCCCAGTACTGCTACAAAAAAGATTAAAAGCCTATGTTTCTTCATGAAGGGATAGAGTTATGACCTACCGTATTTATTTTCTCTGTGCAAACCCAAGCTGCAAAGAATGGAAAGCTAGGTTTTTTTAGTCTGTGTTCTAATGCGCCTGCTCCCCCCCCCTCAGCTTTGCATACGTATATACACATGAACCTATTCATCCTGGCCCTATGGTGAGCTCTGTGGAAGACACCTGCACATTTCACTTAAAATACTAAGTCTGAACTCTTTATTGGGCCCTACTAGCCTTACATAAGCCATCCTGGCCCACCCGTGTCCCAGTCGCTTCTCTACTCCCTCCTAGTTCAACAGCTCCGCTGGTCGCTTTCAGCTCCTGGCTGGAGTCTCTGAGCTCTCTGTCCTCATGATCTGAGGAAAACCAGCACCTCCCCAGCACATCTCCTGACTGGTCTTCTCCGTCCTCTGGTGTAGGTCACGTGACTCCCCACGGAAAAGCCTTCCCATTCATGTCCTCTCTCTTTCTAGATAGACGTACCCCAGTGATAAGCCTGATTCTCTCTATAATAATTTGTTGTCATTTCATTTGTTGGATTATCATCCTAACAAGACTTCAAACAACGTGAAAGAGTAGAGACCATATCTGTTTTGTTAGGAATTCATTCCAGGCCCTATAGAACTATTTGATGAATAAATACACTAATGAAAAAGGTAAATTCATAGGCAAGTAAACAATCATTTCCCAAGACCTTATCAATGTGTGTGTTTTTATTTACTCACAATTGGAGCTATATGGAGCCTCCCCCCAAGAAAGGACAGTATAGAATAGAATGGAACAGAACAGAATAGAACCAGGTGCCACAGCTCCCACCTATGGATGGAAGCCATCCAGGACAAGAAAGTCCATGCAACTGTTAGGGGATGGAATGGAATAGAATAGAATATCCTAATATCCTCTTGCTAGGGTTTCATGGAGTGCTAAGGAGAAGCTACTCCTGAGACAACCCTGAAATCTTGGGATAATAAGTAGCTATTTTTTCTTCTCCCAAGACCAACCTCTCAAGCAGCACTCACTGTGAGTCTCCTCTCTGTTCTGATGCTGCTGGGCTTGGTCACACACATGCACAGGGTTAACTAACTTGGCCACCAGTGACAGGAAGGGAAGCGAGTGAGGCATAGAAAGGAGTTGGGCAGGGCTGGGAAGGTGGCTCAGTGGTAGAGCGCTTGCCTTGCATGCCTGAGGCCCTGGGTTCAAATCCTCAGCACCACATAAGCAAAAAGATAAAAGCCGGAAGTGGTGCTGTGGCTCAAGTAGTAGAGCTCTAGCATTGAGCTGAAGAGCTGAGGGACAGTGCCCAGGCCCAGAGTTCAGGCCCCACAACCAGACCCAAAAAAAGAAAAGAAAAGAAAAGAAAAAAGAAGAGTTGGACAGTTGTGAAGGCCACCCGCACTTCGTGGCCGTGGTAGGGAGAGTCGGGAGTGAGTGAGGCCCAGCACTGTAACTGGGCCGAAAGGCCCCAAGTGCCAAGGCTCCATGTGCCTCATTCCTAGGTTACTCTTCCCAACCAAACCTGCATGCAGAAGAATTGTTGGCTACAAGCCAGAGGTGCTGAGGAGACTGCCACACACTCTCTCTCCTCCACAGGCCAGGTCCCTGGCTGAGGTGCTAATGAGCAATAGAAAGGGCAGAAGGAGGAACAGCAGCAGGAGGAGGAGGAGGGGGGGGGAGGAGGAGGAGGGGGGGAGGAGGAGGAGGAAGAGGAGGAGGAGGAAGAGGAGGAAGAGGAGGGAGGAGAGCTTGGATTATCCATGGCCTGTATAATTGGCCCCTGACAGTTTGGCTTCATAGATTCGCAGATCCCCCTTTCCACCTATGTGCATGAGCAGGAAATGAGGAGGAGGCACCAAGAACCAGGAGTTAAAATGCGTCCTAGGGATGAAGCGCAAACACTGATGTGGTGGTGTTCACAACACAGGACTGTGGAGAGCTGAGGCTACACCGCAGTAACCAGGAGTGTGCTTACAATATTTGTCACCACTTAATTGGTCCCTGGATCAAAGAACAAAAACGCATCACCAAGAGGGAAAGGGGAATCGTGCACGGCTGTCTTGTGGTGTGAAGTGATCTCTTGTGGTGTGAAGTGCTCTCTTGTGGTGTGAAGTGCTCTCTTGTGGTGTGAAGTGCTCTCTTGTGGTGTGAAGTGCTGTCTCGTAGTTTGAAGTGCTGTCTCATAGTGTGAAGTGCTGGGCACGGTGAGACTGGGCAGCCTCTGCCATACTGGCAGCAGTGACTCAGTGCAGAGGACACAGGCGCCTTCATCTCCAGGGAACAGTGACATCTTGGCCTAAGACTTGGGTGTCTGGGCAGAAGCCTGGGGCGGACTCTAGCAGACACTCTTTGAAACTGTCAGTGATTTCTGTGTGTGTGTGTGTGTGTGTGTGTGTGTGTGTGTGTGTGTGTGTGTGTGTGTGTGTGTGTGTACAGAGGCTTGAACTCAGGGCCTCATGTTCTTGCTTACTTTTTTCACCCAAGGCTAGTGCTTGACTATTTGAGCCACACCTCCACTTCCAGCTTTTTGCTGCTTAACTGGAGATCAGAGGCTCTCTGATGGGTCTGCCCAAACTGGCTTCGAACCCTGATCCTCAGATCTCAGCTTCCTGAGTAGCTAGTATTATAGGCGTGAGCCACCGGCACCGGGCTCAGTAAGTCATGTCTAAATGGAGGTTTGATGCCCAGGAAACCAACAAGGAAGTCTATTGTGGGTAGCCATGTGCATCTGCACATGTCTGCCAGAGTTTTAGGAAAAGCCAGATACAGAAATTTACACTGATTTAAAAGTTAAACCGGAATCCTGTTATTCTTTTCCCAAGTGCATCCTTTATAAAACCATTTGGAGTAAGATGGCTTCGTATACTCCATTCTCTGCTATCACAATATGCATAATTCATGAAACTAGGTCCATTTGTCTTTCACTGAACATAGAGTTTTGCATAAAATACACTGTAGTCATATTTAATTTCATTCAAATGGATTTTCATGAGTTTATTTAATGTTCTGTTTGGATCTTGCTTTCATGTGTGGCCTCCTCTGTGTCCATAAATCTGTTGTAATTCAAACAGATTAACTAGGGATGCACTCATTTCTTCAGTGCACATCGTGTGCTTGGGAAGTTTGATTGCCATCCGACTGTAGCAGTGGCTACTGTGTGCATTCAATATCCAGCCAAGGATTCCTGGTTTCAGCTAGCTCAAGTCAGTGTGTGGTGTGGGTTGTGAATATAGAGCTGCGTTTGGTGCTTAGCACCTGTGTGTGTGCACAGGTGTGTGTACTCTGCATTTTGTGCAAGCTCACTTCTGCCTATGACTAAACACTCCACTCCTGACTATGGGAAGGAGCTCTGGGTGTCCAGGACAGACTTGGCTAGGCAGGGGCCAGTGGGGTAGATATCTCAGACAGTCCCTGTGGGCCACCCCTTTACACGCGCGCGCGCATACACACACACACACACACACACATACACATACACGTTCAGGTTACTTCAGTTGCCAGCTGCTGCTATCCCCCTGCCCCTTCTCCTCCTGGACTCCCATATCCACCTGAAGGGAAAGGACAGGACAATAGACTCCATCAACTCACTTGCTGGACAGGTGTTCGAGCACCTATGATGAGCCAGACTCCATTCTGTGAGGCAGAATTCAACTTGGCCAGGCAGATAGTTCTCACTTCTATGGGCTGTGTTCTTGTGTGTGTGTGTGTGTGTGTGTATGTGTGTGTGTGTGTGTGTGTGTGTGTTAGTGAGTCCTGGGGTTTGAACTCAGGGTCTGGACACTGTCCCTGAGCTTTTTAGCTCATGCTAGCACTCTACCACTTGAGCCGCAGCCCCATTTCCGGCTTTTTGGTGGTTAATTGGAGATAAGAGTCTCACAGACTTTCCTGCTCAGTTTGTCATCCTAGCTATCCAGGAGGCTAAGATTTGAGGATCAGGGCCAGCCCAGACAGAAACATCTGAGAGACTACTCTCTCCAATTAACCAGGAAAAAGTCTAATGTGGATATATGGTTCAGGAGGTAGAACACCAGCCTTGAGTGAAAGAGACAAGTGAGAACACAAGGCCTAACTCAAGTCCTAGTACTGGCACAAAATAAAAAGGCTGGTGACCATGAACTAATGTAGTCAGACAAATGGTCACTTTCTGAAGAAACAGTGGTCAGGTCTCCCGGGTCCCTGCATCTGCCGTCACTGAAATGGAACCACCAGAGACTCATTTTTGCACTGACGCTCTAATTGCTTAGTGGAGGTTGAAAATTGCCTCCAAGAACTGGTATGGTTTCTTATTCCTACAGACAGTATGCCCTGAGAATTAAAGAGAGAAAAATTTAGTTTTGTTTAAACAAGGATTTCTGTGCTTCTTGTGTTGATGTACGAACCCCCTCACCAGCCATGAGTTAGCCTGTGCTTCCTCAGTTATTTTGTGCTGAGTTCTGCAAGTACATCCTGGAGCTTCAGAGGTGAGCCAGCGGTGGCTCCCTAGGCTGTGGCCCGAGGATGGTGGAGAGGCAGCTGGAGGGCTGGAGGGGGCAGAAGGAGGCAGGAGGAGGCAGGAGAATGCAGGTAGTTTGTGACAATCTGCTTTGGAAGGTCCATTTGAAAATTGCATGCTGAGTCCCCTGCGGCACCTCCTCCACCCCCTCTCCATGCTTCAAGCAAGTGGAAATGGCATGCAAGACTGCCTGTGTTCTCTGAAGAGGAAGCTCATAGCTCAGGGGGAATTCTATACTTCAGAGCAAGGCAAATTCTCTATCAAGCCTTTCTTCAGTACCCCTTGGTTTAATGCAGAGGACACAGAAAGAAAATGTCTCCCTCTTATGCCCAATTGAATGATTATGCGCGCGCGCGCGCGTGCGCGCGCGCACACACACACACACACACACACACACACACACACACACACACACACACACACACACACACACACCAAGAATACAATGTCAATTTTAATAATGTTCCCAAGTCTGCAGCAAGGTGAGTGGTGTTCTTTGGCCCCAGAGTTGCGTCCCAGGCAGGATGTAGCCTTCTCACTTTCAAAGGTCTGTGGCGGTATTGAGCCACCTGATGGAGAATCCTGGTTTCCAGCATCCTACACTCCTCCCCTGTACCAAAGAGACAAGGGCAGAGATGGCAAATCCATTGAGGGTGGGGGGGGGTGCAGGGGAGGCAGATGCCTGCAGGCACCACAGAAAGGGGATCTGAGATAAAGGGATCTGAGATAAAACGAGGGAGTTCAAAAGATCAGGAGGCGTTTTCATTGATCCTGGACTTGTACAAACCACACCATCAATCACAGTCATTGGAAAACGCTTATTAAGGGCCCAGAGTGCAGGGCTCCCATCTGGTCTGTCCTGCAACGTTTGGTCCTGGGCGTCTCTTCAGAATGAGCACAGATGCCATCAGCATCAGATGCTGACCCACACCACTGCCTCTTCCTTGGGGTGAGGGAGAAAAGGGGGCACGTTGCTTGTTGCTTACATGCCTGCTGCAGGGGACAGGCATTTGGGCTCAGCCCTGGAGCCAGTGGACCAACAGCCCTACCCCTGCTCACAAGCACACGGTGGGCAGATTTGGCCAAACCAAAGCTGGACGTCTTGGAAATACGTCTGCGCCATTCTGCATATCCTAGAGGTACTGGTGAGATGCTCCCTGGAAGAGACACGTGGGATGCTGGGAAATGTTTTGTTTACCTCAAATCAGTAGGAATGAGGCAGGCACCGGGAGACAGCCACGGAACAAAACGCCATCCTTCTTGCTTCCTCCCCTGACCTCACTGAACCCTTGCAATCCGCCTACCCCTAACTCAAGGGAAGAAAGTCCAATGCTCTATCATCCAGTATAGACATGTGACAACTGAAAACATCTTATACGAATTCAAGGTGTGCCAGCCCAGCTCCCCAGGAGGCTGGAATCTGAGGATTGTGGTTCAAAGGCAGCCCGAACCAAAAAGAGGTCTGCGCTTCTTATCTCCAGTAAACCAACACAAAAAGGGAAATAGAGGTGTGGCTCAAGTGGTAGAGCACCAGCTGTGAGAGATAAAGCAAAAGGACAGCATCCACTAAATCCAAAATGTTAGGTGATACGACAAAATTAACAGGACTTAAGAAACAAAGAACTTCCACTCATCTGGTTGAACCACTACTAAATATCCCCGTGCTGCTGATCACATGTATGGTGTATATGTGTACACTGTTATATGTTATAGACCGTGATAGATAATTTGCTCCAGGAAAGTTAGAATGAACCTGTGACTTTAAATGAGCATCATTATTCCACAATACTGTGAAATTTGGGAAATTATGTAATCATTTAATCACAATTAAAAAAAAAAAGAACCTCAGGGAAGGTAGGGAAGGGATGGTAGGGGGAAAACAATGGAGGGGGTAACAATGCTCAATAGGAAGTATACTCATTACCTTGCTCATGTAACTGTAACCCTCTGTATAGTATCTTTACAATAAAAAAATTTTTAAAAAAGGACAGCATCCAGGCTCTGAATTCAAGCCTCGTACCGGCACAAAAAAAGGAGGAGGAGGAGGAAGAAGAGGGAGAGGAGGAAGAAGTTCTGCCCATATCCTCCTCACTTACTACACACAGAAAACAGCCCCGTCATTTTAACTTGCCAGGTGTGTCTTATGTCTTAGTGACAGGCTGGATCACTGTCACCTCCCTACAGCTGCTGGTATGTGGGTTTCCCAGTGCCTATCTTGTTCTAGAGGACTGGAGTCCACACGTGCATGTAAGGAGGAAAAGTGTAAGTCCAAGTCTGTGGCATTTGTCAACACAGCGGCTCAGACTTGCACTCCGATGACAAGTCAGAAGGACATCTTCCTCAGGCACCGGTCGCTCATGCCTATCATCCTAGCTACTAGGTGGCTGAGATCTGAGGATCGTGGTTCAAAGCCAGCCTGGGCAAGAAAGTCTAAGACTCGTATCTCCAATGAACCACCAAGGAGGTGGGGGTGGGGAGAAACTGGAAATGGAGCTCCAGCCTTGAGCAGAAAAGCTCAAAAACAGCAGCCAGGCCCTGAGTTCAAACTCCAGTGCCAGCATGAAAAACTAGTTTAATCAAATAAAAAGATATGCAAGTTCCTCCCGTGAACAAGGCAGACAAGGGCATTGTGAGTGGTTAAATGGAAGCAGCAGAAGAGGTGGTGGCATTGGTTGGCCGTAAGAACCAAAAAAGAAATGGGGAGAGATGAGGCTGGTGCTGGGTTGCCTGAAGGCCCTGGCGTGGCTGACAGAGGCCCAGTCATTCAACAACGTGAAGATTCATCACCATTTCCCCCAGCTTGTCACCAGCTTTTATTCCCTGAAATGACAGAGAACCTCTTATTAACCACGTCAAAAGCTCAAGACAGAAGGTCAAACGCGGGCCGGATCACGGATGACGCTGATGGATTCCCTGCCCCACCTCACACAGACTCACAAAGAGGTTCAGGATTTTCCAGACAAATGAGCATTGGATCCTACCCAAGAGGTCCTCAACCCCAGGGAATGGCACCCCTCTGTCTCCTGGCTCAGTCTGTCTTGGGCTACCACATCCAGAGGCCCAGAGTGAAGCTCTCTGGATCTGAAGCCCACCACGCCCCTGTCCTGTCCATCTGGGAATGGGGAGTGCCCATGGGTTTCTCCTGTGCCAGTTGGAAGTTCTTTCCCAGACTCAAGATGGCCTCCAGACAGTAGGCTGCCTGTGAAACTGAGCCCAGGATGGTGGGCGACATGGCGTGGGATAGACAGTACAGCAGGCAGTGGAGCTGAGCTTTTCTTTGAGCTAAGACGTGGAGCAGAAGCCCAGGATGCCAGCAGACGTGACCCAAAAAGACATGTGCTCATGACCTGACATTTGAGAGCACAGCCCCTCTGTACATCACCTCTGTCATAGCAACTTTGGATGGCACGTCCACACACAGGACGTCACCAGCCCATCCATAGACAAGGAGGCAGGGAATAGGGCAGATGATCTTACTGCTTCCATGTTTAAAATGTGGACAGTGAGACTTAGAAAGTTGAAAACACTTGCCTTCACCCTCTTCCAGTAGCCTGGGCGCACAGAACACCCACAAAGCCCACTGGAATCATGGGAAGGTGGGTTGGTGCAGGTCATGGACAGCCTGGCACCTTGAGGACCTTCCTCATCCTCGTTCCCAGACTCACCTCCACAGCCAACATTCACCAGAGACAGAAGGAAATGTCACGGGAAGGAACAAGGTCATGGAACTGAATCAAGAGTAAGAAGATGGCAGGCAGAGGGCTGGGAAGGTGGCTTAGTGGTAGAGCGCTTGCCTTGCATGCATGAGGCCCTGGGTTCGATTCCTCAGCACCACATAAGCAAAAAGAAAAAAGCCAGAAGTGGTGTGGCTCAAGTGGTAGAGCGCTAGCCTTGAGCTGAAGAGCTGAGGGACAGCGCCCAGGCCAGAGTTCAGGCCCACGACCAGACCCAAAATAAAGATGGCAGGCAGAGAAGAAAGAGAAGGAAAGAGAAAACAAAACAAAGCAACAATCTAGTCTAATTAGGAATATATCTAAATAGAGGAATATTTTAGGTTTTCTTTTTCCTTTTTTTCTTTTTGCCAGTCCTGGGGCTTGAACTCAGTGCTAGGCACTGAAGCTGAGCTTCTTTTGTTCAAGGCTAGCGCTCTACTACTTGAGCCACAGCGCCACTTCTGGCTTTTTCTGTATATGCGGTACTGAGGAATTGAACCTGGGGCTTCATGCAGGCTAGGCAAGCATTCTACCACTGAGCCACATTCCCAGCCCTAGAGGAATATCTTAGAAGGAAATTTAATTTTACTCTCTTGATTGCACCTAAGTATGGCTTTCGTGGAAACTCCTCACAGATCCGTTGTATTAAAGAACAAAAATGATTCATAATAGATTTTTTATTAGCTCATATGACCCTCTTTCAGAGTTCTTGTTTGTGTGTGTGTGTGTGTGTGTGTGTGTGTGTGTGTGTGTGTGTATCCATGTATATCTGTGTGCATGTTCCTGTACTGAGGCTTGAACTCAGAGCATCTTGATCTTGCTTGTTTTTTTGCTCAAAGCTGGTGCTCTACCACTTGAGCCATACCTCCACTTGCAGTTTTTTGTTGGTTGTGGGGCTTGAACTCTGGGCCTCGGCACTGTCCCTGAGCATTTCAGCTCAAGGTGAGTGCTCTACCATTTGAGCCACAGCACTATTTCCAGTTTTCTGGTGATTCATTGGAGATGAGTCTCAGGGACTTTCCTGCCCCGGCTGGCTTTGAACTATGATCCTCATATTTCAGCCTCCCTAGTAGCTAGGATGACAGGTGTGAGCCACCAGTGCCCGGCTTCACTTGCAGCATTTTTGGTGGTTAATTGGAGATAAAAAAAAATCTCTGGGATTTGTCTGCCTGGGCTGGATTTAACTGGCTTCTCAGATCGCAGACTCCTGAGTAGCTAGGATTACAGGCGTGAGTCACCACCAGCATATGTTCCTAGTTCAGAGTTTTAAATGCTTAGAACAAGGCCTGAAATTTAGCTTACATTTATAATGCATATTAAGAAAGAGGGACTAAATCAATTAGTCTGGTAGGGAGGGGTGGGGATGGACAGGACAACAATATGGATTTGCCAACTTGAATAAAAACCAAAAGCCATTAACCTATTTAGAAACATTGACTTATGTGCTTGAAAATCATACATGGGCTTACTCACTAAAAATAGATCTGAAAGGAGACAACATTGATGCAGTTGAAAATAATAAAATAAAACCAAATTTCTTTTTCTAAATATTATTTTGTTTATCCTTAACACCTAATTTATACCAGCTTTCCTCCATCCTCCTCCTTCTTCCTACTCCCAACCCCACAGCTTCAGTGAGACACACCCTGGCCAGTTCATCCAAATCGAAGAAATTTTACTGTGTTTTCAGGGTAAATGTGTAGAGGCCTGTTTCCATTCATGAAGCCAAGGGAGAAAGCAAAGGCCCACGGCTAAATGTTTAAACGAGCATAATGTCTTTTTACCCCCCAAAATCTCAGAAGCAAAGCTCCTATTCAAGAGTCATTTCAACAATCTCCTGCAGAGATACTTCTTCCGCCTGCATGGGAAATCTTGGCCAAAAAGCTCTCAGCTGTGCTAGAAAACAATCTATGTAGATAGCTTCAACTTTTGGAAATCATTTCTGTGTATGCGTGTGTGTGTGTGTGTGTGTGTGTGTGTGTGCATGCATGCACGTGCACACGCCAATACTGGGGCTTGAATTCTGGTCCGGAGTACTCTCCCTTAGGATTTTTGCTCAAGGTTGGTGTTCTACCACTTGAGCTATGCCTCTACTGCTGGCTCTTTGCTGGTTAACTGGAGATAAGAGTCTCACTAACTTCTCTTCTTGAGCTGGCTTTGAACCAAGATCTCCAAATCTCAGCCTCCTGAAGAGCTGGCCACTAGCACCCATCTTCTGATGTTATTCTTAAACTGCGTCTGGTGGGTTTTACAGCCATACTTCTGCCAGGTTTCCTTTCCTGGAATTTCTCAGGCTTTGATTCCTTTTTAATTGTTTTACATTTTGCAGTATTAAGACTCTTCTTCTTGGTTGAGGAGACTGGAACATGTCAGAAACTGAGGTGCTGGCACTCCCTCCATGTCTGTTGGTTGTTACGAGCATTCACCATGTGACAAAAGGAGCTTTTTTCCCCCCACAAGCTTCAAGTCATCCTGTATCTTTATTTTGACCTCAGTCTCTCCCTTCTATGTAGCCTAAAGTCCTTATTGTCTATGTTGGTAGAACTTGAGGCCCGACCGCATCCTGCTCTTTATTTTTCTTTACCTACATTGTTCCTTGAACCTCATTCTTTAAGAGAATGTTTAAGACATCACAGGTCTTCCTCTGTCTTTGTGTGTGCATGTACGTGTGTATGTCTGTGTGTGTGCATGTGTGTGTGTGTGCATGTGTGTGAGAGTGTGCCAGAACTGGGGCTTAACCTCAGAGCCTCACACTCTCCCTTGGCTTTCTCACTGTAGGCTGGCTCTCTACCTCCTGAGCTGGCTTCTTGCTGGTTAATTGGAGATAAGATTCTCATAGATTCCCCAGCTCTAGCTGGCTTTGAACTATGGTCCTCAGATCTCTGCCTCCTGAGTAGCCAGGATTACAGGTGTGAGCCACTGGTGCTTGACTCAATTTTTAAATTTCAAGGCAGTGTTTTACATGTTTACTAACAGTGTATCACCAGTCTGCAACCTTGACCTGAGTGCCTACAGTCTGACACTCATACCTCTACTCACAGAACAGACTTGTGACAATAGCACTCATGTGTGCAATGATCTGAGAGGGCTCAGGACACATTCCCTTATTCACAGAGGAGCTCCAGGCTGGAAACCTGCGTTCCCACTCAGCTTGGAGCTAGACTCACCATTTTTGTAGCAGATAGTAGTTTACCACAAGATTGCTCTTGTTGGATTCCTCCAGAATTTTCGACACAAATTCCAGGCCCATCCCAAGATTCCAGACACTCACCGGCAATTTTATTTATGGGACCCATTACTAATGGTCCTGGGATTAAGAACCTCATGGAACAGATGCCAGAGAAGTTGTTGCTAAAATGGTCTCTGCTGCGTGGATGGAGATGGAGCAAGCCCCACCCTGCCCTGTGTATCCAAGGAAACTGGGAGGAGGTCGGGAGTCAGCAGCGCTGCCTTCACGGCCGCAGATTATCCATGTGGAGAAAGCCGAGACGTGGCAGCTGCTGGGTGAAGCCTTGCTCATTTTAGGATTATGGAAGAGCTAAACAAGCCTTGATAAGTCACTAAAAGCCAAGTCTATCTTTGGAACCCAACATCATTTTCCATTGATGAAGAACTGGAGCTGAAGTTGGTTAAAATTTAATGTTAACAGGTAGACTATACATATAACAAATATCATCATTCTTACATGCCAGTAACAGAGCTTAAACTCAAGGCCTAGACACTGTCTCTGAGCTTTTCTGACAAACATTAGCATTCTACCATTTGAACCAAAGCTCTACTCTGGCTTTTTGCTGGTTAATTGGAGAGTCTCAACAGACTTTCCTTTCCAGGCTGGCTTCAAACCACAATCCTCAGATCTCCACTTCTTTAGTATCTAGGCTTACAGGCATGAGCAATGGGCACCCAGCTCATTATTTTTATTAGAAAAAAGTAAATTAAACCAAATTTTATCATCTTCAGAAGAGATGATAAAAGATACTGCATAGCTATACTATAGAGTAGCATGTAGCTAGCTAGGGAATAAATGAAATTAGCTTTAAGACAGGTGCTGGTGGCTCATGCTTGTATTCCTAGCTACTTAGGAAACTAAGATCTAGAGAATTGAAGTTCAAAGTCATCCCTAGTAGAAAAGTCCATGAAACTTCATTTCCTAAGTAACCAGCAAAATAAAAAAGGTCTGGAAGTGTGGCAGATGTGGTAGAGCACCAGCCAATCAGACTGAGAACTTGTAGAAAGAAAAGAAGAAAAACAAACAAGAGAGAGAGAGAAGGATCAGGAGGAAGATTTTAAAGGCTAGCTATGGGAAATATGCATTATATCATCACTTTTTGGTTAGAACACAAAAAGAATAAAAAAGGAAAGAAATAAAAACCTATGTGAACATGTATCAGTGTGACTATACAACTTGAGTTGAGGCTGAATAGGCTTAGAGAACAATCTAGAAAAACACATGCCAAACAATTAACAGCAATGTGTCAGGAAAATGTTTATTTTTTTTTAATATCAGTGGTGTATTTTTTAACAACAAGCAAGAAGTCATTTTGTCAATTTAAAAGTTAGTATGAGAAAAGTATTTAGCTCTTATCAGATCAAGTTGACTCATTAATTTAGCACCTGCTGGCCTCTAATCCTATGCTCTGATCCATCAGAAGATGAAAGAAACACTTCTCCTGTCCTCCAGTATCATAATCCATGAGGGGAGTCCTTGGATACGTACAGTTTATAAATACTTTTCAAGCCCACATGCTCAAATCCTTCTCCTTTCATGAGTCAGAGAAGCTACAACTATTCTTATTTTACCCATGAAGAAAACTGACTTTCAGAATCTGGAAAGAACTTTGTCCTGACTCTAAATCTGAGCAACACTGCCCATTTCTCTAAGATTACATGTGTTTTGTGGCATCTTATATTTCGCAGTGCTGAGGTTCTGAAGAGAAAGATAATGTCAATAACAATGTTTTAAGAAGCATTTGAAGGATTTAGAAAGAGATGAGCTATACAATGTGCTAGTTTGACTGTCTATTCAGGAGCAGGGGAGAACAAGGAAAGGGGTGACATTGCTCAAGATGCATTGTATTCCCAGACTGATGTGTTGAATGGCAAATCCTTTGGACAACTACTTAAAAATCATTTTAACAAAGAATGAGCTGGTCTGAGAATGTAGCTTAGTGGTAGAGTGCTTGCCTAGCATGCATGAAGCCCTGGGTTCGATTCCTCAGAACCACATAGACAGAAAAAGCAGAAAGTGGCACTGTGGCTCAAGTGGTAGAGTGCTAGCCTTGAGCAAGAAAGAAGCTCAGGGACAGTTCCCAGGCCTTGGATGCCCGTGGCTCAGATCCATAATCCTAGATACTCTGAGGCTGGAATCTGAGGATCATTGTTTAAAGCCAGCCTGTGCAAACAAATCCAAGAGACATTTATCTCCAATTGACTAGCAAAAAGCCAGAAGTGGAAGTGTGGCACAAGTAGTAGAGTGCCGTTCTTGAACAAAAGTGTGAGGCCCTGGGATTAATCCCTAGATACACACACACACACACACACACACACACACACACACACACACACACACACACACACACACATCATAGAACAGTCCTAGCTGTCATTCATATAGTATCATAGATAGCAATGGCCTTAGAAATCACCTTCTGTGATGTTTTTATGTGTCCGTTTTGAGGGCAAGAATCTGCAGGCAAGAAAGCCCTGAAGCTTGTCTTACTTTCTGATCAGTGGTAGAGCTGTGCCTTGACTCTTCTTCCCTTTTAGCCCCTTCCTTAATTCTGTGGTTCAGTTAGGAATGACACACTGAGATCTCAGCCTAGCTTTTCTGCGGACTTCAGTTTCAAGGTAGTTGCTCCTACCACGTTCGGTCAGATCTAAGGAAGATTCTCATTGGTTCACAGGGCCTAACACCAGCTGTCCTAGAGCTAGTGAGTGTGCTATTCTAATTGTGCCTGTGTTGGAATAGCTTTTCCTGACATGCTATTTTTCTATGAGGAAGATAAGTGTACAAACCCAAGCACAACCAGCATTCACCTGGCTCTTGCTTCAAGTAGGACTTCTAATTCATCCTGACTTTATCTTTAACAATCTAGGAGGTAGATTGGAATTCCCACCTTACTGCTAACAAAGGGGGAGACAAAGGCTCAAATCAGGCCTTTTTGCAAATAGTTTTGGGGATTTTTCCAAGAAAATATCCCTCAAAGGTGTAGCAGAGGGGGAAATAACCTCATTGGATTTGGCCCAAAGAGTGTAGCTTCTTTTGTAGTAAAACATACTAATAAAAGTCTCTGCTTTCATGAGGAAGGCACCAGAAATCAAATAACAGAGTATTTCATGTTGTCATCTCCTGGCCTATAAAACTGAGAAGACTAGACTCCTGGGGAGTTACTGTTTCCCGGCCTTCCCAGGAGCTCTGCTCATTTTCCATCGGTCCAGACTTCAGGTCCATCCTCCATCCAGCTTCCTGATCTGCTCCTAGCCACAGTCCACGCTGCCCTTCTACAGTCCCTCAGATCCGTGTTCCCTTGGAACAGATCACTGGCCCACCTCAGGCTTAAAGATTCTGCAAACTGCTGGTGGCTCACACCTGAAATCCTAGATTCTCAGGAGGCTGACCTCTGAGGAGTTTCTGAAGCCAGCCTGGGCAGGAAAGTCCAAGAGACTCTTATCTCCAATTGACCACCCAAAAGTCAGACATGGAGGAGGGGTTCAAATGGTAGAGTGCTACTTTTGAGCAAAAAACTAAGGGAAAGTGCCAAGGCCTTGAGTTCAAGCTCCAGCGTGTGTGTGTGTATGCACGTGCACACACACACACACACACTTCTATGAACTTTGTCCTGTGAATTCCTTGTGGTAAGTCAAAAATTCTCTCTACCATTCTTCCATCTCTGCCTTAATGTCAACTAGTTCCACTGCCTAATGAAGGGAGAGAAAACGGACAGTGAGTTTACAAAAGCAGGTCCAGCTGGACCTTAACCAGGACTTAAGCATTGTTAGCACGCTGTTAAACACTATTAAAACACCATTGATGTTAACGATGTCTTTTTTGTGAACACTACTTTCCTTCTCTTGCAGTACTGATGTTTGAAGTCAAAGCCTTGTGCTTAAGAAGGTGCTTTACCACTTTAAGCTAGACCTCCAGCCCTGTATCTTTTTTTGTATTTATTATTTCTTTATTATATATATATATATATATATATATACATATATGTACATATTAGAGACCATGGTGATTTGGTTCTCTAGTTGACAGCTTTTGGCCCCTGATCTGGTGCCACTACTGCATGCATTGAACACTCCACAATGCCTGGAAGGAGACATGACAACCACAGCTGCTCCCTGAAAAAGCCCAACTCTGGCTCCAAAGGGCACTGTCATAGCCTTGATGGGTTCAGCTACCTTGTACCAGGCTTTTTGCTATCACAAACCCATATACCCTGTAGTCATTTGCACCCAGACTATGACAAATGTGAGGAAGACTTCCTTTGCATGAGGATCTGCTGTGATTGGGGCAGGCAGGGTCCTTTGTTTGCATGAGGATCTGCTGTGATTGGTGGAGGCATGATCCTTCATTTGCATGAAGATTTGTTGTGATTGGTGGCAGCACAGTCCTTTATGTGTATGAGGAACTGCCATGGTTGATACAGATGCCCTTGCAACCCTCCTGTTGGGCTATGTAAACAGCTGTTGGTCTCACTTTGTGGGTCAGCATCCGCCTGAAAGCTGTTCCTGGTGCTGCAGGGTGAGGCCCAGTGAAAAGCTGATAACACAGAGAGAGAATCATGGGAGCAGCAGTGGAGCAGTAACAATGTAAGGACATGCTGAAGAGTTCCAAAGAGGACCAGAAAGCATGTGAACTGTAGGTGACAGAGACAGCAGGGGTTGTGAAGAGCTGAAGACAAGCATATGTGGGCCTTGGCCATTAGAAGAGTTCCAGGCGGATGTCAAGCCTTAAGGACTAAGGGTCTCAGACACCCAAAGCCTGAGACCTCCAATACTTATCACTGTAATAGTGCTGAGAGTCCAACATCTGAGACGTGCACATGAGTCGTGACAATCTCAGGTGCTGCTTACCGCTGCTTGGTTGGGTCTGCTCACAGTGCCCTCTCTCTGCTACAGTAGCCCTCGAGTGCTGGTTCTTGTAAAACCTGCATCTATAGGCCCTGGCGATCAGCGGAGGGAGCAGTAAGCCTCTGACCCACCAGAGGTAAGAGCTCAAAGGCTTCGGATACTCAAGGTGCCAGGATGGCCAGCAACAGAAAATCTTCTCCTTTCCTATTAATAATGCCTATCTGGTTAAAGCAAAAAGATCCCAGACAGCCGACCGGTAAGATTGCAGCTTATTGCAAAGAGCCAGAATGAACATGTCCCCTACTACTGGCTCTTAGTTATTTCTCCAAACAGAAAGGATTATATCATAGAAAGCATAAAATGCACCTAAAAAAATATTCTCCAGTAAAGCCCAATAGACCTAAGGTGTGACATCCCCGAGGAGAGCCAAGTCACAAAAGAGCTAGTCATTCCGGAGACCAAGTTAAATAATTCACAAGTGTAGAGATCTCGGCCCAGCTCGCACCCTTGCGCGCGAAGTTATGAAATGCCTGAGTAGGCAACGCCGCCTCTGTTCGGTCTTGCTTGATTTGGCCCGGCAGAGGCAGCTCCTCTGGTATCTGGCTTTCCCCATGCATCTCACACCTTCCCAGTGACCTTCTCACTCTCTGCTCAGCCCTTCTGCGGCGAGCTGTGTCGACGTGCATTCACGTCATCAGACCACAGCATGCAGCTGGTATAGTCATTCATGGTGCTGTCCTCTGGAGATGCACACAGGGGGTGGCAGTTCTGCTCAAGCCCCTGAAATCACCCACAATAGTGGGTGTAAGGATGTGTGTGTGTGTGTGTGTGTGTGTGTGTGTGTGTGTTCAAGGATGTAGCATCAGTAGTGTCCATCTCTAGATATGCAAGAGGAGACTGCAGTTCTGCTCCGGCTCTTGCAATTCATCCGGGATAATTATGGATTATAATTAGAAGATAAATGCCCCCTACTACTCCAGCTTGCTGCTCATTATAGTCCCTTGCCCTGCACAGCACTTGGTATCCATCCAGACTTGCGCTTGACTGATAATGCCTAGTTCCTTGGAGTACAACACTTGAGCCGTGTATCGTTTATTTTCTTTGACATGAAGTTTCCTAAATCCCATGAGGACACTGAATTAGGTGACCAGGGGCTTCTGCACTTCCTTAGAGCTCTGTATCATCCAACTTCATTTACAATCACCAGCCACAGTTCATCCCTGCTCAGACTATGTCAAGTAGTCTTCTCCCAGCTACCCAAGAGTCCTGCGCCCCCTCTTTCCAGGAATGCTTACCCAGGCGGGCTGGGGCCTAAAAACTCCATTTCAGCAAATGTCATCTGAAGACAGGCTAGGCAGAGGAGGTCCCGACACCACAGAGATGACTTCCATAGCCTGTCATACCTGGGCTTTTTCTGAGTAAAATAAGGCCTATAACATGACTTCCTGGCACATTATTTTAGCATTTTGCCTAAGTAACTGGTTTGTATTAATAGTGTAGGCTCTCAATCATACTGAGTATGACCATTAGCAACATTCTTGTCCTTGCTACAGCTTTTTTTCCTGTTGCACGGAATGTGGGCACTACCATCACCATCATCCTATCAGTCTTTGTAAAGTGGTTGTTGAAAAATCAAACGGTGTTTGTAGAGCACTCACCTGGCATATATAGTAAGTATTTGGTAAATATTCCTTGTTTCGTAGTCCTTACCAACTGAGAAAAACTCATGCTGAAGCTAATGAATCCTCACGATGTTTAAAGGAGAGTGGAAGAACCGCCCCCTCTCCCCACCCCCCACCCTGCAGTGATCTTGACAGAAGGGTTGAACCCCAATGCCGTGCAGTTGGCTGTCCCAGCTTGACTTAAAATGTAACTAAGAAGCTGTATCTAGAAGTTAGATTTTTACCCACTGGGGTTATAGGAAAAGTAGATTCACTCAACTCAGACTAGGTCTGCTCAAGGACTAGCAAAGATACCCCAATGCTTAGCAAATGTTTTTATTTTTTTCCCCAGCCACTCAATTAAATGACATTTCCTACGTGTCCTCAGCATTGAAATGGAAAGGAAGTCATGTAACCAGTTCCAGACCTGGCTTATAAAAATGTCCCGGGTTCTAGTTTTCCTTTTTCCCCATCTGCAAAGCTATGCCTCGAAAACAGAGCTGCCAGGAAATGGAAGGAAACTGGTTTCCGGAACTATTGCTTGGACAAGAGCCACCTCGGCCAGGAGCGACATGTTGGATTACAAAATTAGTGGAAAATGCACATTCATGTCCCAGGATTTGGAAGTATGGCTGCTACACCATTAAGAGAAAGGTGAAGGGCCTTTCTCTGTCTGTGGGGGGAGGAAAGACAGTCTCTATGTAAGACGGGGAGAATGCTAGGAACGCCTGTCACAAAGTCTAGAATGAGAACCGCTCCGTGTTGACCTGACGAACTTCGGCTGCCATCTTTGCCCATTAGGGCTCTATGGGATGAAAAATACACAATTTTTTAAGGCTCAAAACCTCTGTGTTTTGCTGTGCCTCTTCAAGTCTTGCAATGAAGGATAATAAAAGCAGAAAGTGTGCGGAGGAGGCATCTGAAGTGGGAAATGGCATTAGGCTGGCCCATAAAAGGTGAGCGCTCTGAGTGGGAAGGTGAGCTAAGAAGGAAAGGATGATGAATGTTTCCTTGGCTTTAAATAGTGAGGGCCCCGTTCACCCTCCCCCATGGCTGGAGGGAGCAAGGGGCACTTTGCAGACAGTGCCTGAGTTAGGGAGCCTGGCAGCTCAACCATGCAGGAGCCCTGGTTCAGGGAGTAGATGGAGGTACTGGGGATGTAAGTTGAGCCCCCCACAAGACACAAGAGAGAACCCTGAGTTGGCCAAGTAACAGAGCCAGAGAGGAAAGTGGGGTCTGGAGGGAGGCACCAGGAGGAGAAGGAAGAATGTGATAATAGTTGACTTAGGACAGGAAACATCTTTCTGGGGGCTAGTGGCTCACGCCTGTAACCCTGAAGAGGCTGGGACCTGAGGATCATCATTCAAAGCCAGCCCTGGCAGCAAAGCCTTTGAGACTCATCTCCAACTAAGGAACAAAAAAAAAAAAAAGGAAAAGTGGGTTTAAATGGTCACCAGCCTTGAATGAAATGGCAAAGGGAGAGGCCCTGAGTTCAAGCCCCAGAACTAGCAATGGTGAGAGAGGTGGAGAGGCGGAGGGGGATTGTAAACATGTTTAATCCTTCAATCAATCCTCTGCCAGAACACATCAACCCACACAGAACATGTGTCTTTGTGTCTTTATTGTCTGGCCCAGCACCCTAACATTAGAATACCACCCTTCATCCCCCTTTTCTCTTCGGTTTGTGTTATTTCCTAAAATCCTTCAAAGGACAATTCAAGTTCAACCTTCTCTGTGAAGCCATCTCTGGTTATTTTAGTCCCTGTAATCTTATTTTGGAAAAAACAAAAACAAAACCCAAACAGTAGTAGAAAGCACTGAGCCACAATCTTGTATTTGTTCCGCTCTCTTATTCTGTGTATATTTCTAACAAACAAAATTCACTTGATCTCCCTGGAACTGGGCTGGCAATCACCGTTCCTTCATGATGGCAGCCCTATAGAGACCGATTGCAAGGTATATACAAAGGTGCTATGCTCACAGCACCAGGTCGTTCGTTTTCTCTGCATGAATAAACACATGGAGAACAATTGCGAGGATTTTATTTAGCGGCTTCTGTGCTTGGCACTCAGAGACAGTTCCATGCATAAGGGCAAATTTTTATACACCTTTTCTTCATGTTACATATTTTACATAACCCTTTTATTGCCCCCTTCTTTAATATTTATAATATTGGATACCCACTAGGTATATAAATACATTTATCTACAACAACTCAAAACCAAAAATCTTAATAATATATGTATTATTTTTACTTGTATTACTGTATTTGCATTTCCACACCCTTTAAAATTTCTAGCTTGCACCAAGCTTCAACTTGTTTCATTAGCATTAAAAGAATCTGAAGGGAAAAGGAAAAACAATGGGAAAAAAAGTAAACCCCAAACTTCAAAAGCAATGAACTATTGGATAAAAATGGAGATCTAGCTGGAGGCCCACGGCTTGCGCCTGTTACCCTAGCTCCTCAGGAGGCTGAGATCCAAGGATTGCAGCTCAACATAGCCCAGGCAAGGGAGTTCCATGAGACTCTTCTCTCCAATTAACCAGCACAAAGCTGGAAGTGGAGCTGTGGCTCAAGTGGTAGAGTACCTGCCATAAACAAAAAAAGCTAAGGGAGAGACTCAGGCCCTGAGTTCAAGTCCCAGTACTGGCACAAATATGGAGATCTCCGGGGCAGGTGGATATGTGGAGACGACCCAGCCTCAGTTCCCTGGAACCTGGCGAGATTTCTCATGCCACAGTGTCCAGTGGAGAAGCAGTTGGGATCAGAGGTGCTGGCCTAGCACTGGGGGCCAGGCCTCTACTTGCAACCTCTGCTCTTGGCATCACCTGAAAGTCTATAAAAATCTATCCTTCACACTTCTGTTTGCCTCAACCCACCAGGCTACAGGCTCTCGAGTGGGCACTTGGGCATGACGTACCTATTTCCTGGGTCATGAGGGTCAGAGTAGTATCCTTTCCCTTGCTGGGCACGGGTGGCTCACGCCTGTCATCCTAGCTACTCGGGAGGCTGAGATCTGAGGATCTCAGTTGGAAGCCAGCCCAGGGAGGTTCTTATTTCCAATGAACCACCCCCAAAAAATCCACAAGTAGAGGTATGGCTCAAGTGGCAGAGCACAGCCTGGAGTGAAAAAGCTATGGGACAGGGCCCAGGCTCTGAATTCAAGCCCCAATACCAGCACACACACACAAAATAAAAGAGGAAAAAAAAAGTGAATCCGCCCCTTGTTCCAGACCCTCACTGGTGCCCCACTACCACCCTGTCCCCAAAACACTGCTCCTCCGTTACCCCAGCATTTTTCCCTAGAACCTCGACAGGGTAAACCCTAATGACTTTCTTCAGTGGGTTCAAACTCCCTTCACCATGCACTCCTCCTCTCTCAGTCTCGGCCTCTGCCCCCTCTCCATCTCTCTGCTCTGTCTGTCTGTGTTTCCTTCATTTCTTCTCTTCACAAGACATCACTGGGCCCTCTCCACAATGGCACACTGAGTAAAGAGAGTCAAGAGTAACCTCCCCCCCCCAAAAAAAAATCAACCTTTTCCAGGAAGCCAAGTCCGGCTGCGCGGCAGCGATGTCGTCCTGCCTGGCTTGGAGTGAAGGCTTCCAGAGAAGCCCTTCTTCCAGATGAAGGCTGAGATGCCGCAGACAGAGGCTAGCTGTTGGCAGGCAGGCATGCAGTCCATGCTGCAGTCTGTAGCCCAGTTTCTGGGGAAAGCACCCATTCGGAGTCTTGTGCCAGAGTTCGCCCAGCCAGTGTGCAGCATGTTGGGGTGTGTGAGTTGGTGTGTGTCGATGTATGTATGTGTGGAATTCTGTATAGGTAGGTAGGCTCTGTGTGTGTGTGTGTGTGCACGTGCATGTGCGTGTGTATGGTTTTATGGCATCTACCTGCTAGCATCTCCTTTAACATGATCAGAAAATGATCATCCAGTCTCTTCAAAGGACACTCTGACAATAGACGAAGCTTTCTAAAGCGAAGGCTTGGAAAGCAGGTGAGCGGTCACTGAGCTGCGGGTGCTTTACACTCACATCCTTCAGCAGCTGCCAAGTGTCTCTGGTGGGTCTTCTGCATGTGTTTTCCTCCTATACACACACACACACACACACACACATACACACAAATAATAATAACAATATAATAATAACATAGTTACTGCTTTCCAAAGGCACTGGGGCTCCCAAAAGGAGGATCTGCGCAGGAGGCCGTGGGGGTCTCGATGCCATCCTGGCAGCACTCTACACCATGTGCACAGACATCTGGGAAGAGGAGGAGCCAGGGACGGCCCCGTACTGCCTGCCATCGCAGGTGCTGGCTGCCTGCTGGTTGTTGGGTGAAGGGCTAATCATGTGCATGCCGTGGTCCATCCCCGCGGGCAGGTACTGCCGCTCTCCAAAGGCCCCGTTGGAAGGCGAGGAGCAGATTAAAGTGCTTTGGGAGGCACTCAGTTTCTCGGGGCTTGTGGCCAGCCTAGGGGATGTGGGGAAATTGTATCCGTACAAGTTATAGGGGTTGTGCAGGGGGAAGGCGTTGTAGGAACTCTGCTGCATGTGGCCACCCCCAAACATGTGTGGGGATGAAGAGCTGGAGGCCGCGTTGCCCGCCTGCATGACGTACTGGAACTGGGAAGTGGGGAATGACCCCAGCTGGCCACCGTAGGCTTCCATCTTGCTATTGCTGGACAACGAGGAAGGAGCTGGGATTCCTGAGATGAGCGATGGAGTCCTCTGAGCCATGAAGGTTTCAGAGGGCTGGGTGGCAGACGCGGGGCCACTCTGAAGCCTGTTGTAGCCACTGTCACTCAGCCCCGGGTAGCTCTGCAAGGCGGCCATGTTGCTTCGGGCACAGGGCGGGTAATCGGAGAGGTTGAGGTTACACAGCTGGCTCTCCCGACAGCCCACGTTGAAAGTGTTGGGGGCCAAATGGAAAGTGGGAGGAGAACAAGATGGAGATAGAAGATGAGAAGAAGCTGAAGGGGATGGTGTCCCCGTGCTGGAGGTGGTTGGGGACGTGCCGGTGCTGCCCCCTGAAAAATGAAACAGAAGTGACATTGAGAATTTTAGGACAAGTCTGTCTAGGCCCAACCCAAGATGCACAGGACACCACACAGACACCTTTGAAGGTGCGAAGAGGGGCTGGCTTTGGCAGAACTGTGGCACTCTCTTTGACCACATATTAGTTATCAAGATAATTTTATTTTATTATTAAGGTGTTGTACTGAGGTTATAATTCCATAAGTCAGGCAATAAGTGCAATTCATCTTGGATGGTGTTACCAAAGAGTAAAAGAGGATGAATTCCCCCTCCCCCCAAAAAAGCACACTGAAGTCTGTCTTTTTCTGCAAAAGACTTACTAAGTCTTACTTTTAAAAAAGACAATTGAAATAGGCCGGGCACTGGTGGCTCACACCTGTAGTCTTAGCTACCAAGGAAGCTAAGATCTGAGGATTGAGGTTCCCAAACCAGCTCAAGCAGAAAAGTCCATAAGACTCTGATCTCCAATTAGCCACCAAAAAGCCAGAAAGTGGAGCTGTGGCTCAGGTGGCAGAGCACCAGTCTTAAGCAAAAAAGCCACGAGACAGCATCCAAGCCAAGTGATAGCTTAAGGCTGCGGGTTCAAGCCCCAGTAACAGCACCAAAAGGAAATAAAGGGGGAGAAAATGTGGCAAAAGGTGTGTGGAAAGAATGATCTTCCTAGACCTCCTCTCTCCCAGGAGCAGGACGAAGTGCAGAGCACCAACTCTCTGCCTCTTTCCTGGTCAATGCTGGGCCTGAGTCCTCACTGAGTTCCTGAGTGAGTAGCTGCTTGACCTTCCCTGCAGTTACCCTGATAACTTTCCCTCCCCGCCATTACAGTACAGTGTCAGGATACAGGACAGCTGCCACCCCTCAAGGTATGGGGCACCCTTTCTGTCACCCACAGTGTTTGTCCAGGACTCAAAGACCCTAGATACCAGAAAAGGGTAAAGGGCATTTTAGGTAGAAAGAAGCAAGATGAAGCTTTTTATCAGTGAAGAAAATCTGAAGAAGATCAGCAAGATTCCAGAGATTGGGTACCCAAAGAAAACACCCAGAACGGGGCTGGGAAGGTGGCTCAGTGGTAGAGCACTTGCCTTGCATGCCTGAGGCCCTGGGTTCGATTCCTCAGCACCACATAAGCAGAAAAAAAAGCCAGAAGTGGCATTGGGGCTCAAGTGGTAGAGCGCTAGCCTTGAGCTGAAGAGCTGAGGGACAGTGCCCAAGTTCAAAGTTCAGGCCCACGACCGGACCCCCTGCACCCCCCCACAAAAAAAAAAGAAAGAAAGAAAACACCCAGAACATTCTAGAAAAAAAAAAAGCAAGTTCCAGGTGAGAGTCAAAGGGTAGGTGGCCTCAAAGATGAACTCAGAAGTAAGCTGGTAGTGGGAGAAACACAAAATGTCAGCCTACACTACTAGTGCAGACAGTGGAACTCACTGTCGAAGTAAAACAATACACGGCTCTTTAATTTTATTTCGGAGTTAGGTCTTTTTATAAGCAAAGTTAACATCATCTCTTTCTTGGTTAAAAATAACTTGTCATTGGACAAGTTCAGGAGATGCTCCTTCCTCTTTCTACCATTTAAATTCCTATGAAAGGAAATAAGGTGATCTGTTTTTTTCTATATGATAAAGCCAGTGTTGTGAATATTGCCAACTGCTAGCTATAGTCAGAAGAGTTCGAGGCTGATTCCAGGTACCCTGACCTCTGCCCAACTTTGAGCAGTGCAGCCTTCTTTCTACCTCTTAGCTGTGAAATGAAGGGCAAGAACTAATGGACTTCAATTTCTGCCCTTCTCAAACTGGAGCTGTGTCCGAGGCTTACAGTCATGTGTGGTGTTAGTGGCCAGGGCCAACTTCCAAGGAACCCTACGAAGGAGTTGTGAAAGGGGGAGATTCTGCAAGGAATCTGCAACTCCTCGAATGCCTGGTGGCCTCTCCCCATGTGCCCTGAGAAAGCTCAGAGCTTCGTTTCTTCTCCTCTTTCCCCTACCCCAGCCCACCCCCAATGCCAGGAACAGCACGGCAGTAAGTGCTCTGGCACCAATGGAGAAATTTGACTCTGGCTGTAAAGAGATTTGTGTTTTACGAGACATGTACCTGGTCCTCCTCTCTTTGAAAGCCCGTCCTGCTCTCCCTGCTCTGGTGTTTATGAGGCCCCTGAGGAGTGGGGACCACCTGTTCAGCCCGCCTCACCATCCCACCATCCTGGGGTAGACACAGCTCCATCGGGGCCCCGACCCTTGGTGCCCTGCAGCAGGAAGTGTCCAACGAAGCAGATGACTTTCTATAACTCTAAATGGCTTTCTCAGATGGAACAAACGGTACTGATTTAAGGCCTCGATGGGTTTCACTACCCCCAAAAATAAATAAATAAATAAATGAAATAAATAAAAATAAGAAGGGAACTATTAACAAGTTACAGGGATTTCTGCTAAGCAGATGAGAGGCACATGTTCAAAAGTTTATAGTCAGCTTGCTTCGGCTTTTCAATGACATTCACTGGAAATGAGAAGTAGGTGGCCTGTTTGTGGAGCTTTGGGGAGGGTGAGGCCTCCTTCCAGATGAACCAGCGTTTGAAGAAGGGGGTGAGCTGGTCCAAGGGAGGGTCACATGGCTTCTATCCACTTTGAAGAAATGTTCAGAAAGTACTCCATACAGATAATAGCTTTTCTCTCCCTACCCCTCCCCCGCCACCGCTGTGCCCAAACTCCACAAAGAGAGAGAAGATGATGGTATCCATTTTGCGAAGAAGCAAGCTGAGATACTGAAACATTTTTATTCTCTTAGGATTGAATAGCTCATGGACTCTTAAAAGGACTCAAAGTGCCAGCCAGTGAAAAGGAGGCTTAAAGAGATGGCCTACCCCCACCCCACCCCCACCACTCTGCATTCTAGTACTTGGCTGAGCAGAGAACCTGCAAAACCGAAAAGCCAGCACAGAAAAGGAGGCCAGGCTACATGAACACAGCAAGAGTCAACACTGCCTCTCCTTTTTGATGCCCTCCTCTTCCCTTCACCCTTCTTTCTCTCTGTATCTGCCGGGTCCCCTCAATGTAAATGCATTTAGTGAACAAATATGTAGTGTCCACCTGGACAAACCTGTTTGCAATTCCAGCTATCTCAGGGACTATGGGACCTGGGCAAGTACACCTCTTCGAGCTTCAGGTTCTATAATCATATACATGGATTCACTAATGTCTCTCTTCTAGGAAGGTTTGAGAAACAACTGAAATCCTGTATACTGCCCAGCAATTATCACAGTGTGTGTTGTGGACATTAATTATGCTCTTTTATGAGAGGAATAAAGAGGAAAAATATCTGGACACCAGTGGGTCATTGCTGTAACCTTAGCTGCTAAGGAGGCTGAGATCTGAGGATCAGGGTTTGAGGTCAGCCCAGGGAGAAAAGTCTATGAAATTCTTATCTCCATTTAACCAACAAAAAGCTGGAAGTGGTAGTGTGGCTCAAGTGGTAGAGTGCCAGCTGTGAGCAAAAAAAGCTAAAGGAGAGCATGAGGCCCTACATTCAACTCCAGTACCTTCAGAGAGAGAAAGAAGGGGGACAGGGGATAATCTTGAGGCATCTGGGTCCTAAAGATGGAGCTCGAGTGCAGGCCTTTGCCGAGGGAGCTGAGCATCCTGGGTACCACAGCCACAGAGGAGAAGAACAAGCCCTTTTGTTGCAGATAAAGTCATCTCCATGCTTCTGTGGAGTGGAATGCTGGACCATCTGAGCCATACCCCCATAGGCTGGACCAGCTCTTGATCCTTTAGGACTGAGAATGCATCATCCTGAGTCTCCATCTCACAACACAGACCTGGCTGATCACAAATAAGGAGCTGGGTATTTCCCTCTGACCACCGACGTCTTCTCTTCTGAGATGATTAACATGTACTACAACAAGCGGCGGAACTTTCTCAAGTGTCCCAAAGCCCAGCTCCCAGGACTGGAATTCACTTAGGGGTGGAAGGAGAGGAGGTAAATTCATATCCAACATTAACTGGCTCCAATACTCAAGGCAAACAGCCAAAACCACCCAAAGGAATCTGTGTTTAGCAGTGATCCCATACGAGGACAATAATCTAGAATGTTCTGCGTACCGTGAAGACAAGTTAAATGTGACCGTGAAAATCCTGAATACCAAACCTGCTGACTTTCGCATCTTCAAGTCTATCACTTCCAGATTGTAGTATGGAGGTTTTCACATAGTTTCCTTTTGGGTTTATTTGTTGTTTTTCCTCCCTTTTCTCCCCACTCCTCTCAAAAAAAAAAGAAAACCAACTCCCATCTGGGCTAGTAAATTTCTATGTCATTACTTAGTTCCACAAGTCAGATTCTTCTCTCCTCTAAATCAATGGCATCTGTCCCCAAGGAGTGCTGATTCACAGTATGTCCCCAAGTTTTCAGACAGGAAAGCGGCAAAATATCAGCAGTCACAAACTCACCCCAGGGAACGAGCCCAGGGGCTGCAGAGATGAATGGGCCTGGCTGGCACTGCTCATCTTGACTGAGGATAATTTCTTAGTTGAGATGAATGCCCTTCTCCTAACACAGTACAGTGCATGTGGAATCCCGTGGTTTCAATCTTAGACTCCTCGGACCTCCCCCTCCATAATGTTCAAGATATACATAGATCCAACCGGTCATCAGAAGGACACAAAGGTGGAAGGCAATGGGTGTGAGAAAGAGCACAGCATGCTTGGAAAATAAAAGTGAAAGCCAGGAGCCGGTGGCTCACACCTGTAATCTTACACACTCAGGAGGTTGAGATCTGAGGACCGAGGTTCAAAGCAACCCCCAGGCAGAGAAGTCTGTGAGACTCTTACTTCTAATTAGCCATTCATCCAAGAAAGCTAGAAATGGAGCTGTGACTCAAGTGCTGCCTTTGGGCAAAAAAAAAAAAAAAAAAAGCTCAGATCCTGAGTTCAAGCCATAGTTCTGGCACAAAAAGGGACGGGGGAGGAAAGAGAGAAAGAGAGAGGCAGATAAGCAGGCAGGCAGGCAGGAAGACAGGAAGGAAGGAAGGAAGGAAGGAAGGAAGGAAGGAAGGAAGGAAGGAAGGAAGGTAGGAAGGAAGGAAGGAAGGAAGGAAGGAAGGAAGGAAGGAAGGAAGGAAGGAAGGAAGGAAGGAAGGCAGGCAGGCAGGCAGGTAGCCAGGCAGCCAGGCAGCCAGGCAGCCAGGCAGGAAGGAAGGAAGGAAGGAAGAAAGGAAGGTAGGAAGGAAGGAAGGAAGAAGGAAGGAAGGAAGGAAGGAAGGAAGGAAGGAAGGAAGGAAGGAAGGAAGGCAGGAAGGTAGGAAGGCAGGAAGGCAGGCAACCAGGCAGCCAGGCAGGAAGGAAGGAAGGAAGGAAGAAAGGAAGGGAACGAGGGAGGGAAGGAATATGGAATTCAAGCAACAAAGTGGAGTCAGCTAAAGCTAGTATCAACCAAGGATAATAACAGGAAATGCTCACTGAATATTTAGTCCTAAGCGCTCGTGTAAGCACTTTATTGCCTTATTTAAGGCATTAACTTGGCTAGGAATGTGGCTTAGTGGTAGAGTGCTTGGCCTAGCATTCATGAAGCCCTGGGTTTGATTCCTTCAGTACCATATAAACAGAAAAGGCTGGAACTGGTGCTGTGGCTCAAGTGGTAGAGTGCTAGCCTTGATCAAAAGAAGCTCAGGGACAGCGCCCAGGCCTTGAGTTCAAGCCCAGGACTGAAAAAAACAAAACAAATAATGCAGCAACTTGTCTCATTCTCATTGTCACTATCTCCATGTTAGAGGTAAAGCCATGAAAAGGTTAGCACACGCTTGGTCTCAGGGCTTCTGGCTAGGGGGTGGGCATCAGTGGGAGCTGGAAGGGCAATTAGAGAAGGTGAAGGGGTAGACATGGCTGAAGTACTTCATAGACACATGTGAAAACAGAACAATGACCTCTGATGGAATCGTTTTCAGAAGGGGGAAGGGAGATGAAGGAGATGAAGGAGAATGATAGAGAGACAGAATGGTCAGCACACATTGTATGCATGCATGGAAAGATCATATCACCCTTGTACAACAGTCTAAAGGAAAGAATATATCTTTCCTAAAAGAAAGTAGACAGTGGTCACTGGGGACATTAAGCAAGTCGGCATGTGGAGTTGATGTGAATATGTTTGTGTTTTGCTGGGCACTGGTGGAGACTGTCTTGAAGGAAGATGTAAATACTCTGGAGGACTCCATCGTTATCCAGGTGAGCCATGGTAACAGTTTGGAGTGTGGTAGCACGGGAAGTTAGCAATATGGACAGACTGGAGGACCCTATGCTAATGGGGTTTGGAGTGGGGCAGGGAGAGAAATATCCAGCAAATGAGCAGTGGATCTGTTCTCAGAGAAGTTACCGGATCAGTGAGGAAGACCACAGACTCAGTTTTGGACACACTGAGCATAAGAAACATTGGGGAAAGACATACAATGTATCATCAATTCTCAGTGGAGTATCATATAAACTCTTATCTGAAATGCTTAGGACCAGAAGTGTTTGGAATTTGGGATTTTTGTTTGTTTGTTTCAGATTTTAGAATATTTGCCTATACGTAGTGAGATACGTTGTAGAACAGAACCCAAGCCACCACATGAAGTGCCTTGTTATTTCTGTGTGAGGCAATTGTTGCATGCTGAGTAACTTTGTGCATGAGACCAAGATTCCTGGTCTGTGAGGTTCCTCTGGTGGTGTGACATCAGCATTCAGAAGGTTTGGGGTTTTTTGGAGTGACTCTGATTTGGGGTTTTGAGGTGAGTGCTGCGCATGCCACATGTGCTGCTGTTTCAAGGATGGTTGACAGGTTCTCCCTACCCTGACAGGGTGCCAGCCGGGTTGCAAAGGTGAATTCTTAAACACCAGCATGCACCTTCAGTCATGAGCTGACACTGATCCTCATCTCAGAGCTCCAACGCTCCTGCGCACCTGCGCACACAGTCTCTGAATCACTGTAATGACCTCACAGGGTCCAAGGCTGGATTTTTGCTTCTCAGGATTTTGCTACTGTGACTTGCTCACATCTGACCCTTCTCATTCTAATACAAATCAAACTGATAAAAATCCAACTATCATAATCCTGATGCTTTAATTGCCTGACAACCACCGAGTGTCTAGTCCATGTCTGCTAGCATCGGAGCAGAATGGAAGGCTTTGGAAATGTCAGATCTTGTTTTCCCCAGAGGAGACAACTTGCCAGCTCAAGTATCTCCCAAATTGTACCTTTCAGCACAACTGTCAAAGTGCTTAGATTCACTACTCATAAAACCTCTCAGACTGGGTCACACCGACGATTCTGGAATGCAGATTTAGAAATTGAGGCACAGGATTTATTCATCAGAACAAGACCAAATTGTACTTGGCTTATTATGGGCTTGAGTTCCTATTCCTTTTTTCCTCTGTTGCAATGTTTCCTCAGTGATTTTGCTGGTTAATCTCAATTGTCAACCTGATTGGATTGAGAGGCGCCCAGCCTGGGCCTCTCCTGCCTAGGCCTCTCCTGGGCCTCTCCAGAGGTGATTAGATCTTACAGGCTCTGACTTCATCAATGGCTTAACCCATTAATAGATTCAAAACTCAGATGAATCAATGTCCTACTTGACGGACATTAATCACCAGCGGCCTTGGAAGGATAAACCTTGGCCCTGGCTCCTGCCTGCTACTCTTTTCCCTCTTAATCTATCTGGAGAAAGTTTTGCCAACAAGGAGAGTGAGTGAGGAGGAACATGATTGCAGTGGATTTTGGGTAAGGAGTGAGCAGCACAAAACGGAGGCACAAAGTCCACTTAGCACAACCAGGGAAGAGGAGCGCTCTTTTAGACATGTGTTTGGAAAGAAGACAAGTGCAAGTTTCCACGGGCTTCCGGCAAGCAGACTCTTGTGACTACAAGGCCTGAGGACTCATCACCACTTTCCACAGCTAAGGCTTTTCACATCTACAAAACTGGAATAGAAAAATCACGATCCTTTCAAGTGCCTCTGAACAACTGCTACCATTCCATCTCCAGTACCATCACTCATACACACCCCGGCTCTCAGGATAGGACCTTGAATGCAGATAAAATCTGGGATATGTGTTGAATGGAAACCCCTTTGGACAACTACTTAAAGAAAATATGTGTAATACTTAAGGACAATTTTAAAGTCTTATTTCCTTTTTCTTTTTTTTTCTGGTCATGGGGCCTGAACTCTGGGCCTGGGTGCTGTCCCTCAGTTCTTCAGTTCAAGGCCAGCACTCTACCACTTGAGCCACAGCGTCACTTCTAGCTTTTTCTGCTTATGTGGTGCTGAGGAATTGAACCCAAGGCCTCATGCATGCAAGGCAAGCACTCTACCACTGAGCTACCTTCCTAGCCCTTAAGTCTTATTTTCAAGTGGTTGCACAAAGGGGTTTAACACAACATGTCAAGTTATGAGCGTACCGTACCATGATCCATGTCACCTGTCTCCTCCATCTGTCTCCCATCTCTCCCCACCCCACCCATCCCCTCCACTGGCCTGGCTTCATTTTCACATATGGAGGGACATTACAACCGCATCCTCCAACCCTTCCTTGTTTCCTGCTTCTCTCCCCTTCCCCTTGCCCTCACTTCCCTGGCACTCCCCCCTCACTCCAGCTTCTTGGTGCTCATTTTGTTAGACTGTAAGGTTTATTCCTCAGAGCAGTTCCACTACTGGAAAAATGCTGATTCCAGACCCGGTGTGGCCAAGAGCTGCCACTTTGGTTCTTTATGCACCCACGAGCTTGCTCTGTTCCAGGAGCCCTGGGCTAGCTCCTGTCTTGGCTGGGGGCACTATGCAGGACACTCAGTTCACCTGGTACCCTCCCCAGCCCCATTCCTGAGCAGAGGACGGGCCCAGGCTTTACCTTGCTGCTTCTGCATGGTGGTGAAGTCCTCAAAGGTCAGGGTGCGCACAGGCGGTCTCCAGAACGCATAGGTCTCCATGATGGCTTCAAGTCCAGTTCTGGAGAAAGGGGAAAGCCAGAGAACAGAGCTGCAAATTATCCCAAGAATTGCGCTGACTTTTAAAGAGCCAAAGGTGGTTGGGGGCTAGTGGCTCACACCTGTCTGAGCACAAAAAAAAAAAATGGAGACTCTTATCTCCAATTAACCAGGAAAAAAAAGCCAGAAGTAGATCTGTAGCTCAAGTGGTAGAAAGCCAGCCTTGAGCAGAAAAAGCCCAGTAAAAGACAAAACCTTGATTTCAAGATGGTTAATCTGGCAAGTGTTAAATGCACAAGAGATATCACCACCCAGATAAGTTAGTCTAGAAAAGTACAAGGTACCAATGACGCTGCTTACAGGAAGAACAGAGGTGCCCTAGTAGGTCGTTAAAACAACAACAACAACAAATCCATAACTATAACAAAATTTCACTTTGTCCCTTCTTCAGAATTTATTGTTGCACATGAAAAACAGCATTTGAAGTGTTAAAAGTCAAGGTCACTACTGTCCTTGAGCAGAGTTCAGTGATGATGGCCTCTCCAGTACAGGACACTGCCAGCCCAGCCACTTCATGCCTCCGCATGTACACCACCATGCACATCACCACGCATGCTGCCACTGACAAGTCCATCCACACTGAGCATATGAGAAGGGCAAATGAAACGCATATGGATGTGGATTCAAGGTTTTTTAAAATTGGGGGAAAGGAAATGAGGGAAAATGCTTGGGTAAATTTTATCAGGGGACATGGTGTGCATGCATGGAAAGACCACATGTAATCCTCTCGAACCATCAATAGGTGTTAATAGGTGTTAAGTTATAGAGTAGGTGTTGGAGGCTCAGTTGGTAGAGTGTCAGCCAATGACCAAAGGGTCTGGTACTGAGTTCAAGTCTCAGTCTCAAAAAGACAAGAAAACATTATAAAGCAAAGGAAGGTGTCTTAATCCACAGAGATGGATACGCCAAGAAGGAGAATAAGCAATCAGATTCACTCAAGTTTCTACCACAGCAAGAAACAATGACCTGAAAGCCAAGAAAGGACTTGGTCCCAGAAGTTATACTGCCAGCCAGAACAACAACAACAAACCTTTCTTCAACTATGTGTCAGTGATTCTTTGTGTATGGTTTAGCAATCGAACAGGTTTCCAAGGATCACAACCTGTCAGGCTTCAGGAAATGTCTAGTATTTTTACAAGCATATTCCTTGCTTATCACTGCAGGTTCTCCATTGGTGTTGAATATTGCATACATCAGATGGTTGTGTGTATTGTCTGCTATACCCTTCTGTTCATTGTACCTTCTGTTCATTGTAGCCATCTTAGCCATCTATGTCATGATTCTGACAATATTGTTTTGGATAACAGCATATCTTAACTGGCACTCCATAGCTCAAAACATGGTGTTGGTTGGGGCTTCACTTCAAGTTTTAACATAGCTTCTTCCAATTCTTGGGTTAAAAATAAGTGCTACGGAAGGTGGGAGGTTGGAGAGTAAGGAACAGTAGATTGCCTACGTCCTTCCTTTGCAATGCCACTGGAAGGGATGTGGGGGCCCTTCTCAGAACAGCCTCGCTTTCTCTGAGGCAGTCATTTACAGAGTTGCATGCTTTGAATGACAGGAGAAACGTTACATTAGGTGAGAACAGACCATCTTTCCTTTTCACTGACAACAGGGTTCCACGAGATTGTTCTTCAATGAGCTACTAACATACTGATTGGCTCTTTATTTCGGAACATTTTTGTTTCCTCTGTGGACAGCCCTTACTTGCAAAATTAACTTTCTAACGTCTCCTCTGGAATCCTGGAGGCTTTAAATACACCCACATTGGCAAACCAAACTCTGTATTTTAAGAAGAGGTTCACAGGAGAGAGTGTTGCATGGTGTTTATTAGCTGTTAATCTGTGAGAATAGGAATAGAAGATATCTCCCAGCAGCCACCCTACATTAATACTGAATATAGTACATGAGACTATTCATGGAGAGAAAGAGCCCAAGCAGTTAGGGAGTTTAGAATAATAAGGGGCTGGGCTGATGGACCATGTGGAGCCTTGACGGATAAAAGAAACAGAAAGGCCCAGCTTAGCTCTTACGGCTCTGTTCTGGAATGTTGGCAGCCCACCAGAACCTCTCAGGATCCCCTGTAGAGTAGATACCCTGCTCCACCTTCTATTCTGTTCTTCCCATGAGCAGGGATCCCAATGAGAATACAACACTGCCTTGAGGACAAAGAGCAATGCCCTCTCATCTCAAAATAGAGGGCTAGAAGGCTGTAACGTGGAAATCACACACACACCAGTGTACTGCCAATGCTGTGTTTAATGAGCAGGTAGAAAATGATCTTTGATCTATGTAGCAACTGCAGAAATGATTTGATTTAAACCACCCCAACTGTACACTGGAAAGGAGTGACCATGTACTATGTGGCTCGATCTGAGGCCCAAGTATGAAGCTGATTGAATACTGGAAACCCATGAGTGTTGTCTCCTGACATCAGATGTCTTCTGACATCTGATCATCTACTCTTTGCTTTTCTTCCTCTTGGCAGTGGTGGGGTTTGAACTCAGGGCCTTGTACTCGCCAAGCAGATTCTCTATCACTTACATGACTCTCCAAACCCTCCCCACAACACACACACACACACACACACACACACACACACACACACACACACACACACACACACACACACACACACACACACACACACTTTATTTCTTCACTTTTGAGACAGGGTCTCACTTTACCTCCAGGCAAGTCTAAACTGCAGTCCTCCTAATTGTGCTTTCCCAGTTCGCCCAGATGACACACATGCACACCATGGAATATCACAAAGTTTTTGTCTGGGCCAGCCTGGAACTACAATCCTTCGAATCTCCGCTTCTCAAGTAGCTGGGATTACAGGCTTCAGTCACCACACTCAGCCCAATGCTGAGTGTTAGTCCAGCCTCTGTGGGCATATTTTCTTGAAAAATTATTCTGGTTTTTTTTACATGTATTAGAAAGTTCTGTTACATTCTGCTGCGATCTCTGTTATAACTTTTACCCTCTCATTCCATTACCAACAGATACATGAGGAGAGGGCCAGACATTTCCCACAGGAGGTATCCTAGCCACATCTCAGGGAGGCCTCCTTTAGCTTAAGAATGTAACATCCATGTCTGGTGTCAGGGGCTCACACCTGTAATGCTGGCTACTCAGGAGAATGAAATCTGAGGATTGTGGTTTGAAGCCAGGCCTGGCAGAGAAGCCCAAGAGACCCTCATCTCCAATTAACCAGCAGAAAGTCAGAAGTGGGAAGTAGCTCAAGCCTTGAATGAAAAACAATGAAAAAGAACAAAAGCAAAAACATGAGGTCCTGAGTTCAAGCCCCAGGACCAGCACAAAAGAATAAATAATAATAAAGCCTCCAGCATATCACATATGGGTACATCCATCTTTAACAAGGGATATTTTAGTGTTAGCGTTGGGGACAGAAGGGTTCTGACTTCTCCCCAAATAAAGGATAAGACCACAGTATTACTCACCACATCCATCTTTCCTAGATCTCCACCATATACAACATAATACCAGTGTCCCAACTGTGCCTTTCCCAACCTTTCCTCTTTCTTGTCTAATTCAAGAATCTTTCTCCATCTCCACCTAGAGAAACTGTGAAGAGGGAGAGGGGGAGGGAAGGAGCGGCCAGATTGTCCTTCTGGAAGCAATATCATATGCCCTAGAAACCTAGGGACTGACTCTAGTGTCACCTAAGAACTGTTCCTTAGCATGAGGATCTCCGACAGACACACAGGAAACCCCCGCACATGAGAATCAGGCTACTTCTTTCCCTCAGCCCTGGGGACTGGATGACTGGGAACTGGAGAGCTAAGTCAAGTAAACTGCATGGCAGATAACATACCAATCAACTAGGCTCCGGCCAAGGAAGGAATGTTCTAAGAACCGAGACTAGGTCAGGGAGGCTGAGCTCAGGGAACAATGGCAGAGAGCGGTAGGGACAGAGAGTGTCTGTTCCATGTGAAATGCTCAGACATTGTTATTCTCTGTTTGGTTTATGCCCTGATCTCCTTTTCTTTCCCATCTTATTCTAGTATTTGGAGAGAAAAAAATCTCAAATCAGAGCATGCCATTATTTCAGACCTACTTACAAGGGAGCTCAGCGACCTTGGACTGTCCTTTCTCCATTCAAGTGAAGGAATTTTTTGGTTTTGTTTTTTGCCTTTGTTCTTTTGTTTTGTGCCAGTCTTGGGGCTTGAACTCAGGGCCTGGGTACTGTTCCTGAGCTTTCTTTGCTTAAGGATAGTACTCTACCACTTGAGCCACAGCTCTACTTCTGGCTTTTTTTTTTTTTTTTTGGTGCTTATGCGGAGATCAGTCTCACGAACTTCCCTGCCTGGGCTGGCTTTGAACCACAATCCTCAGATTCCAGCGCCCTGAGTAGCCAGAGTTACAGGTAGGAACCACTAGCACCCAAGTAGGCACAGTTAAACCTTTCACATTTTTTTCAGTGGATTGAGAATTTGTTTTTCTGTCCACATTATTCAGGATATTCTAAAAAACAACAACCAAAAAACCCTTCCCATCAGAAGTCTGCAAATTGTCTAAAAACCAAGCCATCATTCAAAACACGTATCTACACAGTGAACTAGCTGTGGTGATATGCCTCTTTGAATGGCTCCAAAGAGAAAATAATCCTTGGAGTTGAGTTATGACAATGCATTATACACATAAACTGGTACATTGAGTTGAAACCCTTTGAACAGCTAATTAAAGATTATAGATATAATAAAATTAGAAACTAAAAAAGGACAGTCCATCAGCTGATGATGCATTGGACTAAAGTAAACTAACTTTGGTTTTAGTATTTGTAGTCACCAAAAGGGTAGAGTAGTATTGCATGAAGAGCATGCTCTGAGGCTAGACTGCCTGGGTTCAAATCTCAGCCCTGTCTCCTACAGGTGCAACCTTAGCCAAGTTATATAACTCCTCCCTGCCTCACCCCCCTTAGCTGAAAATGGAAATAGTGATGAGACCTAATCCTAATGGTTACTTAATATGCAATTGATTGGGGATGAAAAAATTCTATCAGAACTCAGAAGGAGAGGCTGAGGACCACTGGTCCAACTCAAGCAGAAGAAACCCCATCATCCTGCTAGCGTTGTGGTGTTCTTTTGCTGTAAGTGGAAGCTTTGGGAGCCCTGTGGGTCTGGGTTAAACGCTGAAGGAGCACTACGCTACCTAATTGCTTTGCTCATTTTCTATTCAAAGAACCAAAAAGCGTGCCCGTGGAGCCCCTGCAGGCCTCATTATCTTGTAGATATTTCAAACTCAATCTGTTAGCCATTAGAAAGACGTCATTGTGTTCAATGACACCATCCCTGGTCAAGAGCCACAGATAATAAAACCATTGCCAGCTTTCTCTGGCAAAGCCCAATGGCCAAGAGGACAATGGTGGAAGAGGTCCATGACAACAGAGAGAGAGAGAGAGAGAGACAGACAGACAGACAGAGAGACAGAGAGACAGAGAGAGACAGAGACAGAGAACAAACAATAAGGCAAAGAAAAATAGTAAGTGCACATTAAACGACCCCAAGTCAGTGGATATAACAAATGCTATAACCTGGATGGAGAGTGGGAGTCCAGCTGCGCCAGGTTCCAAAAGAAGCCCAGCTCCCTACGGCTGCCCTGACCACTTCTACAGCTCCTAACCTATGCCAGGGACAAGCAGAGAGTGTGCAAAACCTCCAGGGTACTCGTAAGGTTGCCAGGGAACGAGCTAGGTGAGGTGGGCTGGGAAAACACAGTCGCTGGCTGTCTAGAGAACAAGCGGCAGGCCTGGCAACTGTGTGGGGCTGTGTGGGTCACTGTACTGGTTAAACCAAGACGCATGGTCAGCGGACGGGCCCCCAGCTTGCTGAGACTGCATGCACAAAGGGGCGTGGCCCCATCCTCTGGGTGGATTTGCAAACTCTGAACGCGCACACCTTTCCAGAAGTGCACTGAGAGATGGTACAGCCACACCAGCAGCTTCAGAGGGGAATCCGGACCCTTCCCATGTCAGATGCAGCATGGATGAATCGGTGCTCTCGTTTGTATGCTTCTGGCTCGAATGGCTACATGCAAGCAGGAAGCTGAATCGTAGGAAATAACTGATACGTTGTCTTTTATTGTGGGTTTTTTTTTTAACATTATTTGGGAATCAACTAGGGGCCTCACCTCCAGGCTCTCTTCTGTACGGTTATTGTAGAGACTATGTCTCTTGATGCCTCTAGAGACGATGGAATGGGTATGAGGCTGAATGAATCGGTTAGAACTCACTTGGAGGACAGTGACTCCCCAGACGCTGGCCTGCTTAACAGGAAGTCACAGGTGTGTGGACAGCACTGCTCTCTGCAGGGAGGCAGGCCTGAAAGGGCGTTCCTTCCAGACGCAGCAGCAGATTGTTCATGGGTTTGGGTTCGAGTGAGAGGAAGGAGAAAAAGTGGAGGCTTAGAGCCAGGAGCACGTCTCCCATGAGACCTGTGGAGTGGCAGCCAGTCTCTTCCAACGCCGAGGTCCCCAAGCTCTCTGCTCTGCCCTGAGGACACCTGTCAGCCAGGCCACGCCCATGGCTGAATGTGGAGACCCTGGTGCCCGCTCCCAGGAAAGGACAGGGGGTGGCAGAGCCCCCACCCTTCCCTCTCCCCAGCCTCTGGGAGAGACAGGGGTCGACAAACCTGAACATGTTTTGGTTTGAGGTTTGGCAAACTCCCTCACTCCAAAGTATTCCACAAATGTTTTGTGTTCTGCAAAACCAAAAAACACTGGCCGAGCACTTCCCACCCACCCCTCTCCCTTCCCTCATGTTGAAGCCCATGTGTTTTTTTTTAAAGGAAATGGAATCCGTATGTTGGGGGGACACATTTATATACAGCTCACCAAGCCAGTTCCTCCGTGCGAGCCACGTATGTCTCGAATGCATAGGGAAGATGCAGGCGTTGTAGGAGCTGTGTTAGGACAAGAGAGGTAGCAGATGACAGGCTCCTTCTTGGAAGGTGCTATACGGTCCCCATGTTGTCAGGGACCCACCAACTCCCAGATGGCTTGCAAAGAATTCTCTGTATCCTTTTCCCATCCGTGTTTCCCATCAGTACAAAAGCTTTAGGAATTCAGATGCCACAGGCAGCCAGAGAGAGGCAAGCCGCTGGGCAGGCTGAAGAGTGCAGGGTCATCTTGAACTTTGTGAAGAGGAAAAGTGCAAAGCCCCTAACCTTGCCCTAACACATTTATTTTCCTGTGCCCATCCTGGGCCTTGAACCCAGGACCTCACACTCTTGCTGAGCCTCCTCACTCAAAAGCTGGTGCTCTACCACTCGAGCCACATCTCCACTTCTGGCTTTCTTTTTCAACCCCAAAGTGCTTGTGGCTGTGCTTGTGCAAATGTTTATGTATATGCAGGTGACATCTTTAGCTTCCACACCAAAGTGAAGGTGTGTGGTGGCTGTTTTTCTTTTTTTTTTTTTTCTGTCGGTTGTGGGGCTTGAACTCTGGGCCTGGGCGCTGCCCCTCAGCTCTTCAGCTCAAGGCTAGCGCTCTACCACTTGAGCCACAGTGCCACTTCTGACTTTTTCTGCTTATGTGGTGCTGAGGAATCGAATCCAGGGCCTCATGCATGCGAGGCAAGCACTCTACCACTGAGCCACCTTCCCAGCCCGCGGCTGTTTTTCTGTGTGTGGCTTATCTCACTCACAGTGTCCTCCAGTGCCACCCATGTGGCTGCAAGCTTTCCGTCTTTCGTGTAGCCTTTGGATCTGAGTGAGATAACATGAAGAATTTCCACACAAAAGACACACCAACTATTGAAATGGAAGGAGGCGGCCTTGCAGACATGTGCAGCCCACCAGACAAGACAGACACATTCCTGTCTGCTCAGTGCGTCAGCCATGAGGGCCAACACGATGCGTGGCGCTTTCTCCCGGCCCCAGGTGAAGGCCGGAAGCCCTCAGCACCCCCAGCTAAGATGCCACCACTTACTAGTGAGTAGCAAATCCTCCAATATGGACCAGTCTTATTTGCAGAGTGAAAATGGAGCTCTGAAACAGGACCCAGGACACAAGGACACCTGCACCTCCACGTTCATTGCTGCGCTGTTCACAATAGCTAAGTACAAAAACAGCCCACATGCTCCACTACAGATGAGTGGATCCAAAAGTTGTGGTACCTATATACAATGGAATATTATGCAGCCACCAGAAATGACAGAATAATGGCATTCACAGGGAAATGGATGGAACTAGAGCAAATCATTTTGAGTGAGGTGAGCCAAGATCAGAGACAAACGGCACATGGTCTCCCTGATATGTGGATGTTAAATCCAAAATGTAAGGAGATATGACAATGTAAACAGGACTCAAGAAACAAAGGACCTCTACTTAATTTGTCATATAATTTCTAAATGACTTCATGTTCCTGACCACATATATATGCACATCTGAGGGAGGCTAGAAAGAGGGCACAGAATCAGAGGGAAACAGGTGAAAAATATAAACTGAGGGACCCATCAGCTACACTGGACATTGGTGAAAATGAACTAAGTAACTCAAGGGCACCGATGGGAGGGAGGGAAGGAGAGGGAAAGAGGGAACCGCTGACACTAAGGAAAAGGGAAGAAATCACATATCACCCATGTGGAAGAAATAGCTGTAGTGTGAAAGTTTGTAGAGACCATAAGCTTTATAGACCATAATAATGACAATGCACCTCGTGAAGGTTAAAATGTGTGTGTGACTTTTAACTAAGTATCACTATCCCACAATACTGTGAATTTTGAGAAATTCATATAATCACTTAATCTCAATAAAAAAATTATTATTAAAGCAAATGGGGTTCCTATTTCCTGAGCTGTGCTGACAGAACTCTACCGCATACACCATCTTGTGCTGCCCACGTGCTCTTGGGCAGTGATGAGCGCTACACATAATAGCTAGATATGCAGATACATCTAGCCACGTCCATCTTTGTACTTGCTGTGTCCTCTGCCCAGGTCCTTCTGGCACCTTCTCTGCATCTTACCAAGCTTCAGATTCCCAATGCCATACGTGGCCTACCTATCATGAATCAGCAACTTAAGCCCAGCCTCATCCACATCGTGAGTTCAAGGACAGCCTGAACTACCCAGTGAGACCCTGTCTCCAAAAAAAAAAAAGTTTATAAACCAATCCTTTTATAAGTTATTTTGCAAAGGGAATGACCATCCAAAGTGATTTTTCACATAAATCTGTGTTGCAAGACAGTAATACATCACTGAACGACAGGGACGTGTTCCGAGGAATAAGGTAATAGGCGATCTAATTGTTGAGTAAACATTCGTGTATCCTCACACCAACTCAGACAGCCACAGCCCACCAGCACCCAACGTGCCCTGGAGGCTGCTGTCTAACACAGTCTGCCCTTGGCTGAAACATGGCCAGGTGGTCTATGATCGGGCAATGTTCTACATAGCTCCTGACGTAGTTCTAAATGGGATAGGATCTGGGTGCGTCTGGAAACCCCACCGCAGAAAGAATAGCAGAGCTAAAACAGCCAGCCTGCCATCCAGATGGAAGGAAACGCCTGCAAGCTATGAAAGAGGTCTGACATCTGATTAAAGCAAGTCATCGCTGCCAAGTCCCCGCGCTGCATGAGACCGGGGTGGCACACCGATGATTTGGTCTGGTCTTCTCAAGATAAAATTCCTTAACTGAAGAACCCTGGAGGTATCCAACTTCCTCACACAGCTCAGCTCTCCTGTAACTGTCCACAGAGAATAGATTTTAACTTTGCCTAGGAAAGGTGAGCTAGGAAGAATTTAGGAAAAAGAAAGAACTACTAGCTAGAAAATCAACACAGCCTCGCAGGCCTGTTACAACATCCGCAAACAGCCACAATTAGCAAGAGTAACTTGAGGACCACAATCAAGTCTTGATGACAATGGCAAGTTATCAAGAGAGGCAGTGTTCTAGTTACTAAAGCAAGAAACACATAAACAATTAAAAATAAAAAATAAAAGAGCAATAAAATGAATAAATTTGGGGGTAAAAAAAAGGCTAGGTGCTGGTGGCTCATACTTGTCATCCTAGCCACTCAGGATAGTGGTTCAAAACCAGCATGGGCAGAAAAGTCCCTGGGACTCTTATCTTTAAGTAACCAGCAAAACTCCAGAAGTGGAGCTATGGCTCAAGTAGTAAAGCATTATCCTTGAGCAAAAAAGGTCAGGGACAGTATCCAGGCCCTGAGCACAAGCCCTAGAATGGGCAGCTTATACAAATTTTCTGAAAGATATTTTATTTGCTCCTAATTCCTTATTTTCTGACTATGTGAAAAACATGACCGATGGCTACAAGTTCTGTACCCACTTACAGATCTGGCAACCTTTTCTAATCACAAATCACTGAATACCTTATTTTACCTAAGCAGATTGCCAGGGTGATGATCAGGCTAGAGGAGATGTGTGGGGAATTTGGTGTGATGACGGTCATCGATTTGAGGATGGGCCTTTAGGGCAGCTCTGTGACTTATTTTTTAATTGTTATTATAAAGATGATGTACAGAGAGGTGACAGTTACATAGGTCAGGTAAAGAGTACATTTCTCTTTGGACAACGCCACCCCTCACCTCACTCTGTGACTCTTGGGATTGGCTGGCTATTGCTGAGTTGGCACAGGGGCAGAATTCATAGGCATTTTCAAGAAGCCAGGAGCCAATGATAGCTAGAGTGCAGAAATGTCACAACACACAGAAAGAAACTCGGTGAATCTCTTGCCCAGTATTCTTACCTGTTTCTTCCAGAATCTCGGAATCCTTTAGCAAAAGGGTTTCGGTCAATTTTTAACCTGGTGATCTGAAGAAAGACAAAAGAAAGACACACATGTAAATATGAATTGTTTTCATATTGACTGATTTCTTTTTGTCTAACTCTGAGGGGAAAAGAAATCCCTGTATGGATAACAGCTGTTGTTTTCATTTAGTTTCCTGTTAGTTTGAGATTTAAATTGCAGCTTGATATGGAACTTGGGGCCTGGCCCGCAGATGTGTGACTTGCTTCTCGCTAAAACCCAAAGTGTCTCCCGCATGTGACCGTGAACTTGCCCTAAAGTGAAGATAAATTATTTGCCCAGGTCGACGCAGAAAGAGAAGGCTTGGTAATGGTTAGGTGTGCAATTCAGGTCCCCCAGGAGGGGCTGTGAGGCCAGGTGTGCTCGACGAATGCTAGGTCCCGTCAGGGGGGAATGGGGCCCCCAACCCACCTCGAACTCAACCACCCCAACAACTCACTCCACCGCCCATTTCCTCTGAGGTGTGCCTTTCCTGACCCTGGGAATGCTCATTGAATGGCCTGAAACATGCACCAGTCAGCTGGACAGGTGCCAGTGGCTCACACCTGTAATCTTAGCAACTCAAGAGGCTGAAGTCTGAGGATCGCAGTTCAAAGCCGGCTCAGGCAGAAAGTGTGTGAGACTCTGCTCTTCAACTAACCAGCAAAAAGACAGAAGTAGAGCTGGGACTCAAGTGGTCAAGTGCTAGCCTTGAGGGAAAAAGCTAAGGGGATGCTACCCAGGTCCTGAATTTAAGCCTCAGTGCTGGCATATGAAAAGGAGGAGAAGAAAAAAAGAAGAAGAGGAAGAGGAGGGGGGAGGAAGAGGAGGAGAAGGAGGAGGAGGACAATGACGAGGAGGAGGAGAGGTAACTCTAGAAAGTAAGTTAATCTCATTATTTCAAGTCATCTTCCTACTTCTGCTAACTGCAGAACTGGTCACTAAGACAACTAAAATGGTTTCCTACACTACAAGTTTTTCCTTGTCCCTCTTGTGTCTCAATCTCGTTGGAGAGGAATTTCCCAAAGCCACAGCCTTTACAGGTCTTTAAAAATGCAATGTGAGATTCTGACAGGCAGACTCTGACTTGAAAGAACCAAGCTGCCTTCGAGGTTATTTTTCTCCTCAAACATTCCTTGCCCCTAGGACTGTGCACTATTAACATAGCATTAATAATGTAGCCAAAGCAATTCTGCATCTATTTTATAGACCAGAGTAGGAGCCTGAAGGTTTGGCTTTCTAACGTCCAGTGTCTGCTATGTGAATAGTATATTAAGTTTAAAGAGTGTCACTGCTTTTCTGTGCTTGACTTAAAATCAGTTCTTTCTTCCTCCATAATCCATAGCAATAAACCACACACCATATTTTCTTTTCATGTTGGGGTTATAATATTTTATTTTCTCTTTCAAGTTGGCTTATCCCTGTCCAACTCATTTATGATAGTGGTTTCTGATATATGATTGTGCTGCCAGGTTTTAGGAGCCTCCACAGACCCCTGTAAATAGACCAATGTTCTACTTCACGGGCCTGGGAGAAATGGCTAAGTGGAACCCAAAGGGTATGTATGGAAATTCAAGAGAAAGAAGCTCTCAATCCTTAGGGGAAACACCACTTCTTTCAAAGACTTAGACAGCGTTATGAAGAGTGAGGCTATACCACTTGTTAGTTATCAAGTGTCTGCTGTGTGCTTAAAGTAATGAACAGGCTACACAGGTGGTGAGAGGGCTGGAGACTTCATAGGTCATGCTCTGGTGTCCTCCTTTTTCCCCACAAAAGAGCTTGCCATCAAGAAGGTGATAAAGGAGACAGGCAGTGATGGTGACAATACAGACAGAAGGTGACAGTACTCACGGGAAAGGCTTTTGAGCTCGGCAGTCACCTAGGAGTGGAGGAGCTGGGCCTGAAAGACTGTGTGTGATTTTCATTGTACAAAATGGAGGAAGAGATGAGGAAAATATTTCTTAAGAAAGACTATCTGGCCAGGTACCGGGTAGCTCACTCCTGTCATCCCAGCTACTCCAGAGGCTGAGATCTGAGGATCACAGTTTGAAGCAAGCCCAAGCAAGAAAGTCTGTGAGATGATCTATAATGAACCACCGAAAAAGCCAGGAGTGGAGGTACGGATCAAATAGCAAAGTGCCATCTCCTTGAGCAAAAAAGCTAAGGGACAGTGTTCTGGCCCTGAGTTCAAGCCCCAATGCCAGCCCAGAAAGAAAGAAGGGGGAGTAAGGGGGGGAGGGAGAGCACAGACAGAGACAGAGCCATTTCCAGCTCCCTAGCCTTGGAACTGATCTTTTTCCTTCTACACATCATTGCCTAAGACAGGAGCCCAAGGATCCATCTTCATGAACGCACACCTAAACCATCACCTTCTCCTCTGTGGCTCCCTCATTTCTTACCCAGCTTCTTCTTACCCAGCTTCTTACCCAGCCTTGCAGGGCCAACACCCCTAGCTCCTGCCCATGCACCAGCCACGCCTCTCTGCCCAAGCCCCCGGCCTCTGCCCAACAGAGATGCTGTTCCCCCTCGCCTGCCTTGGGCACACACCCCACCCTCGCACCCCGCTGTTCACAATGCTGATCTCAGTATAGGGTTCAATCCATTCCCAGATGGTTCCTCCAACACAGAAAACCTCTGCCGGTCTCTTGAACTACATCTTCAATTCCTTGTTCTAAGCTCAAGTGGTAATCATCTAGTTAATGTGATCTACGTACTTTACTCTCAATCTCTGTTTCCTGTCCTGTAGGCCAAAAACATATCTAATCTGCATACCATTTTAAGTGCCTGATCTGCTTCAGGACATGAATGGGAACTTGGTCAATAAAATGAGTGGCCCAGTGGCCAGGAAGGAACTAAGATGACCAGTCTAAACCCATGATGGCAACATTTTGAGATTCTCAGTGACACAACTCTATTAAGTCCACTTGTTTGCACTGTTCCATTACAAATCAGAGCCTGCAATGCCTTTTCTTTTATAACCAGGCCTCTCCGTGACCTGCTGGGCCCCCAAAGCTTGTCTATGGATGACCTTGGCCCAGGGGTCATGAGGAAATATGGAAAACTGAGGCTGTAATAGCATATTTTTCTTCCCTGATTTTTATTTCCATAACCCCATCAGTGATTTGTGTCATCTGAGTTATTGAAGATAGGCTTGGTACTGTTCATTTTAATCATTACCTTGGAGATTTTTACCTAGAATTGTACAAGCAGTTAATAAATAAGCTAGACCTCATCATGCATGGAAGCACAGGGCTCCAAAGGAAATGAAATTTGAATACCCTGAGTCGGACTTTATAGAACCGGGGCTGAAAGAGTTCTCTTTTATTAACACTCTCTGAGTTAATGCGATGTTTTTACCATGTTACTCCGAATGCTTTCCATCAGAGAAAACAAAACACTGAGCCAAGAACCTGAGCCTGCACACAAAACAAAACTGCACATGACTTGATTAGAAAGAGCAGCACTGGCTCAATTGCCTGCAGACAATGTGTACCCGGTGCTCCCTGAAGGCTGGGCTCAGGAGACAGGGCTATCTCTTTTTAAATTCTAATTTCTTTTGAAAAAAAAATCCATATTCTACAAGTCTTTTTTTTCCCCTGAGAGATGACAAAGACTTCACAATGGAAATTTCCTGCTAACTCCATGGCATCTGTATCTTGCAAGAAAAAGCATAATGTTAAGTCATTGTTATCCCCAGGCTACCAACTACTTGCTCTCCCCTGTGAGATTCTGGGCATGGGTGCTTTTGCCTCTCTTCCACAGACCTGCCAAGTTGGCATTGAAAGAGAAAATAATAATAATAATAACTTCAGTATGTTTGCAATTCTGAAAGTCTGTAAGTTGGGCAGCCAGGGTGAAAGGAAGAAATAGGGTGAAGAAAAGGGAGGAGGGAGAAAAACATGAGCTAGTCCCTGAAAACAAAAAGGCTTTCTTCACATTTCATATCTCAAGAAGCAGAACCACAGATGTCTGAGGCAGCCAGCAATGCAAGTGTGCCAGCCAGTTCACGCATGTACGAAGCATAAATCCAGCGTGCCACATGCACCATTATCTTAGAACCACGGGGGTGACTGCACCCTTCATCTTAACTTTGGGTTTCTGAGCTTCCAAAATTCATAGGCCAATTCTAATCCCTTCCCCTAACATTTGAGAGATCAAAATTATGTCCTAACTTTTTATTTTGCCAACTGAAAATAATGAACATCGATCCACCTTCCTGCCGTCATTACTTCATTACTCTGTGTGTGTGTGTGTGTGTGTGTGTGTGTGTGTGTGTGTGTGTGTGTGTGTGTGTGTGTGTGAACACTCAGGACCTAGGAGCATCAGGGCTGGCAATATATCACTTGAGCCACAACTTCACTTGCAGATTTTTGGTGGTTAATCAGAGATAACAGCCTCACTGACTTTTTCTGCCCAGGCTGTCTTTGAACCTTGATCATATCTCAGCCTTCTGAGTAGCTAGGATTCCAGACATGAATCACCGGTGGCTGGCTCATGCTATTTTTTTTAAGTATGTTTGTTCTCAAAAAGCTCAAAATACTAGGAGGAGGTTGAGTACAGATGTGTAAAGTTCTTGAGAGAGGTACGGTGTCCAGCAGATGTAAGAAGGCAGAGCTCATCTGGTGCTAAAATACAGATGAGAGGTACAAAGGACAAGGTTTTCACCAAACTTGAGGAGCAGAAGGAATTTAAGCTGATAGACGTGAAAGAGAATGGCATTTCTAGAAAAACAAATGTATGTAAAAGCAGGGCAGCTACAAGATCAGCCAGAAAAATCTATCTTCATCAAGTGCCCAAGTAAAAATGTGGCAGAAGTAATGAGACATGAGCACCAAATGGAGTTGGTGAGATGCTACAGGAGAGCCAAGGTCCTGGACTTTAGCACTCAGACACTGAGACGTCAGCAACAATGTTTGACTGGTAAGTGATGCAATCAGTGCTGTTTTAGCAAAAGCCATCTGCCAATAATACGTGGCTGGCCTGTATACACACAAATGGCATTCTAGGTAATGTGATAGAAAGCTATCTTAGGGGCCCAAGATACAGGGAAGGCAAGATCAGAACAAGGGCAGAAGTAACACAATTAGAAGGAAGAATGCAAAAAAGCAAGAAGTGGAGGTGTGACTCAAGTAGCAGAGCACCAGCCTTGAAAACAAGTGAGAGCTCAAGACCCTGAGTTCAAGGTTTAGTACTGGCATGGAGGTGTGCACACCTGCAGGTGTACACATGTACACACACACATACACACTCAGGTGCCTGGCAAAAGACTGAGGTTACTTGGCTTTATTGGAAAACACTGTATCATAATGAATTGCATGTGCAATTTATTAGTCCCACAAATGGGACTATTTAATAATCATGCCTATTGATTTATCTACAGAATACAGTCTTGGTAAGCCAGAGCTGTAATCATGATGTGAACATGGGCAGAACTGGGTATGATTCGTGGATTTTGAATGTCAGCGCATCATGAATTCATCAACATGAAGATGCAGGGATAGAAGCCATTGCCTTTTGATTTCCATCTCTTCTGAAGCCAGTACAGCTCCCCCACCGCTATGTCCAGGAACCTACTTTTCTCTTAATGAGCAATTTATTGTTGGAACTAGCATCCATCCCGCCTCTCCTCTGCCTGTGTAGACACAGCCAGGGAGCAGTAGGACAGCCGAGTGTGAACTGGATGTGAGTCTGAGTCGGAGAGCACATGCATGTGTCCTGGTCCTCTCCTAGTTCTATGGGGATGGCAGGAGTCTGAAGGAATTGAGAATGTCACTCAGGGTCGCATGGTTGCCAGTGTTATCGTCAGAAACCAAGGCAGTAAACAGTTACTGCTGAACCTCCTGGTCTATATATGCCATCTGCCTTGTCCCTGACCAGATGTTGGTAAAAGATTTCTCTGCATGGAAAGTATTCAGACACTGCATGGAATACCACAATGGGAGAAAGGAGAGGAAGGGATTTCAGGACCCACAGCTGCTCCTCCGTCGGGGTCAAAGGAAGCCATCGCTTCTGACTCTCATCACGGTTGCCATAACAGCTCTCTGGCCTCAGTGAAGAGAAGCAATATTTGCTATTCAGTATTCCACTTTTCTTCTGCCTACTAAATCAGCAAATCAGAATATAGACCGGCAGATCACTGGCTTCACGAGAAAATGATTAAAATGGCAGTTGGGATATCAGGATGTTCTTGGTACAATAAGCTTTTTGGCATACTGGGATGAGTCAGAATAGTTCATATAGCTGTGTGCTGGGGGCTCTCATCTGTAATTCTAGCTACTCAAGAGCCTGAGATCTGATGATCACAGTTCAAAACCAGCCCACACAGCAAAGTCTGTGGGACTCTTTTTACGAATTAACCACCAGAAAACTGGACATGGAGCTGTGGCTCAAAGTGGTAGAGCACTAGCCTTGAGCAAAAAGAGCTCAGGGACAGTACCCAGGCCTTGAGTTCAAGCCCCACAACCGATAATGATAATAATAATAATAATAATAATAATAATAATAATAATAATAATAATTGAGTTCTAGCCCTACAGCCTATGATGATGATGATGATGGTGATGATGATGATAGCTACAACAGTGACTAAAGTTGGGAATGCTGGGAGATTCTGACCATCATATAGTACTTACTGAACAAAAGAGTTTTCATATATCAAATTTTTCTGATGATAAAGAATTTCTAAGGACTATTACCCAAATACCCCATGAAAGACAGAAATACCCTTTCTATGTAAGCGAAAGATGACTCGACTCACTGTCACCTGACTGCACACATAAGGAAGTGTTATCTTCAGACATTTTGAACACTACACAGAGTGTACAATACGGAAAGTACTGAGTGTAATGTAAGTTCCTTTGGCTTAAGAAGACCCCCAAAAAAATCAGCAGATGGAAGTGTGCTACTTCATAGCAAAATAAACAAAAATCTCTTTTTCAAAACAGGATTTACTATAGGAACCCTTTGAATTAGACACATAAAATGCAATGTTAAAATTGATTTTATATGCATTTTTAAAGGAAGTTCATCAAGTGAAATCATTTGTAAATCTAACTAGCCACCCTCTGCAAAAATAAGAAAACATTTAGAATACCCACCATTACCCATCCACATACTCCACCATTACCATCCACATACCTCCTCCATAACCTGTCGGTTCAGAAAAGGTGTGGACACTTCCAAGAAAAAAATCTCCTTTTCCTCAAAACAAGGGATACCCTGGTCTAATGCCAGTGGCTCATACCTGTCTTCCTAGCTACTCAGGAGGCTGAGATCTGAGGATTGAGGTTTGAAGCCAGCCCAGACAAAAATGTACAAGAAAATCTATCTCCAATTAACCACCAAAAATGCTGGACTGGACACATGGCACAAGTGGTAGAGCATGAGCTGGCATGAAAAAGCTGAGCAGCAGATAAAGGCCTTGAGATTGAGCCCCAGTACAAGAAAAAAAGAGAGGAAAGAAAGAAAAAAGGAAGGAGGGAGGGAGAGAGGAAGGGAAGTAAGGAAGGAAGGAAAAAGGAAGGGAGGAAGGGAGGGAGGGAGGGAGAAAGGAAAAGAAGGAAGAAAAAGAAGGAAGGAAAGGAAGGAAGGAAAAGAAGGAAGATCTTGTTCAGTGTGTCACTGAAGTATTCCGCTGCATGACCATTATTTGCTTATGTGTCTTTCACTCAACTAAATCTCTTCTTTAATTAATGAAAACAGTACATTAATCAGTTCTCTTTCTACTGAAACATATTAACTTCCCACTAAATACTTAGAAAATGAACATCTTACAGATATAAAAACAGAGCTTATAGATAAGCTAGAGGCAAATTTCATCTGAAATTGCAAATGAAGTCATGCTTCTTAAGGAGTTTGAGAGGCTCTCAGCTGATTTGGCCGCAGCCTGGCAGAGGGATACAGGAGAAAGTTCAGGCGCAAAACAAGGTCTGGAGCAGTCCTCAATCCATTCAAAGGAATTCTGAATTACAAGGCTCACTGACCAGGACATAGTAGAAGAGATCGTGAATGGAGAGACACGAGGCTGACTTGGGAGGTTCGGTCTCTTCGTCAAGGGTCTTGTCTCTACTCCAGCTGCCACCAGAATGTCACTACCCATGCCCTGAGCATTTTGCAAGCCTAGTGTTTCTCATTCTGACTCTACCACGCCATGGGGAAAAGATGAAGCATTTCTTAACCCAAAGCAAGAACCTGCTTGTTGGAGCATGGACGCACAGGATGCTTCCCAAGGTGACCGCTTACCTGCTGGTTCTGATAGGCCGTGACGGTGGTAAACACGGTCTCGGGAAAGTTGAATGTCTTCACCCCCTCTCCCACAGGTACTGGCTTGGTGGGCGAGAGGTCACTGCTGAAGTCCTTCCGGATCACGTGCACTCGGGGCTGGTATTTGTGCATGGAGTGCAGGATGATCTGAAACGAGAAGGGGAGGCTTTGGGTTAGGTCTCCCTGTCTTCTCAAGCTCTCGTGCAACGCGAGTCACATGGCGACGCATCATCAGAAGAGGACAGGAAGCAGGAAGTCCGCACAGCCATCCATGGTGGGGGAGTGGTGAGTCTTCAGATAGCATTGTGTGGAACCACATACCAGGCTATCCCTAGCAGGGGTGGTGACGTCGTGCATTTGACGTCATGCATTTGTTTTAATTGCAAAAAAAATGCCAAATGATTGCTTTCATACCAGCAGGTAATATAAAAGCATTTCTCAGTGCCTCTGCCCTGAGACACATCATTCGCATTTTCAACATGGATCCAGGCTGACTTTAGATTTTACACACTATTGTTTGTGCTCATTGTTGAGATGATGGACGTTTGTTTATGTCACACGAGTGGAATGTGTGTTCTCACTGCCTCCAAATACTGTCATTTTCTCTTGAGGGGAAAAACAAAAAGGAGTGTCAGTTTCATGTCCTTAGTCTCTCCAGTAGAGATACTGTCATTGGGTGACCATTCAGCACATGTTTTATCACCAGACATAAACTAATAACACTAGTTGCTTGGATTATACCTGCAAAGCCTTAAGATTTAGTCTCCCCCGTTATCAATTCATAAATTTTTTCACCAATCAGCTCCCACTGTCATTCCCTTCTGTTCCCTTCTGAGTGAGTCTAATGGGCGCTGTGATTTCTTCTGCTTCATCTGCCTTCTGTCTGTCTTGCCCTTGATGAGGCTGTAATTCCTGGTTCAGAAGGACTTTGTTTGATAAACATAAGCTGATATGGAGCAGATGTTTGCTAAATGTTAGGTTGGCAATGAATGAAATATAACTGGAGGGGAGAAAAAAAAACCCTTTATGCTCACTTACTTAGGAAGACTTCAAGTGACACGGAAATCCTTATTTTACCTATGCGGAAAAGGCCAGGAGCTGGTGAGCACTACAAGAAAAAGGGGGAGAAGGAGGAAGGCAGGGGGGACTATGGCACTCACATGTCCTTGATCGTCCAATTCGTTGTTGGTCAGCTTGAGTTTGTCAAAGCTGACCACCTGCCTCATCCAGGTGTCTCCGGAAGCCAGAGAATCGGGGTGTATATACACCCTGGGAGGCACGGGAGAATCTGCATTGCCAGCCACCATCCATTTCGAACTGTGATATACATATCTGGGATAGAAAAGGAGAGAGGAGGATTCAGATTGACTCAGAGAGAGAGAGAGAGAGAGAGAGAGAGAGAGAGAGAGAGAGAGAGAGAGAGAGAGAGAGAGAGAGAGAGAGAGAGAGAGAGAGAGAGAGAGAGAGAGAGAGAGAGAGAGAGAGAGAGAGAGAGAGAGAGAGAGAAGAGAAGAGAAGAGAAGAGAAGAGAGAAGAGAGAAAGAGGCAGGTCCAGGGGACAAGTAGAGCGAAGAATAAGGAGACACAACAAGATGACAAGGATGGGAAGGGGACCAAAGGACACAGAGGCTCTTGGTGAGACCAACAGAAGGGGTAAGTGCAACCAAGATGGAGGCAAGCGATGGGGTGGGCTGGGGGCAAAAGGGCAGAGTGGGCTGGGGGAGGGCAGACCGTGGTGAAGATTACACTGCAGCTCTCCAGAGGAGAACATTCTCACACTCCTTTTCCTTTCTTCTCCCTCTCCTTGCCATGCACCCCCCACTCAGCCTCTCCCCACCCCCCGCACACCCCAATCCTGAACCCACGTGTCTAGCGAAGGAAAAGGTATTTTATGGCAACCTTTCACCTCCCAAATGCAAACCATATTATCCCTTTGGCCACTTGTTTGGGATCTTGTTCCTTATTAAAAACATCTCCCATATTGTCCTGTAAAAGGTAGCCATGTGCAGAGACCCTCAGAGCCGCTCTCTGGTTAACTGTTTCTGTGCTGGGAGGCAGAGTTCTGGGGCCTTTCTGAGTTAGTCCAGGCATTCCCAGAAACGCCACCAAATCTTCCCACCGAGGGGGCTTTTTTCTTTGATAAAAATGGTCTGCCGTTCCTCACTGGGCCCGCTACTCCCCCGATGAAGCTGTGGGAGTGGGTTTTACAGATTTCCCCATGTTCTCAGGGAGCTCAGGGCAGATGCCACAGACTGACACTTCTCTGCTTCCGGGCTCTCGGGATCACAAGGATCCCAGGTCCTGGCAGCCAGAGGGGGACACACGGCCTAGATTAGAGGGCCAGGGTCCCTGGATCTTCTAACACAGACCAGTGACTTCCCTCCTAAGTCCTACAGTCCACATCTCACAATGCTCTCAAGCCCTCTCAGCTCCTCACTTCCTGCACCCCGTCTGCCAGTTGAAAAGTCACAGGCTTTAAGTTCTCAGACTTTCACTGTTTCAAATCCGAGAAACAACTCACTGATTCCACAGAGATCTCCAGAGATCAAATAAGCCACAACTTTGTCTGACAAGAGAATTGTATAATCCATCCACGAGATTTAAAGATTCCATCAGCAAGCTGGGTGCCGGTGGCTCACACCTATCATGAGGCTCTTACCTCTAATTAACCACCCAAAAGCTAGAAGTGGGGATGCGGCTCAAGTGGCAGAGCATTAGCCTTGAGCCAAGTGAGAATCTAAGGCCCTAAGTTTAAGGGCTAGTTAGTATTGGTGCACACATATGTGTGCACACACTCACAAATTCCACTGGCTTTTCATAAATTAAAGGAAAAGTCACTTAGCACACTTTCTGACCCACAAATGAAAGCCCAGATCAATGTTCTTCCTGAGGTTCTCCCAGTTTTCCTGCTGTTCCTGTCCATCATTTCCAGGATCCTATCAGAGGTGTGACTGAGTACTCAGCCCTGGTCCACTTCTCCCTTCCAACTCCAAAGTAACTCCTACCCCATCAGGTAGCCAAATCCTTCCATATGTTACTCACCTCCGTGCTCATTGAATTAATTTCAGGGCCAAGATCCGTTTCATGGTTGCTGCCCTAGAGACACTATGAAACCTTGTTTCGTCCAGAGATGCAAAGAGGATTTTAAGACCCGACTCACTAAGCCACGATTTCCTACATTTACTCACAACTTCCTGCCTGGTGCTCTACCACTAGCCATTAACATACCATCGTCCTGGGTCCCTGTACAGTGTGCACTGTTAAAATGCTTCATCACAAAAGTTTAAATGTAGTGATCCTGAGGTTGTTAAAACCCCCATAGCAGGGTTTTATCCTTACCTGTATCTTTTATTGTCCACGGGTACAATGTCCATCGCGATGTAGTACTGCTGGTGAGGGTCAAGACCAGTAATTTTCACTCGCATGGCAGGAAACATCCTCCTGGGAGGGTGAATAAGGTAGTGAGTGAGGCAGAGGAAGAGGAGTAAGCAGAAGGAAGGCTCAGGGTGTCGAATTAGGTCCTCTGAGCATCTCAAGGTCCAGTGACCTCAACTTCTTTAAGTTGATGGATACTTCTCTCGCTTTGCAAAATACCACTGTAGGATGTGCCATGGGGCCTTGGGTTGTGAGTTAGCATCTCTTCTTAAGTTTTTCCTGCCAGGTGCCAGTGCCTCACACCTGGAATCCTAGCTACTCAGGAGGCTGAGATCTGATGATAACAGTTCAAAGCTAGCCAGGACAGCAAAGTCCAAGAGACTCTTCTCCAATCAACTACCAAAAAAGCTGGAAGTAAAGGTATGAGTCAAGTGGTAGAGCATCAGCTCAGGCCTTGAGTTCAAGTCCCAGTGCTGGCACAGTTTTTTTAAAAACTTATTTGATAATCTATATACTCCAGAAGTTTGTACCATCCCCTGCTTCGTGTATTTAATTCATCTTTTATGTGACACATATGTGTATATGTCAGTATATATGTGCCTGTGTACATTTCCTAGTAGCTATGATCTGAAAGGTTGACACAATAACACGTTACTCTTATTTGTTACTGCAGATAATAAACTTATCACAGTGATTTTTAAAATATTTTGGACTGAGCTCTTAATAACCATTCTAAAAATAATCCCAATGAAAAGTTGTTGTTTTATTTACATAGTGAATGTGTTGCCCATCTCCAAAAGAAAGGCCATGAAATGTTGTTTTATTTTTTTCCCTCCCTGTATAAACATGCAACAATTTCTGTGAGTTCTCAGGCTGTCGATCTATGTGTCAGAGGAAGGGGGGCTGGGGAGACCAAATGGACTGGTGGCCTCCGGGCACTACCTTGTTTTACCACAATGGCTTGTTAAACGTGCCAAAGCGAGTGAGGTCAGGATGTGGCGCTTTACAGCTTCACTCATGACTGAAGACCGGCGAGGGTGGGAACAGCCCCAGAGGATTGATTTTCAGCAAGTGGAGAATAAGGTTCACCATTCTTCCTTAGCCATCAGAAAGCAGAAAACCTCCAACCTCTTTACATCAAGCCAGACATTAAAAAAGAACAAGAAAAAGTGCCCAGTTCTGTGGATCGCCCTCCTCTATGCTCTAAGGCCCCTGGACACAAAATGCCGCTTTATGTTTAAGCATCTGGGGCTCATTAGGAGAGCTGGGCAGAGCTGGTGCTAATGAGGCCAAGGTCATGGGTTTGATCTACATAGGGCTTAATTGGCTTTGCTCCATTTCATGACCACAGACCATAGGCTGACCTCAGTGTATGATGGCTAGTGATCTGAGAGCTGTCTGCGTAGGTCATTCATTCACCACTCTCTTAGGGAAATACAATCCCAAAAGCAATGGTCCCCTGGCAGTGAGTCAGAGACATGACCATATTTTGAGGGGTACAAAGAGGACCATCAACCTCTAATGGGGATATGGCTGATTCTCTTTTGGGGCTGTTGTCAGTACTAGGGTTCAAACTCAGAGGATTGTACTTTCCCAGATCACTTGTTCTACCACCTGAACCATGCCTCCAGCCTGGTTTGTGCTGGTTGTTTTAGAAATGACATGTCTCAGATTTTTCTGCCCAAGCTGGTTTCAAATCATAATTCTCTAGACATTAGCTTTCTGTGTAGTCTAGGTTATAAGCATGAGCCACCAGCATCCAGCTTATCCTTAAATAATTGCAAAAAATAATACACAACTATTTATTTTTCCCTATTCCATTGTTCCACAAAGTCTGATGCTGGCATGTTGTTTTGTATTTCTCTCCCTGACCTCACAAGTTTAATTTAGTCTCATGGTGCATTAATGAAATGTGATGGCTAGCTATCACACATCCACTATGATGAACACTTTGATATGTATTAATTCTTTTTTTAAAAAATGAAATCTTTGTTCTATACATTTAAATAGAAACCCATAATTCCCTTTAATAACAATGAATTATAATTGCCTTGTATTATAAGCCTGCATTGTAGTGAAGGAAATTGATTGTTTTGTCTGAGTGACTCCCTGAGGGAGAAGACTTGGTATTTTTAATTTAATAACAATTTTGTCTGGAACAGTTATATACCTTGAGTGAAATGCTACCTGTCTCTTCCCAATGCTCAAGCTCTAAAATTAATGAGCAGTATGACTCTGGATAAATCATTTAGCTCCCAAAGCAAAAGGACTTGATTATTTGTAATGTGCTGACCTGCTTTAAAATTCTACATGTAAATTTTAATTCTCCCAAAAACTTTGCCAAAGATTTTGGGGGAAAAACACTTTTATTTTAATACATGAGAATTTACAACATTCTAAGGGGAAAAGCCAATTACTCATAGTTCATAAAAAGTGTGTTGTGTTTGGTTTTAATTTTATGGGTACAATGTAGGGCAATTCTTTTGTCTCAGAAACCCAAGAATCCCTATCACCGCCTCTGTCCGTGGTACTGATTATGAGATTGTGTTGCTGCATGCAAACACTGAGGATTCAAAACTTGATTGTGTAGACAGTCTTCATTCAGAACCAACTGGATTGGAGTGTGAAGAGAAACAGACGGTAACTGAGAACTTAAAAAAACAAACAAACAAAAAGAACACCGAAAGCTACATACAGCAAAGTGAAAATGGGAATCCAAATAGAAAAGAATGCTGCATAAGAATGAAAGTGGAGAAGAAACCAGCCAGGCAATGGGAAAGGAGGAATGAAGTTCATCAACAGTAGAACTTCTCCACGTGCTTCTGAGCTGCTCCTGAATCATCTAAGATGGAATTGCAACACCTGAGACAAGTAACAATCGTAGGTTTTAAACTTAAGCAAAGGTTTCCAATTCAACTGATGAGGAAACCAAGTTTATCTGTGCTAGGAAAGAAGTCGCTGTTCTTCAGCCTCTAGAAGAAGTTGTAGGAACAGAGGTGGGCAGAATAAATCATGGAGGAGCAAAACTTTTCAAATGAAAATGTTTTGCTTGAATTGTTTTGTTTTCTTCCAGGCCTTAATGAGGTAAGAGCCCTAAAGCTCAAGTGACAAGAAAGAATCAGCCCTAGAAGATGTTCTCTTTCAAAGTGGCTTTATTTAAGGAGATTACAGGTGGACTGATTTAGTAGTGAAATATAAAGAAGGAAGAGGGTTTCAGGAGAGAAGGGAACAGGCCAAAATCTCAGATTTGCTTGCATCCTACTGAGTGGGTAGATGACCCAACGAAAAGCATTCTTTCCCCTTTCACGTCCATATTCATGGAAGTAGCCTACGAGCAGTGAGGTAGATCTCTTCCCTTCACACAACTTGTCAGTCTATAGACATTGGCTTTGAAAGCACAAAAAGAGAATTGTTCAGCTGGTTTTCAATTGACCACTCTTGTATAATCAAAACCATAACCCAAATTTAGTGTCAGGTAAATTGTTTTCATTTTGAACCCAAAAGAGCAAAAACTATAACCATTTCTTAGAAGCGCAGAGTCATAAATAGTTTTTAAGACCATGACTTGAGAGCCTCACAGACTGCTGTTGAATTCTAGTGCTACATTTTACTACCCCATGACTAAGTTAGTGACTTAGTCAAGTTAATTAATTATTAGTCTTTGCACCCTTGTTTGTAGGTAACATGATTATTATTATCCTGTGATCGCAGGAGTCCTTCACAGGGGTCTTGTAAAGTTAAATGATATTATATTTAAAATATTTACTTGGGGCTGGGAAGGTGGCTCAGTGGTAGAGTGCTTGCCTCACATGCATGAGGCCCTGGGTTCGAGTCCTCAGCACTACATAAGCAGAAAAAGCAAGAAGTGGTGCTGTGGCCCAAGTGGTAGAGTGCTAGCCTTGAACAAAAGAAGTTCAGGGACAGCGCCCAGGCCCAGAGTTCAGCCCCCATGAGGACAAAAAAAAAATTTACTATATAGATGTTTATATAATACTTATTATATAGGTTTATGTATAATATATTTATATGCATATTTATTAATATATAATAAAAAATATACATGAGTGTCTCACATAGAATAGATACCTGGCAATGGAAACTGAAACCTAGCTATGGAGAATAAAATGATGACAACAAAGAAGTGGTTTATTGAAAACTATTTCAAGAGAAAATGTATTTTAACTTTTTTTTATCATCCTAGTATTTACCTATTTATGTTTTGTATGAGATACACACGTGTAGGGGTAACACCGGTCCTGGGGCTTGAACTCAGGCCCTGCACACTCACATGCTCCTTTCACTTAAGGTTGTTGCTCTACCATTGGAGACACATCTCCACCTCTAACATTTGGTTGGTTAAATGGAGATAAGAACCTCATTGACTTTTCTGCCCAGGGCTGGCTTTGAACCTCCATCCTGAGGTTCAGGATCTCAGCTTCCTGAGTAGGCATGAGCCACCAAGCATATATCTCACAATCAACGTGTTATCATAATTTCAAGCCAACAATCAGATATTTGGGCCAAGAAGCAGGTCTCCAAAGATCACCAAGCCCAATTTTTACTATGTGTCTGGTTGTTCTAGTCATCCTAGAAGACGTAAGCTGTTGACTGGAGAGAACAATTCCTGAGACGGGAGAGGGAAGTTTGGGAACACTTGCTTTGATGATCTATCTTCGGCCTCTTAGGATACCTAGACCCTTTGGGAGTAGCTGAAATATATTTGCAAAAAAAAGAAACTGTGGGGTGGTGGTCATTTAGATTTGAATGCTGGAGGGCAGTGGCAAAATCACAATGAACACAAGAAGAAGTCATGGCTGAAATAGGAGAGCAGAAGATGCTACAGCTTCACCAGGGTGACCAGAAACCCATGATGCGGAGGAGGCAGGGAAGAACACAGGCTCCAACTACTGTTGATTCTCAGAATTTGGCCATTGCAAGAAGTGTCTTACCTGCCTGCTTTGGTGATAATCATCTCGGTCCCGATATCATGGAACCTCTTCCAGAGATCAGCGCACTGAAGGTCCACCTGGATCTCCTCCATGGATGACATGGTGGCAGGCACAGGTCCGGCAGCTCCAGGGACCAGCTCTGCGTGACCACCGAATGAGCAGGCAGCGCGCTCCGTGAGCACCTCAGAGTCGGACCCGGTGCTCTGCTCAGAATCTGCAATGCAAACAGCCAAGCCTGCGGTGAGATGCTGCTGAGTTGCTTATCATCCCTGGCTCTGTAAAGAAGGGGGGCTTGGTTAGGTTTCGGGGTGGGGAGGAGCATGGTAGCCTGGAGAGAGGTGGACAAAAGAAGAGTTGAGCTGGGAAGCGCCAGAGCACAACACTAAGAGTATTTTATTGTATTTTTTTATGGTTTGGGTTTTGTGATTTACGACCTTCTTTTGGGGTTTCGTGTTTCCAACTTGACATCTGGCATTTTAGTAAGTTTCAGCAACAGCTGAAGAAAATTGGCCCAGGATAAGCCGTAATAAAGAGCACTAATGTCACCACCTTGAAGAGAGGGAGGCCAGTCTCGAGATGACAAAATAAATACCAGGTTGGAGGAAAATAGAGATCGCAGGCTCTATCTGGAGATCGAGGTTAGACTGTCGCATTTATTCATACGATTATTCAACCTGCTACCTCAGTCCAGACTCTCCTGACCCATCTGTCAGCTATTCTTAAATCCAGCCACTTCCTCTCTGTTCATCCCCGCCCTGGGACATCACACATAATGAAAAGAGGTTTGGGATCTTTAGAAGCTCTTTGTCCCGTGTTTGAGTAAATGGTTTTTCCTATGATCCAATCAGGTCATTTGGGATGGAGGGGGGATAAAAATAATCCTCTTTGGGGAGGTAAGGCAATAAGCATATGGAAATCGTTATTGGAGAAAGCGATTGAAACAAAGGGAAGAAGTGAGATCAGGAGACACCTTGTTTGGTTTGTGAGTCCCGGGCAAGACGTGCTGGTCCAAACACGGAGGAGGAATCAGGGCAGCCCAACAGAACGCGGGCTGCCGGGCCAGAGGGTCCTTTCCTGAGACTTCCATGCTCCTGACAACCAGGGGGATGAACAACAGGGAAGGAGAAGGATGGGGAAGGCTGGAGTCAGGGAATACGCTGACATGTTTGAAGTTTACATTGGGGAACCTAATGTCAAGAATTGTTAAGTCATAAGATTTTGACAGTTTAGGTTAGCAAGTAGAATCTTTCCAGGTCAAAAGATCCCTTCAGGTCTCGTGATCAAATGGGCTCAATTAGCATTTCCATCTCCTCAATGCTTATCTTTTCTTTGGGTTTGGGGTTGCTCTCTTAGTTTCTGAATGCTAATTAAATTTATTTTACTATTAATTAAATTTATTTTTAATTACTACATGAAATTACAAGCATTATGTCTATTACTGAGGTAGTATGATATTCTGTTACCGATGTTATATTCTGTTACCAATACTATTATGTTTTATTGAAATCAGGTTGAACATATCTCCTCAGGCATTTATTATTTCTCTATGATGAAAACCTTCAATCTCCTACATGCTAGATTTAGGGAATGGTATAGCCCTCTTACCATGCAATAGCACACCAGAACCTCTTACTCTTACCTAACTAGAACCTGTGGACCAACCTCTCCCCAGCACCCTTTCCTGCTCTCCACAGCCTCTGGGGACCACCATTTTCCTCTCAACTTCTATGAAGCCAACTTGGTTTTTGTTTTGTTTTCTGTCGGTTGTGGGGCTTGAACTCTGGGCATGGGCACTATCCCTCAGCTCTTCAGCTTAAGGCTAGTGCTATACCACTTGAGCCTCAGCACCACTTCCAGTTATCTCGTGGTTTATTGGAGATAAGAGTCTAATAGACTTTCCTGCCAGGGCTGGCTTTGAACCGTGATCCTCAGGTCTCAGCCTCCTGAGTAGCTAGGATTACAGGCATGAGCCACCACAGCCCGGCCAGCCAACTTGTTTTTAGACTTTCACACAGGAGTGAGATCACACCATCTTTGTCTTTCTGCACCTGCCTTATTTCACTACACATAACAAGCCTTGGTTCCATCTATGTTGTTGTAAATGACAGGGGTTTTTTAAGGACTGAATACTATTCCATTGTGTATCAGAACTTTATCCATTTTGTCAGTTGATGGACACTTAAGTTGTTTCCATTTCTCATAAGCAATGTTGTAATGAATCTGGGAGTGCAAATGTCTCTTTGACATTTTGGTTTTATTTCCTTTGTACATACACCCAGTAGTGAGATTATTGAATCATATGATACTCCTATTTTTATCTTCAGGAACCTGTTTTCCATACTGGCTGTGCTAATTTAATCCTCACTAATGGTGCTCCAGGCTCTCCCTTATTTATACATCCTTTCAGCATTTACTCTACTTACTCTTTTCCATAATAAGCATTACTGCCAGGATGAAATGTCACTGTAGTTTTGACTAAGACTTCCCTGATTGTGGTGATAAACACTGTTTTCATGTTCCTGTTGGCCATATGGATGTCTTCTTTGGAGAAATATCTATTTGTGTATTATGTGTATGTGCCAGTCCTGGGGCCTGAGATCTGAGTCCAGGCACTGTCCCTGAGCTTTTTCATTCAAGGCTAGATCTGTGCCACTTCGTCCACACCTCCACAGCTTTTTGCTGGCTAGTGGGAATTAAGAGTCTCACAGACTTTCCTGCCCAGGCTGGCTTGGAACTACAATCCTCAGATCTCAGCCTCTTGAGCAGCTAGGGTTACAGATGTGAGCCATCGGTGCCCAGTGAGCAATGTCTACTTAGATCTATCGAGAAATTACTTTTTGGTGCTGTCAGGGGTCAGTGCTTCTTGGACCTGAGACCTTGACACTACTACGAGGGAAGGAGGCAGAAGGCCACACCATCTTGCTGCCATCTTCACCTCCCTACAACTGCTTTCTACCTCTGCAAACGGACATCCCACAATTCTTACACTTTCTTTCTTTCTAGCTCTGTTTTATTTTCTCTGTCAATGTGGTGGGAGGGCGGGGTAGGACTGGGAAGAGAAAGTGTCCACAGGGAACCAAGTGTCATTTTTCCATCCTTGCCAATTCTTCATCCTTCATTTCTAAATATATTGCAAAAGTAACCCAAAGCCCTGAATAAAGGATAGATGCCTGATGAAAATTTTAGTTTACTCACAGTCCCAACTGCTAGCTTCACCAAAAACAACTGGAAGCTTTTATAAGTATTCTGTATATGTCTCTACAGTTTTATGCTGTGGACTCCCTCAGGTGCAGATCAGATAAGAGAGCCGGTTCTCAGCGGCAGCTCTTCATCCTGACCTGAGTGCAGAGCTTTCAGGAACAGAATTATTTTACGGTTACACACACACACACACACACACACACACACACACGCATGCGCGAATGCACACATACACACAGCAACTCAGATGCCCTCAGCCATGGACTTTCAAATCCCATCTTGTTGCTGTGATCTCCCAGACCCTTCTCACTGACCAAAATTTTTTTCTCAAAACAAGATTTTTTTTCAAAATAGCTTTGAACTGGCCTATCACATTAAAAAGTCTCCTCACAACTGCTTAACAAAATGGATGCCAAGAAGCTGAAACGTATTGGGTTGGAAGGGAGGTCAAGGGGCTGAGGGCAGACAAATGGAGAGGGAAAGCCAGAATACTCAAGATAGGTATGTGAAAATGGAGTCAGGTAACTGGGGGAGCTGGGAGGGGAAAGACGGAGGATGAGGGAAGGGATGATGTTAATTAAGACGCAGCGTACTTCTAAACTGGTTTGTTGAACTGAACCCCCTCTGGTACAACTATTGAAAGACAATGCTAAAAATAAACATGAATAAATAACCAACACATAGATCTCCTCATCTATGATGTCCACAGGCATGAAGGCATTTGAAGGATCTAATTAGAGCCTCATGGAAGGTTTAGACACATTTTCTCCAGTACATGTTTAGAAGAGGCAGGGACAATGATCATCACCTGAAGCCATAAATGCTTCATGGTAACAAAGTCACACCAGGAGTGAAATGGAGATGAACACTGGAAATGTAAGCAATAACCAATGACTCTGGTACTCTGGTCTCACTATGTCAGCTGGGATGACACAAAGGGACTCAAAAAGTAGCATTACATACACTCAAACAGCGGAGTCACTTCAACACAAGAGAACCAATTTTCTCATCATGTGATGAGAACGACAGAGTTGGAACCTCTCAGCGTTTCCTCCACCTCTGACAACGTGGAGAGCACAGGACTCCTCCTCCATGCCAGGCCTTACCTGCAAAACCTCCATTCAAAGTCCCACCCGTGAAACTGTCATGGGAAGATGGTCACGTGAGGGGAAAGCCTGCAGCCTTGAGAGTCACATGACCATGGGAATGAAAGAATGTAGTGAACATTCTCTCAGGCTTGACTTACAGTTTCAATCAAACCAGTCATTAAGCACCTACGAGCATCTGGCCTTAGATGAAGTACCTCAAAGATATCAGAAACAGCATTTTAAACCTCGAGGAGTTTTCTAGCTGGTTAATTGTGTGTTTACTGAGTGCTTACAGTGCGCCCTGTGCTGGGAAGGACCACGTCCACGGAGGAAGTTCATCTCAAAGCGAGCATTTGTAGCACAGGTGGAACCTGGGAACATGCAAATAATCAGAGAACGAATGGCACAGGAAATCACCACACATTTTCCCTACCAACACTACTGCTTTAGAAAAGTCCTGAAAAGAGGGATTTGAGAGGACTGTGACCATGCTGAGGAATCTACAGAAAGGAAATGGACAAGTCCACAAAGACAGAGGCAGCTGGCCCAGGGCAAAGACTTTCAGAAGCAGCTATTTGTACCCCTGGAAATACTCCAGACTCCCAAGGCCTCACTAACATGGTATAGCCCAGATTGGAAGCCCCAGACACGTTTGCAGCTAACTTGAATACGCCATAAGATTTTCCATTCTCAGTTTCTTAGGCAATATAATGTGGAAATAAAGTTAATTTTATATTTTATACAGCTTTAAAAAAAACTTCTAGAAGAGTGAAGGTCACCTGTAAAATAAGGTACTCTCTCATATCCTTAAAAATAGTCACCTCAGGCCAGGCACTGGTGGCTTTCACCTGAAATCCTAACTACTCAGGAGACTGAGAGCTGAGGGTCATGATTCACAGCCAACATGGGTGGGAAAGGCCATGAGCTTATCTCTAATTAACTACCAGAAAACCGGAAGTGGCCCAGAGTGGTAGATTGCTCGCCTTGAGCAAAAGAGCTCAGGGACAGAGCCCAAGCCCAGAGTTCAAGCCCCACAACTGACCAAAAAAAAAAAAAGTCATCTCAGAGTTCAGTTGGAATTTAGTGCCTAAGTGAAAATAAAATGTAATGCCTTTCTACATCATACTTAGATAAAATATTTAGACTAGCTAAATCAATATTTTATCTGTTAATCAAAATGATTACCTAATATATGATAGTTATCTATTATAAGAAATAAATAAGTGGTTATTTAAATCAAATCAGATAATCTATCCTAAAATATAATCGGTTCTTTAAAGATTAAAAATATATCTGTACCTGTGAGTTGTGAGTTCTTTTTTATCTGTTACTTCTCTTCTTCAGAAAACAATCATTAAAAAGTCATTTCACATGTGAGCACAAGTGGCTCACGTGTGTAATCCAAGCTATTAAGAAGGATGAGATCTGAGGATCATGGTTCAAAGCCAGCCTGGGCAGGAAAGTCTTTGAGACTTTTATCTCCAATAATTTGTTTTTAAAGCCAGAAGTGGCGTTGTGGCTTGGTAGTTGAGCACTAGTCTTGAGCAAAAGAAGCTCAGAGACAGCGCCCAGGCCCTGAGTCCAAGTCCCAGGACTGGCAAAAATAAAAATATATGTTAAAAAAAAAAAGAAATCATTTGGTGACTCAGAAAGATTCCTCTTGTGAGTAGTATTTCACCAAATCGGGGTGAAGTTACACTTAAAGAAATTAAAAGAAATGATTTTACAAATTTATACTAAACCAGTAACATTGTGTGACTCACAGGGCCTAACGAACACCAATTTCCATCCAAAAATGTCCTTAAGAAGAGAATCTACTCACCAGCCCAGCCCCTCAGTGACTTTCCACCCCTGTCTTGCTTTAGTAAAATATACATTATTACCTGTTGAACTTAATAAGTGTATTTATGAACAGCAGCAATAAGTAGTTTCTTCATTTGTACTTGACATGTCTAAAAAATCCTTCTGATAGATAAGGGAGGTATGCATTTTTGTGTCAGTTTGTGAACAAAGAAACTGAAAGGAAGAGAAATTGAAAAACTCTAGGACTAGAGCACTACTGATTCGATGACTGGGTCTCTGCATATTTGGGCTGTGCAGAGTATCTAGGAATTCTGTGACGCAGTCTGGACTCTTTTGGACCGACTCTACAGCTAAAGTGGCTTAAATGTGTTTGATCTTGGCCAGGTCCCATCACAATGTGGGTCCCCAACTTCCTTCATCTTCATAGCACCACCCAGGCACATTTAATTAGGGGTGCTAGGATGTCACTCCTACCTCTAGTGTTTAGTGGACCAATCCGTAGCACAGTTAAGAGGCCGCCATGTTTTAGTATAGCAAACCAACTGCACTGTGCCAGTCTGGTTACCATAATCAGAAGATGCCAACAGAGCATATGCTGGGATTTTGACACCACTTGATATTAGACAGCATTACAATGGATTTTACACTGGGACAGGTAATAAGGATCTACCTTGAATGCTGGATTTTCAAGAATCGTTCCTGGTTTCAGAGAGCAGCGCACCTCTACTCCTGAAGCTCTTCCACCCTCTCCCCCACCAGCATGGGGATCTTGGGAGTCTCTTGTGAGTGCACTGTACCATGCTTTCCTTATCTTGGTGATTAGAAGCTGGGGGTCAAAAGTATGATCCTACCTTTAAAAACTGTATTGATGGGGCTTGAAGGGGAAGAGTACTGGCTTAGCAAGTACAAGGCCCTGAGTTCAAACCTCCAACTGATAAATAAATACACACATACCTATTAGATAAATACATACTTTGTCTTTATGATAAGACATAATCTAATGATTATGATGATCATTTGGGTAGGGGGATGAATAGGAGCTCACAAGCACTATCCAAAAGAATTTATGATTAATGCTAAAGAGCTCTCACAGGGACTCTGCTAAGATTTTTTTATAGATAATGTCATTTAGTAAAAAAAAAAAAAACTAGAAATGATGGTTATTATCTCCATATTGTATCTTAATGCTAGAGTTTAGATTATATCAGTTCTGCTCCCTAAGAAGTCTGGGCACTGAGATTACATTTAATTCCATTTTTCCTCTCACTGATCATTTTGCTTTGTGTAAACTGGACTGTGTATTAATTGAACACAACAGATAACCAAGTTCTTACCCCTAAGGCACTCCTGGTCTAGCAGGAAGGACAACGAAAGCTGTCAAATGAGGCTGACTATATGAAACGCTCCAAAGAAAGTTGGGAAGAGTATTGAGGAGCTTTAGGGAGGAAAGACGTCCATGGTAAGAACACTGAGAAGACTTGCCATGTAAGTCCAATATAAATGAACAAAGAAATGATGGGAAATAGTTTCAGGTAGTAGTAATAGCATAGAAAAAGATTGGAGTTCTTTTAGAGAATGATAAAGCAAAAGAAAGAAACTGCCATAGCCAGAGTCTAAAGTGTGGAAGGGAAAAGGGAAAGTCATATAAGAGATGAAGATGGAGACCAAGCATGGTGGTTCACACCTGTAATCTCAGCAGTTAGGAGGCCAAAGCAGGAATTCAAGACCAGCCTAGCTACATAGAAAGTTATAAGCCAGCCTGAGCTACTTAGCAAAAGATAGATGATAGATACATAGATAGGTAGGTAGGTAAATAGATAGATAGATAGATAGATAGATAGATAGATAGATAGATAGATAGATAGATAGATAGATAGATAGATACAGAGATAGATACAGAGATAGATACAGAAATAGATACAGAGATAGATACAGAGATAGATAGATACAGAGATAGATACAGAGATAGATAGATAGATAGATAGATAGATAGATAGATAGATAGATAGATACATAGATACATAGATAGATAGATACAGAGATAGATAGATACAGAGATAGATACAGAGATAGATACAGAGATAGATACAGAGATAGATACAGAGATAGATACAGAGATACAGAGATAGATACAGAGATACAGAGATACAGATACACAGGAAGAGACAAGGACAGCAACACAGGGAGAAGCAGAGAGAGATCGAGACATCAGCTCAACTACACAACTACTTACTGAACATTTACTATGTTCTAGTGAATATAGATTATACTCAGGGCTACCTCAGGTGCCAGAATAGGAGTTTGGGCCTTTCTTCTCTACAGATTAAGGTTTCATCATACATGAAGGTGAGGATGTGTCTGTCTCCCTTCCAACCCATGAATGCCACACACTGGGCTACATGCTTTGCCTCGACCCCCACGTCTGATTTCAGTGTGGAAGATGGGTGGGCAGAAGACAGCTGCAAGGGTGGAATCCTCTGAGCAGAGAGATGCGCCCAGCCCCTTCCATGGGGCTGAACATCCGTTCTCCCATGTTCCCAAGAAAGAAAACAGCTTGAAACAACTACAGTACACACACTACCGATGCTCATCACACACCTGACCTTTTTTTTTCCTGCTAAATACTGATAGATGAGCACATTGACAGTGATTCCTTGGTCATCTTCCTGGCCCTGGGGTTTCAAGAAGCCCATTCACGTGGGAAGAGACATGGGCATCTCCTAACCAAGGCTGCGCTCTGGCTCAGAGGATGCGGGCAGGGGAAATTGGTCTGCACGGACACACTGCATCAGGTAGCTCAGAGCAGGCTGGTGATGAAACTCCCCAGGGAGGAGCTCTAAATATGTCCCAGGCTGAGCATCTGGCACTGCCCTGAGGACGCGCCGAGCTCAAATTTGATACTCCGCACACAGCTTCAAGAGAATGAACTCTAACCCCAGTTGGATTAAGCTAAAATTATGATGGTAGCAAACACTCTGAGGAGCCCGTTAGATGGCTTTAGTAATGGAATGGAGTCTCTGGGCTCTTCATACCTTACAAATTCTGGTTGAGAAACAGGGGGAACGCAACCTGAAGCCGACAATCCTCCTGCCAATATGCCAATTAAGGGGACTAAGTCCTCTTATCTCTTTAGCTGCCCAAAGCACTCCCTGCCTAACAACCCGAGAACACAGAAGCACAGCAAGGACACAGCCCATCCCTGAGATCCAAGCCTTTTAAAGAGGCTTTGCAAAGAAGTAACAGTGATCATTATTCTGTCATTTTAAAATCTGTTTCTTGTTGAGCAGGCAAGAGCTCAAGGCCATTAAGGGTTCAAACTCAGGAATGTTGTGAAGGTGGAGACAAGGATAGGTAGAGGAGGAGGAGGTGGTGGAGGAAAAGGAGAAGGAAGAAAAGAAGGGGAGGACAAGGATGAGGATGAGGAGGAAGAGGAGGAGAGCTAGGCACTGGTGGCTCATACCACTTGGGAGGTTGATCTGATGATCACAGTTCAAAGCCAGAAAGTCCCCCAGAAGACTCTTATCTCCAATTAATCACTCAAAAACCAGAAGTAGAGCTGTGGCTCAAAGTGATAGTGTTAGCCATGAGCAAAAGAGCTCAGAGACAGAGTTCAGGCCCTGAGTTCAAGCCCCACAAATGACAAGATAAAAGAGAAGGAGGAAAGGAGGAGGAGGAGGAAGAGGAGAGAAGGAAAAGGCGAAGGAAGAGAAGAAGGAGGAGGAGAAGGAAAAGGAGGAGGAGGAGGAACAGCAGGAGGAGGAGGAGGAGAAAGGAGAAGAGTAAGAAAAAAGGGGGGAGGAGGGAAGAAGAAGAGGAGGAAAAGGAGAAGGAAAGGAGGGGTAAGTAATGAGGAGAAAAGGAAGAGGAGGAGGAAGCATATAACAGACACTATACTAGACATTTTACGTGTATCTCATGTAATTTTCCTAGAACCGCTACAAAGTCAGCATGGTTGACACCATTTAACAAATCAGGAGACTGAGACATCGCATACATCAAAGGCGTCCGAATCAAAGGCGGCCAAGTGGGCTGTGAGTTGTTCTGACAGGAGAGCTGATGTTTTTCCTGCTATATGCCATTTCCCATTTCCAGACCTGGACCTGCAGAGCTGCGCCCCCAGCCCCTAATCCCACCCCCACCCCCACCCCAGCCATGTGGTCAGAAGACAGCTCTGAGGAAACCCCCACACTGTCCATTCTGTGGGGAGGAAAAGCCAATCCAAGGCTACCACGCTCTCTCTTTCCATACCAGAATAATTATGTTGGGGAATACTTGAGATCTCTTCCCCAGCTTCACATTGTTCAATGAGTGAGGGGCCTATTTTGCTACATGGAACTAATTTTTATATTGTTTTTATTATCTTTGAGGAATTTTGTATTTCACTTACTTATCTCAGTTCTACCTGGGTAAAATATCCAGAAGTGACAGACTCTGAGTGTCACTACTAAATCATACACCTGCTTTATCTTCTTTGCTTTAGCTGAAAGTAAAATAATAGCAGCTAATGCAGTACTTGGAGGATGTTTTGAGAAATTTGGAGTGACAGCATTGTAATGACAGCAGGACAAGGAAGCATTTCAAATGCTTGTTTGTGCAAAAGTTTTGAGTCCCTTAAGTGAATATCTACACTTGAAGAGATTTCAACCTGTAATTAAATGAAAGCACAACCAGGTGCTGGTGGCTCACACTTGTCATCCTAACTACTTAGGAGGCTGAAATATGAGGATCACAGTTGGAAGCCAGTCCAGGCAGAAAAGTCCATTAAGACTCTTATCTCTAATAAACTACTCAGAAAAGGCTAGAAGTGGTGCTCTGGCTCAAGTGGTAGAGCACTATCCTTGAGCACAAAAGCTCAGGTATATTGCCAAGCCCTGAATTTAAGCCCCAGGACCCGAAAAAAAAAAAAAAAGTAAGCACTTCATAAAAGGGAAAGTAGCTAATTAACATAGAAGATTCTATATCAATGTTGAGAAGGGAAAAAAATGAGACAGAAATGGATTCTGGGTTTTCTATGACTTTAATTCCTTCCTTTCATTCTCTCCACACAATTATAACTGTGACACTCATTTTTAGTTTGGAAAATTTTCCTGATAAATGCACAGATAATTATAATATTGGAGCTAGGTACTGGCAGCTCAGACCTGTTATCCTAGCTACTCAGGAGACTGAGACCTGAAGATCTCAGTTCAAAGCCAGCACAGATAGAAATTCTTAGCCTGAAATTCTTAGCCAGAGAGAGAGAGAGAGAGCCTGTATTCAAGCCCCAGTATCGGCACAAACCAGCAACAACAAAAATAAGAATTAGCCACAAGTCTTATGAAAATCTCCATCCTAAAGGCCTCTTGCATCAAAAGTTGATTTGATCAAAGTCTAAATGTTGATCAGATCCAGTTGGGGTGGTCTTCAGTCCATTTCAGGCCAGCAGCTGACAGTGCACGCCCCTCCTCGAAGCCCTTGGCATTGTTCCTGGGTGAAGCAATCCATTAGCTCACCCCCAACCCAGTGCTTATTTGCTCTCTGCAACCATGACTCCTAACTACTCTCAACCACCTGTGGCCTCGTCAGCCTCTGCCATCGGACAACTCTACCCCTGCCATTGTGCTCTTTTCATTCCTGTGAGTTGAAAAAATAGGCCTTCCTCCAAAGGCCTTAAAAGCATTTGCCACATCAACGTAGAAGCACATTCCCATTCACACCAAAGAATAAACCAAGGGAAAACTTAACCAGCCCATTTCTAAGGCATTCAACTATGACTGCTGGAAACAGAGCCCTTGGAAATGGCAACTTCCAATAGGACAGACATTTGAGCTGAGCCAGGTCTGACATATCCATGACTTGATGCTCAGGAGACCTCTAGCTACAGCAACTTTACCATCTACTCACCACACTCTGGAAACATAAAGAACTCTTCTGTTGGGTGAATGCCAGTGGTACAATGGCCAGCAGCTCCTTCATAATGTCTTCCACGATCTTCTTTAGATCTTCTGAACCAATCCACTCCATCACTGATTGACTCAGCGAATAATTCTTCACTACCATGGGCCTGGCAATATTTCCGTGTTTTGAGAGGTGCCAAATGGAATGAAGATAGATCTATGTCCCCAGATGCTTACAACATCCTTAGATACACAGGCAAGGTCTGCGAATAGGTCTAATAACTGTGTGGATGTCAAAACCCAACACATATGGCATCTAGCACATTAGGGAGTCCCGGGCCTCATCCACAGCATTCTCCTCCCAATTGTTTAGCCTGAACAGGTAACTTGACCTCTTCAGTCTTTAGTTTAATCATCTCACTTTGTCATTAGTTTCATCGTTAGTACCTACTTTGAGAAACTGTGATGAGCTTCTAACAAGATGTATGGATATATCACAGACATGAGCATCTCACCAAGAGGAGGAGGTCTGGATACACCAATGCTGCTTCTCAGGCCCTGTCATCTAAGAGAAATAATGACTAAAAATGGCATCACAGTTTAACACGTCTCCATCTTAGAGGTCATTTCTGTGTCTCAGGGAGAAAGGTGTGTAAGATGTAAAGGCAGAGAGGTGGAAGAGAAGAATGGTCTTCTAGGAAAGGAAGTGTGGCAGAAGTATGACAGTAAAACCCATCAGACATGGTTAAAGAATAGCAATTGAAAGCTGGGAGCTGATGCCACATGCCTGTCATCCTAGCTACTCAGGGGGCTGAGATCTGAGAATTATGGTTCAAAGCCAGCCCAGGCAGGAAAGCCTAAAAGACTGTTATCTCCAATTAACCATCAAAAAGCCAGATGTGGGCTCAGGTAGTAGAGCACCAGCCTTGAGCAAAAAAGCTAAGGGACAAAACTCAGGCTCTGAGTTTGAGTCCCAGTACCAGAGCATGCATACGTGCACACATGCACGCGCGCACACACACACACACACACACACATACACACAAAAACAGCAGTTGTTGTGAACCATACCGTATTGTACTGTTCCTCTTGTACTCAATGAGGTGTTATTTTGTTGAATAAATAAATGAAGGATTCAATGAAATGCTGTATGTTAAGCAAAGTAAGAGAAGACCTATAGGCAGAGGAGAGCCGAGAGGGTGTCTGGTACCAGAAGAAGGGTCTTGACTATGGTTCTTCAAACCTGCTTTCCAAAGACAGTATATCCCTGGTTATCTTCACAGCAATCCGTGTTCCCAGCGTTCCCTGTGAAATCCTGGGGTTGCCTCCCAAGTCATGAGCCAGGGTGAAAAATCCTACCGGCTTTCCCTTCCATGACTGTGAGCTGCGCTCAGCTGATGGGAAAAATCTGACCCGAAACCTTTCGGGGGCTTTCAGTGCGTGTGGTTGAAATCAATCGCTTCTCTGAGTTGCCACCAGAGCCACGCAACCTGGAAAATACTCCGATCCTAACCCTCCTCCACATGACCTGGACAAGGGCAGGCGATGGGGTCATGAAGACAGAATGGGCAGAGGACAGCACTCCTTACAAACTCTCTAGCTCTTATGGAAGTGAGACAGGGGTGGAGAAGCAGAGACACTCATTCCCCAGGACCAGAAGCGCTCCCACACGGAGCGACGCCGCACCCCTGCCCCCATCTCCATTGCTCCTGCTGGGTGGTGAGGCGGGCCGGGCTTCCGGACACACTGTGGGTTCAGAACGGAGCACAAGCCAGCTGTAGAATCACACATACCCCGATGTGTGGCCACATCTGTGGCTCCTTATGCTGGCTGAGCTACTTTTCTCTGCTGAAATGAAAATCATGGAGCTATAGACTCTCCTTAACATTTCTGGTGCAGTATAAGAGTATATCTAATTCTACCCTTCGTTCAGAAATGGAGGTTGTCATTAAGAGTTAGATCTTTCCCTAATCGTGTCCCTGTCTATCTTTGCTTTGACAAATGCTTCAAATGCTTCAAATGAAGAGAAACGTATCCCAAGAGAGAAAATGTAGAATGGAAAAGATCACAGGTAAAGAGAATATTTTAGAGTTGGAGCAAAAACTATTCAAAGTGAATGTTGAAATCCTCAGAAGGCTGAGATCTGAGGATCACAGTTCAAAGCCAGCCCAGGTAGGAAAATCCATAAGATTTATCTCCAATTAAAGAACAAAAAGCCAGAAGTGGATCTGTGACTCAAGCGGTAGCACACTAGCCTTGTGTAAAAAAGTTCAGGGTCCGCATCCAGGCCCTCAGTTCAAGCCCCAGGACTGGCACACACACGTGTGCATACACACACACACACACACACGTGTGCATACACACACACCACTCAATGTTATTAGGAGCAATAGTTTAAAAGACAGATGAATAGAAAACAAGGAAACAATGCAAGAGCCACAAAGAAAAGTCTGTTTTGATGTGGCTCTATTTAAGTGACAATCAGCTCCTCATTGTTTGAGAACAAAAATGACAGGTCTGGAAAAGGTGGACAGAGTTCTAGAAATGTCTTATATCAGATTTGCAAGAAGCCAAGAGACCAGGAAAGCAAACTCTAGGCTTCAAAAAAGAGGTAGAGATGGTGACAAAACCTCAATAAACAGTCCAAGGCCATTGTCCCAGGAGATATGGAGAGACCCCCCCCCCCAGGAACCAGGAGGCTGCTGGGAGCCAGGCTGCAGCTAACAACCATGTCAAGAGCAAGTCTCTAGCCCAAAACTAGGCAAGGAAGCCTGGGGGAGGAGAGGAGAATTGGTGCTTAGGAGGATGGGTGGGATGTCCTAAGAGTTGACATTATGACCACTGGAATTTAGACAACATAACACAACATGCCACCATCCCAAGAAGTCTGAGAGAAGAAGAGACCCCAGGTCCTTCTTTCCCCCAAACCCATTATCCAGCATCATTTTTAGAAACCCCAACACCAAAATGTTTCGATAGCAGAAAGGAGTCCACTTTGGGGATACGGGCCAAGCACTGAAGGTCAAAGCATGGGTAAATGACATTAACCACGTTGTCTTCAATTGTTGTACAATTCAATGACCCCAACTTAAGACACTTGCAAAATTTAGAATTCTACCCTTACAACCTCTGACCTCAGAAAAAGCCCAGGAAAAGTCTAGGGGATTGGGGAAGGGGATTCTTTCTTTAAAAAAAAAAATTCCCAAAAGGGAATAAATAGGTCATCAAGAGCCCCTAGCCCTGGAGAAGGCTTTTGGTGAGGGCCCAGTAGAAGGGAGTGGAATGAGGCCGGAATTATGAACTCTGTCCATGTAAGTAAGAAGGCTGGTTTGGGAATCTCCGAGCCCACATGTTATTTCCTATTCATCCCTTGACCCTTCGACTCATCTTCACTGCGGTCACCGGTGGCCGCCTGCCCCATGGCCTAAGCATCTTCTGCTTCCCCCGGGGCCTACCTACCTTGAAGGGTCAGAATGACTCTTGAAGAGAGAGTGAGCTCCAAGCCTGTCAGCAGTTTGGGGGCTGACAGCTTCTAAAATAGCCGGTGTGTTCATGGGTGCCCGTTGCCCTCTGATGGAGTTGCTGGTGTTGCAGAGGCAGCAGGATTTCTTGGCCCAACTTGCTCCCACCCGCCTTCCCATTAGGCTTTCTGCTGCCCGGGGCCAGCATTTAAACACTCTCCACGCGGCTGCCAGCGTGGCATCTGTCGCCATGACCCAGCCTGAACTGTATTTAGAAGCTCCGGCCACGGCACCGCGTGCCAGCTCCTCTTGGAGTGACAGGAGATTTCCTGAGCACCTGGGCTTAGGATTCAAGCCCTCCTCCAGGCTTGCGGGAGCCGGGGGTCAAAATGACCGTCCTCCAAGGGTCCGTTTTCTTCTCCTGAGGGGAGACTTCTGCCGAAACGTGTCTCCGCTGATTCTGTTGCAGAATGTGCTATTTTGAAGGTTGTACTTTTTATTCAAAAGCTAATACATGCACAGCAGGGGAAAGAGAAAATCATGGGGTTGGGGGAGACCCAGTCTGGAAATTAGCTCCGTGCTCTGCTCATGGCCTATGAATTCACCAACATTACAGACCATGATAATGACAATTTGCCTTGGGAAGGTTAAAATGTGTTTGTGACTTTGACTGAGTCTCGCTATCTCACAGCACTGTGAAATCTGTGAAATTTATGTATTCACTTAATCTCAATAAAATTTTTTTTAATTTCCCCTGAAAAGGTACCATGCAAAGCATTCAGAATTTTCCAGATTGAATAATGAGCTTATTCGTGACTCTATAAGATGGTGATCATGGTTTACTTGGTCTTCTTGGAAGTCTCTAAGCTTACTTAAAAGTACTGTAGGCCTGGGAATGTAGCTTAGTGGTGGAGTGCTCACCTAGCATGCATGAAGAACCCAGGGCTTCCTCAGTACCACATACACAGAAAAAGCCAGATGTAGGACTATGGCTCAAGTGGTAGAGTGCTAGCCTTGAGCAAAAGACGCTCAGGGACAGCGCCCAGGCCCTGAGTTCAGACATCACAACAGACAAAAAACATTAGCCTAGAAGAGGGGATGGGTGGGGTTGGAGAGATGGGGGAGAATGGTAAAAGGAGTGACATTGTACTCATAAACAAACATGCTGAATTGAAATCTCTTTATACAGCTACTTAAAGATAGTTCCAAAAACTGAAATAAAAGGAAAAGAAAATTCAGCCTAATGGAGTCTCCAAGCAATTACAAGTTAACTCTGATCAATGATTAAAAGAAGAAAAGAGGGCCTCACTTATTTACATGTGAATGTAAGCACCATCCAGGGAAACACATCAGCAATTCCATACATGATCTGGATGGCTTCCAGCTTTGAACATTGCTGTACACAGAGTGGTTCTAGGTTCTATCGACTCTGATAGATCACAGGAGAAAGAAGAGAGACCCCTCAACTCCCTGCCCAGTGTCCCGGACCACAGTGCCAACAGACACCCTGTCATTTAAAAGGCATCAGTACTTGGCCTCTCCTCCTTTCTGGGCAAAGACCCAGCACTCAGGGACGTGGTTTTAGGATGCTGGCTTCTAATCCATGGAGGGGAGATTCCCCTCCTGCTCCGATGGGTGTGGAAATCACCACCTCCCCTTTGTTCCGTGATAAATTCAGCCCTGGCTAATTCCAAGCCTCCTATGTATCACTGACATTTAAAGATGGCATTTTGACAGCTTAGATATTTAGCCTGACTGGACCACCAGCCAGTCAAAAATTTTAAGTAGTTTTAAGGACATGTGGAAGTAATTTTTTTCCCCAAGAATTCACAAGTGTGGAGGATGAGATCTTAGGGGTGGCATGCGAGCGATGTATATATTAAAGTACTACTTTATATACTATATTCAATGTATAATCAGGATTGATTTAACATTGGGGCAGATTTTCCATACCATATGCAAGTGTTACTATTGGACACAAACTGAGAACACACCACCTCGTACCTTCTTTAGAAGCTATGAAAATCCCAGTTCAGAGGCTCATGCCTATAATCCTTAGTACCCAGGAGGCTGAGGTCTAAGGATCACAGTCCAAAGCCAGTCCAGGCAGAAAAGCCCATTTGACTCCCATCTCCAATTAACTACCAAAACACTGCAAGTGGAGCTGTGGCTCAAGCAGTAGAACAGTATTCCAGTTTTAAAAACAATGGCAATCTCATGAAGGGCTACCAGGCCCTGAGTTCAAGCCCTGGCACCAAACAAAAGCAATCAAAGACTTGAAAAGCATGTCCTCCAAGGTTTCCACAATTTGAAAGCTGACAACTCCTAAAATAGCTGGGAGTTACATATAAAATGTATATACAGTAAGTATATATACATATGTTTACTCATATTATTTTTACACCCTATATATAAAATTATAAGTGAATGTGCAATGTATGCCTATCAAAAATCCAAATGTTATGGGCAAGGTTATTTCATGCAAATCAAAATGATTTTGACACTGGCTGCCCCCTAATGCTACAGCTATAAATCATCTCAAATGGATGCAGTGAATTTTTATGAAGAAAAAAATTATGTCATAAAGTATTAATTTCTGGGGCTGGGAAGGTGGCTCAGTGGTTGAGCACTTGCCGCATGCATGAGGCCCTGGGTTCAATTCCTCAGCACCACATAAGCAAAAAGAAAAAAAAGCCGGAAGTGGCACTATGGCTCAAGTGGTAGAGCACTAGCCTTGAGCTGAAGAGCTGGGGGACAGCACCCAGGCCCAGAGTTCAGGCCCCATGACTGGACCCAAAAAAACCCCACAACAACAAAAAATAAAATAAATAAAATATTAATTTCTGAATCAAGAGCTGGTGGCTCATGCCTGTAGTCCCAGCTACTCAGGAGGCTGATATCTGAGGATTGTGGTTCAAAGCCAGCCTGCCCAGACAGATCACAGAGACTCTTATCTCCAACTAATCAGCAAAAGCCTGGATGTGGTAGAGTGCCAACACAGAGTGAAAAAGCCAAGTGGGAAGACAAAGTCCTGAGTTCAAGCCCCAGTACTGGCATACAATTTAAAAAAAAAAATGTAGACCAGGAATGATGGCCTACATCAAGACGGTTTACAAGTTCAAGGTCAGCCGGGTTCCTGAGATCCTGTTTCAAAAGAACAAGAACTAAAGCTGTTTTGTGCTTCTCTGTGCTGGTGTGACAGCTAAACGATCACCCGGAGGCCAGCGTACTTTCCCTGCCTGCTTCCTTCTTTCCCGTGTGCCTTGAGGGTAACCTTGGGAGCATATAAATATTAAACAGGATCCGTGACATGCCCGTGAGATCCTCTGGGAAGTCTGTGGCTGGCACGTTACATGCTAGGCATTGCCTGACTGCTTTTACCTAAGTCTTGCTCTCTGATCAGCAGCATGGACACAGACAGCTCACCAGGTTGTCTCTCCTCACATGTGCCAAGAGCTCTCCAAGGTTACCCTTGAGGAAACACATGGTCCTGTCCCCTGGCCAGAGACAGGCTCTCTGTGTCAGTGGTCCCTCTCAGCCTCTGGGGCAGAGCCTGTACCTGGCACCAAGATGGACAGGCCATTCCCCTGAAAAGGCTGGGTGAAGCTGGCGTGCAAGGCCACGGCGCCAAGGCTTTCCCAAGGGCCACACGGTGTGGGCCAGCCAGAGGAAAGAACATTTCAGTGAGCTCACCTTGTTTGCTGCCCAGAGCCTCCGTCTATTTTTACCACCCTGTGACAGACGAAATAACAAACAGAAGTTACCTCTGCATTATGTGTGTGTGTGTGTGTGTGTGTGTGTGTGTGTGTGTGTGTGAGTGTGTGTGTGTGTGTGTGCGCGCGCGCGCCAATACTGAGAGAACTTGAACTTGGAACTTTGCACTCCCACAAGGCTTTTATTTTTTGCTCAAGGCTGGCACTCTGTCACTTGAGCCACACCATTTCTAGCTTTTTCTTGGTTTATTGGAGATAGGAGTCTCATGGATTTGTCTGTCTGGGCCGACTTCAATCCTGGATCCTCAGATCTCAACCTCCAGTGTAGCTAGGATTATAGATGGGAACCACCCACCACCTGCATCTGGTGCATTTGTTGGGTCACTACTGTCTCATCTTGAAAGTGAAGGTGACAGCCATCTACTCCTGGGTGGGCAGGACCCTAGCCACACCTACCTCCCAGCATCTCATTCCATGACCTATGATTCTGCAAGATGTAAGCCAAGCTCACCAATTACAGGTGGTAAAGTGGGGACTAGGAGCCAGGTCTGCTGACTGATAGATCTTTATCATATCACAGTTCCTTTGGCCTTTGACTCACTCAACTAGCTCCATGTGCCAATGAAATGTGGCACTATAATTGGAGGCTCTCCCCTGCTAAATTTGTGGGTCGTGGGGCCTTAACTCTGGGCCTAGGAGCTGTCCCTGAGCTCTTCAGCTCAAGGCTAGTACTTTACCACTTGAGCCACAGTTCCACTTCCAGCTTTTTCTGCTTATGTGGTGCTGAGGAATCAAACTCAGGGCCTCAGGCATGCAAGGCAAGCACTCTACCACTGAGCCACCTTCCTAGCCCTCCCCTGCTAAATTTGATAAGCCTGTTTCACCATATTTTAATTTTCCATTTTTTTGTTTGTGCTGGTTCTGGGACTTGAACTCAGGGCCTCATGCTCTCCCTTAGCTCTGTCACTCAAGGCTGGTGCTCTGCCACTTGAGCCATACCTCCACTTCCAGCTTGTTGCTGTTTAACTGGAGATAAGAGTCTCATGGATTTTTCTTCCCAGGCTGGCTTCAAACCATGCTCCTCAGATCCCAGCCCCCTGAGTAGCTTGGATTACAAGCTAAGCCACCAGCACCTAGCATCTGATTCTCTATTATGATCAACATATATAACAACTATTCACTGATCGTACACAATAGCCTATTCCACAAAGAGGGCAGACAAATGTCATCTTTGAATGATGAACTTGCAGTTCATTCCAGGATGCTATCTCGACCATCTGCCCCTTTAGAGAGAGGTTTCCAGGATACAGGGAGAATGGTTATAGCCAAATTCCCTCACTCACTCTCAGCAACGGGAAACTTTGCTCAGTACAATGAGAAAATAATTCCAGTGCAGGCCCCATGATGAAATCAGGGCAGTGAATCTCAGGTATGGGTTGGGGTGGTGCTAATAAACCTCCTGAAGAATACTTCCTTCTTCTTGTCATAATTTATAATTTAGTCATGTGCTAAGGTGATCAGTAACAATAACAATGATAATGATAACAATTATAATTATAATAATAATATCTCTTAGGTAAGAAAAGCAAATGTATTCACCAATTCTGACTAACTGACAATGACATGGAATAGCACAAAAGTGAGATGCACGAGGCCCCACCTGAGCTCAGAAGGAAGAGTAGAGATTGATTAGTGATGTCTGCCACAGGCAAGGGAGTAGAAAATAACAGCATATGCATAAGATCTTCATCATCACCATCCTCCTATGGCTTCTACCTAAACGCTGCCACACGTGAATTGTCACGATAGCCCTCTTACCTACTTTGAGGAAATAACTTTATTTTGTCATAGTCTGTATCTCATGTTTATCCGCCCAAGTGGTCCAGGTTTTCCAGAGGCGTCTGGCAGGCCACTGATATCTCCCCTGCAGCAATAAGGTCATCATGTTAGCAAAGTTCTGCTCTGACACAGTTGTGGATTTAATGGAGAACTAATGTCTTCATCAGTATCTGTGCTATTTCACACTTCATTTCCTCCCCAGCTCTTGGATGGAAACCATCCGGTCCTGGTGATTTACTTGGTGGGAGTTTCTTGCAAGTGAGCTTCCTTTTCTCAGGATGCCACCCAAGCATTTCCAGTGCTCCAGCTGGGGAGCACCCAGCCTTGAAACGCCAGCGCTAGGCTGGGTCATTCAAGAAAGCCAAAGGCCTTGGCAGCAGCCCGGACATGAGGCCCATAGCAGAGGCCCTCAAACCAGAGGCTCACAGAAGCAGCTGCTGTGTATTCTGCTTCCTGGACAAGGCAGCTTTGGGGCTCCAGGGAGTCTAGATTTCCAGAATCCTAAGAGCTGAGAGCTGGGAGGAGAAGGGGAACCCCCAGATGCTCTGAACTTGTGATCCACAACTCAGGCTGACTCCAGATTTGTGGGTGTGGGTGTGCGTGTGCCAGTGCTAGAGCTTGAGCACTGTCCCTTTGCTTTTCCTTTGCTCAAGGATGGCACTCTACCATGTGAGCCACAGCTCCCCTCCTGGCTTTTTACTGGATAATTGGAGATAAAGGATGTCACTGACTTTCCTTCCCAAGCTGGCTTCAAACTCATCCTCAGATCTCAGCCTCCTGAGATTGCAGGCATGAGCTACCAGTTACCCAGTTGTCTCCAATCTTCAAAGCAAATATTGTTTTTTAAATTCTTTCTCATGACATACTATCACCTAAGCAGATACTCTAAGACAAGCCTAATTGTTATTTTCTGACCATAGAGAAAAATATTGATTTCAAATGTCACATCTGAACTAGGGCTATAACCCAGTAGCAGAGTGTTTGTTTAGCATGCTCAAGACCTGGGTTCAATCCCCAGAGCCACAGGATTCAATAAATAAATCTCCTAACAGCTACCTTGGGAAAAAGAAAACCAAAACAGCCCCTTAGCATGAATACACAATGTATCTTTAGTTTTTAACTTGAGAAAATTCTGGCTCCCTGGCACCACTCAGAGGAATGAATAGAGAAATTGAATGAAGAAGGGTTACACATTCAACCCAATTTTTATAGGACTGTTTTTTGGAGAATGTGCCCTGCCAATGCAGCAGTCCCAAGGACTGGGAGGACACGGCTTATGAAAGGGAGATTTCTCTGCTGACTCGCTGTCTGTGGCTTCATGAAAGGGCAGACCCATGTCCCACACCTGTGTTGGAACAAGACAAAGAAAAAAGGGGCAAGAAGGGCCCGAGATAGAGCCAGTCATTGAGAGCTAAGACACTGGGGTACCGATGACGTCTTCTTCATACACACGATGCAATCTCAGATCTGGCCTTCCACAATAGATGACAGGCACCAGTGGCTCACACCTATAATCCTAGCTACTCAGGAGGCTGTGCTCTGAGGCTTGTGGTCTAAAGCCTGCTCAGGCAGGAAAATCTACGAGATTTTCCTATTAGTCACCAAAAGTTGGAAGTGTTACTGTGACTCAGCTGTGATAAAGTATCAATCTGGAGCAAGAAAAAAAAGCTAAGAAGAATGTGATCTCCTAGTTCAAATCCAAGTACTGGCACACAAGAAAAACAGAGACAAAGAAGGAGAGACCTGACAGGTTTGCTAATAGTAGCAGAAGAGGATATGTAAGTGCTTGGTCCCAGAGCAAACTCTAAATTCAGGGTCTTTTCACAGAAGCTGGAGGGACACTGGCCTGGACAGTGTAGTGTGTCATAAGGTTTTAATTTTAAATGAAGATTTGCTATGGGATGGATAAACTATGATGAGGATGATTTTCTCTTTACCAACAGGAAAGAGTTCAGAGACTACCATGATGGAGAAAAAAAAGATGTGGCACACATCTGTAGTCCCAGAAGTAGTCAAGAAGATCTTGAATTTGAGGCCAACTCAGGCTACCTAGCAAAAAAACCAGAGCAGGGTTGAGGGTGAAGCACAGCACTTGCCTAGTATACATGAAACACTCAGTTCAACCCCCAGCACCTCAGAAAATAATAAGGAGGAGGAGGAGGGTGCATAAAATAATAAATGGTAAAAAATAATGATGATGATGATGATACAGCAGACAATAATGAAGAATAAAAAAACTTTGAAGAATAAAAAGCAAACAAGCTGGCATCGGTGGCTCTCATCTGTCATCCTAGCTCCTCAGGAGACTGAGATCTGAGGATCACAGTTCAAAGCCAGCCTGGGTAGAAAAGTCCCCATAAGACTGTTATCTCCAATTAAACATTCAAAAATGGGAAGTGGCACTGTGGCTCAAAGTGGTAGAGCGCTAGCCTTGAGAACAGAGAGGCTCGGGGACAGCATATAGCATCTGAGTTCAAGCCCCACAACCAACCAAAAAGAGTAAATAGGAAAAATGACAGTTCTGATTTCTCCCAGCTCACTGCTGTTAACAGCATGACAGACATGGCCTTTGTCCTCGCAGGAGGAGCGGTGTACATACACCTCAGCATCTGTGTGTGGACATATAACTTTTCAAGGACAATTTATGAACATTTTCCTGCTCCCTACAAAGACAGACATTACTTCAGAAGATCTTAATTGTTTCTAACTCAATAGTCTAATAGGAATGGGACCAGGAACTGGTATGAATTTTGAGTACGAATGGAGTTCATGTGAATATTCTAAGTTGTCTGTGTGTCTACCTGTGTGAATTCTCCTAACCAGAACGACCACATACAGCCAAGGTTCCACGTCTCAAATTCTGTGACAAGCAGGCAGTGAGTGGAACATCGGTCCTCCTGTGGACACGTACATCATCTGATCAGCTACTTACCAGGGGCCTGCCAAGGCCCCAGCCTGCAACCAAACCGAAATGGAACAGGAAGGCTAAATGTCACACATTGAGACAGTCAGAGGCGCCTGTGGAGACTAGAGGAAGCTAAGGAGTTCCCCTCCTTGGCTTGCCAAAGCAGGATCAAAGGAAGCTTGGAGTGGGTGCCACACCGCAGCTCTGGAACCGACATCAGGTGTTCGGCCTTTTCCTGGCTTCCAGCGATATTGAATACAACAGACAAATGAAGATCAAGGCCCAAGCACATGCCTGGCCCCAGGAGAGCCCAGAAGCAAACAGATCATCTCCACGAGCCAGATCTGGTCCCCACTTGAAAGAACACCTGTTAATGGCGGGCTGGGGGTTACAACGATCCTCAATCAGAAGCCCAACAGTATGACCACCGCAGGGACCAAACTCATCAAGGGCATTTCACTTGGCCAAACAAGAAATCATAACCCAGGCACAGAGCAAGGGGGGCGGAATTCACCATGCTGCTGCTGCCCCTGATTAAGCATCTGCGTGTGGAGCAGTGACTACCCAAAATAGCAAGAGAGCTCAAGTGCTTACAGGAAAACCTGACCCTCTCACTTCAGGCAAGCATGGCCTACCAGCAAATCTCAAAGACAGGAAATATCTCCGGGATTAACAACTCAAGCCAATATTCATTTCAGGCTGGGAGATTTCTCTCCTCTAACTGCCCCAGCTGGTGCACACAGCGCCTCAGCTAGGGGTACTGTGGGCTTCGAAAGGTCTTTGCCCAGTATGGCTTTCAAGTTCTGCCTTCAAGAGGGAAAGTGCAAGACCTTGGCAGCTGAATGACAGAGAAGTCAGGGAGCTTCAGGCTTCAGGCACTGGCCAGGGGCCCAGGAAGGGAGCATGGAGGATGCAGCAGCCATCTTTCCAGAACCCATCCACTCAAGCACAGGCAGCCTGTGTCACTTATAGGGTGTCACTTCAGAATTGCCGGGAAGGCTTCCCAGGCCCTAAATTTGCCTGCAGCCTTGTCATTTGTCCAATCCAGGCTTTTGTTTCCATTTAAAAGGGACTTCTGTCTGGGCACTGGTGGCTGATGCCTGTCATCCTAGCTACTCAGGAGGCTGAGATTTAAGGACTGTGTTTTAAAGCTAGTCCAGGCAGAAAAGTCTGTGAGACTCTTATCTCCAATTCACTACCAAAGAGCGAGAAGCTGAGGTGTGGCTCAAGCAGCCAAGTGAGATCATGGGCCTTGAGTTCAAGCCCAAGTACTGGCACAAATTTTTTTAAGTTAAAAAATGTTTAATAATGGGGGGGACCATTTTATCCAAGAGCTCAGATACTTACAGAAGTCACCATGAAAGCTGGCCTAAACAAAGCTAGCGATTTAATTCCTGCTTATCTCCATTCATGTGACAAATCTGGGAAATTAGACTTGGTTATGGAGTATAAGGACTGTCCTTGCAGTGATGGGTTGAATAAAACCATGCTGCAAATGCAACTGTGTACTTAACAATAATCAAGGATATAAAAGGGAATGAAAAATGTGGTCAGTGTTAGACCAATCCAACAAGCAGTTCGATCTTACCCATCAGCTCAGAGTAATGTCTGGGGCCTTCCCCCACCCCAACCCCTCTGCCCTTACCATCAGTCAGGAGATGCTTCTCCTACCCAGGGCCAAGACCAAGGTGAAATGAGGAAGATGCCCACTTGGAGTACAAAAACATAGACATTAAATAATGTTTCAATAAAATATTCCTAAAAGTCAAGATTCACATAAAAACTTATGATGGGCAAAATCATCAAAACATGAAGTAAATGTTAGGAATTACAAGGACTTTCCCCTCAAAATGTGTGTGTCAGATCCCTAACCCTCCAAGTGGCCATTCTGGGAAAGGGGGCTTTGAGGCGGTGATCAGAGAGAGATCAAATCAGGTGCATGAGAGGCCCATCTGACTGAATTAGTATCCTTACATGAAGACTCAGGAGAGTTTGTCCCTTGTCACTCTTGGTCCCACCTGAGGATATAGACAGAGGGTGGATGTCCCCAGTCAGAAAAACAAGAGTCCTTAGCAGAACCCAAGCCCTGGGCCCTGACCTTGAGAACTCCACATTCCAGAACTAGGAAGAATAAAGTTTTGTTGTTGCTTGGTCTGGGGCATTTGTTATGGCAGCTAGGCAAATAAAGACAGACTAAAGTAGTATGTTAATAATCAATTACGATTTTTCCTTTTGTCTGAGGTTCTAGTATCATCCCAATATTTTTTTATCAGTCCTGGGGCTGTCCTTGACCCTCTTTTGCTCAAGACTAGCACTCTACACTTGAGCCACAGTGTTACTTCCTGCTTTTTCTGTGTAGGAGGTACTGAAGAATTGAACCCAGGGCTTCATGCATGCTAGGCAAACACTCTACCAGTAAGGCACATTCCCAGCCTCATTCCAATACTTTGATTAAAGTATTTAGAGAACCAAGGATTTTTATAATAATTCTGAGTTTCTAATATATTTCACTATAGCATTGTCTTCCTCATTAGTGAGGTGAATTTTGCCTTACACTCATCCCAGCCTTGCCCTAGAAAATACAATCCAAAGCTACAGTCTGCTTTCACCTTAGTATCTTCACATGTCCCCATCATCTCCCACACAGGCCAAATCGCCATGATTTCTAGCCTATGTTGTACCAATGTCTTATCTTGTGAGGCCATGCTGAGGTGCTCACAAACTGCCTAGCAACTGTACCTGGGGACTCCTCTGCTTTCCAAAAGCCTGGCTCCAAAGATGGTATCTATCCAACTGCTGCCCCATTCAGGAAAAAATCAAAGATTACGGTTGGACTAAGAATAAAAAAAGAAGATTGGCAAAAGATGGGTAGAATACCACAATAAATGGTCCAGTATTATGAGTACTAATTAATAGGAAGTTGTTCTAGCTTGGAAAGAAGATACTTAAACCAGGTATCAAATGGTATAACATCTTCTATTAGCTAACTGGAGAGATAGATGCATGAATGTGTATATGGATGGATGTGTGGGTGGATGGATGGGTGGGTGGGTGGGTGGATAGGTGGATGGGTGGGTAGATGGATGAATGGATAGATGGGTGGGTGGGTGGGCAGATGGATGGATGGATGGATGGGTAGGTAGAAGAGTGGATGGATGGATGGATGGATGAGTAGATGGGTGAATGGATGGATGGGTGGATAGATGAGTAGATGGGTGAATGGATGGATGGGTGGTGGATGGATGGATGGATGGATGGATGGGTGGGTGGGTGGGTGAGTGAATGGATGGATGGATGGATGAGTGGATAGGTGGATGGATGGGTGGATGTGGATGGATGGGTGGATGGGTGGGTAGATAGATGGATAGGTCGGTGGGTGGATGGATGGGTGGGTAGATGAATGAATGGATGGATGGGTGGGTGAGTGGGTGGGTGGATGGGTGGATAGGTGGATAGGTGGATGGATGGATGGATGGGTGGGTGGATGGATGGGTGGGTAGATCGATGAATGGATGGATGGGTGGGTGGATGGGTGGATAGGTGGATGGATGGATAGATGGATGGACAGATGGGTGGATGGATAGATTGGAATGGATGGATAAGTGTATTGTGATGGATGAGTGGTGGATGGATAAGTACAATATGAAGTTAAATCCATGTCATGGTCCTTCTCCTTGTGGGAGAGCATAGCAGTAAACCAGATGAGGAAGGTGCCTCCTCTCTGCACCAAGACTGTGCCAGCTGCCTCCCACACTACCTCTCCATGTTCTCCCAACTCTGAAGGCTGCGGTGTGGAGGCTTTTATGCCAGAAAGCTTTCAGGCAAGCAAGAGTATGTATTTATAGACGTCTGCGAGAGAAACCTCAGCTCTTCTTTGGAAGGCACAGAGCTGTGTTCTGCCAGGTGTTCAACCCTTCCATGTCTGAGCATGAAATGTACGAGGTGTCTTGGGCTGATGCTGGAGGGATGACGGTCTTGATATTTCCAGAAATCTGACCTCTGTCAGCACTGCAGGAGCTCCAGTTCCTTTGCTGGAAAAAAACACACCCTCCCCGCCAAGCAGAGGCAGAATCTCCCCGGAGTGACTGCACTTAGCACCTGCCTCTGCCCTAGTGTGTCCCCCCCACCGCACCCTAGCCCCTGTCTAAAATCACCTTACCACTTACACGAACAAAACAAATACAGAGCCTTTTCTTCCAGAACCATATTAGTCATACTCCAGCTCCTAATTTGTCATTGTTAAGTAGTGAATTAACTCAGACTCCCGAACAGCACAAGCTGTATGTAAACAGTAGAAGAAAGACTCATATCCAATGAACATGAAGAAAAACCAGAAAAAGCAAACAATATCTTAATAACTTCAACATATCTGAAAACACCCTGATTGTACCCATTTCCCCTCCCCCTACAAACCCTTCGAATATGTGGCCTAGGAGGCGGGCATATTCCTGTAGTATCCACGAGAAGAGATGATGTAGAAGACCTGCACGGACTCTCTCTGGCACTCCAAGAGAAGGCCTGGAGGTTGCTAACACAAAGGCATCCCTAGAGGCTGGCTGAGGAGGCCCTGGAACTGAGTCAGAGAGGGGGGAGTACAGAGGGAGAGAGGGAGGGAGGGAGAGAGAGAGAGAGAGAGAGAGAGAGAGAGAGAGAGAGAGAGAGAGAGGGAAGAGAAAGAAGGAAGCCCCAAATCCAAGGGAGAACATCTAGCAGATGCCAGGCACTGGTGGCTCGTACTTGTCATCCTAGCTACTCAAGAGGCTAAGATCTAAGAATTGTGGTTCAAAGCCAGCCTGACTAGAAAAGTCTATTAAGACTTTTTTTTTTCAGTCATGGGGCTTGAACTCTGGGCCTGGGTGCTATCTCTCAGCTCTTCAGCTCAAGGCCAGTGCTCTACCACTTGAGCCACAGCACCACTTTTGGTTTTCTGAGTGGTTTATTGGGGATAAGAGTCTCATGGACTTTCCTGTCTGGGCTGGCTTTGAACCATGATCCTCAGATCTCAGTCTCCTGAGTAGCTAGGATTCCATGGGTGAGCCACCGGTGCGGGCTATGAGACTCTTATCTCCTATTAACAACAAAAAGCCAGAAGTGGAGCTATGTTTCAAGTAGTAGACAGCCCTGCCTTGAATGGAAAAAGACAAAGGAGAGCACAAGGACCTGAGTTCAAGATCTAGTACGCATGCACACACACACATACACACTCCATCTGGCAGAAGCTGGTAGTTTGCATGGGGCAAGCCAGGGACATCTGGTGATTTCTGCCTCAGCCTTGGTGATCAACTCAACATGCTGTGTTTCTGGGCTCGATGTGCCTTTCTACCCAAATGCACCTCTCTAGACTCACATGGGGAAACTTGCTACCTTCCTCCCAGTTCAAGTTTCATCAGATTCACACCAGGAAGACAGCTCCAGTGCATTCTTGAAGGGGAATGGGAACAACGGGATGACAATCAGACGCACAGAAACACCTGCACGGCTTCCTTGCGCTTCCCGCTCACCTTTGCCACCACCTAACCTTGGAGGTGACACCAGATTTAGTGATCGTCTCCCTTCGGCCACAGCTGCTGGCTTCTCGGGACCCTAGAAGAGAAGCCAGTGCCGAGAAATGCCAACGTTTGTACAACACAGTAAGGTGACCATGAGGCCGCGCCGGAGCAGGAGGGTGAGAGAAGGACAGCGAGAAAAGGCATGCCAGGCAGGAGGCGCAAGGTTGTCATTTATAGGAGATGACACAGCCTCTGAAGCAGGCTGCCGAGCACGGGGAGAAGCCCCTGAGGCTTGGAGCTCCTTGTTCTGGAGCCCAGAGGGTGTGGGACACAGGGACAAGTGGCCACTCTGACTCAACCAGCCCCAGTGCTTGTTGCTCGTTGCTTTGCAAGGAGGAGGGAGGGCGGGAACCGAAGTCTGGTCAACACAGAAGTGACTCCAAGTACCACTTAATCATCTGAACATGGCCCAGCCCGTCCTCTGGGTGAGGGAAGGGAGCCATGTGTTCTTTTGGCTGTCAGCGGCTCTCGCGGCCCCAGCCCGGCTGCAGTAGCAGGAAAGGTGGGATGCAGTGTTCCCCGGTGAAGGGGGTCACAGGAAGAGGGGTGGCTCATGGGGTCTTCCTTCCTCTGGACCCCGATGCAGGAAACACCTAGTAGAGGTTCAGGAGACTGCAAAGGACTCTGGGCCCTTGCAAAGGCAAGATTGTAGTCTCTGATTCTATCCATACCCTGCCCAGATGGCTACATCACAGTTCAAGGCTTAGCCCAGGCAGAAAAGTCCATGAGACACTTACGCTCAATGAAGAGGAGCAGTGGCTCAAGGGGTAGAGCACCAGCCCAGAGGGAGGGAAAAACAACAAAAGGCCAAGCAAAAGCATGAGGCCCTGAGTTCAAGCCCCAATACTGGCACATGCACAAACACACACACACACACACACACACACACACACACACACACACATTCTAATACATGAAACCCAAAGTTTACCAAATGAAATTGCTCTCTCCTTTGATGAGAGTGGTGTAGAGAAGGCACATCACATTTGTTGTTGTTGTTGTTATTGTTGTTGTTGTTTTGTCAGTTGTGGGGCTTGAACCCTGGGCCTGGGCGCTGTCCCTCAGCTCTTCAGCTCAAGGCCAGTGCTCTACCACTTGAGCCACAGCACCACTTCTGGTTTTCTGGTGGTTCACTGGAGATAAGAGTTTCATGGACTTTCCTGCCTGGGCTGGCTTTGAACCATGATCCTCAGATATCAGCCTCCTGAGTAGCTGGGATGACAGGCGTGAGCCACTGGAGGTGGCCACATGTTGTGTTTTTGTAGGACAACGAAGCACATTGTGCAAACATCAATGAGTGCTGAGTACTGGATAAAAGTTTGCGGGGGGGGGGTGAGCTGCTAATACATTTCTCAATTACAGAGGAATAAATATTATCAGGAGAAACATCTAGAAATAGCCTTGAGCTTCTATCACCTCAAATGGTGCCTGCATATCTGTAGTACACTATGACAATCAGGATGATGAAGAATGACTGTCACCACTCCCCCAAAAGTGAACCAGACTTTCAGTCTCATCCCCAGGGCTAGAGGCAGCAATGGAACCTCCCAAGTGAGTTCAAAAGACCATGACGCTGTGTCTCACAGGCCTCAAAATCAACTACACGGACAAGCGGAGTAACAATGGAGCTCCTTGAACTTCAAGTGCGTCTCTGTAACCACATCCAATCAGTATGAAATGCGATGCATCATATCAAGGGGCTTGATAAAAAGGGCGCAGGGGCTCACGCCTGTAATCTCTGATACTCAGGAGGCTGAGATCTGAGGACTGTGGTTAAAAGCCAGCCTGAGCAGGAAAGTCTTTGACACTTTTATCTTCATTTAACCACCAAAATCAAAAGGCCAGAAGTGGAGCTATCAATCAAGTGGTAAGGCACCAGCCTTAAGTGAAAAGGCTAAAGGACTGAGTTCAAGCCCACAGTACCAGCACACACACAACAATATTGCATATTCGCTTGAATTGAACAACAACAACAACAACAACAAAGAACAGCAGCTCCAAGCACCGACCCAATTATCCTCTTTAAAATCCTTACAGCCGTGACTATGCCTTACTCTTCTACAGACTTTATGTAGAAAATAGCTCCTGAATTTCATTGAATGGACTGTTTGTTTCAGGACTCGTATAAAGACAGCCAACTGCACGTGTGCACAGGTCACGGGAGGTTTAATCGCTGCAGTCAAATGCACAACCCTTCATAACTGCACACAGCCATTCTTTGGAGTGGGGTAGCAAGAGCCAGGCAGTGTCGCTGATCTGCCCTCTAGCCCCCAGGGTTTCCAGCAGATCCAACTCTTTCCTACTACAGGAAGGGATAAACACCCTTTGTCTATTTCCTCTCACCTCCAACAGCAAGGCAGCAGTAGCACTAATTAGTTGTAATGGGGTGTTCATTTCACACGGTCTCAGTAGGTTGCCTGCCTTTCTTTGAAATGTTCTGGAAACAGCCTTCATTGAAACATCTGAAGATAATTGAGCCAAAGTTGCACCCAAACACCCTGAGTGACATGCTTTTATTCCTCCCTCACTAATAAGAATGCTTTGCTGCCATTCCTTATTTACTACAGATCTAGACACCCTTAGGCAATGAAATCTTGCACCCCAGGACCCTAAAAGACTAAGTGGGAAGGAGGGTTAGTAATAAATGGAGGGGCAGGGAAGCTTCAGACAGAATAAAACCTGGTGTCTGCTTAAGGGACAGGAGAACGGCCCTGCAGATCCATAAACTTAAGCTTCAGAGCTGGAAAACAAAAGCAAAAACAAGGGGCAGGAATTGGGGTAAGAACTGAAGGTCTGTAATAAAAATCAATTTCCAAGCCAGGCACTGGTGGCTCATGTCTATCGTCTTAGCTACTCTGGAGGCTGAGAGCTGAGAATCACAGTTCAAAGCCAGCCTCAAGCAGACAAATCCAAAAGACTCTTGTCTCCAGCTAACCAGCAAAAAGCCTGAAGAAGATGTGTGCCCAAGTGACAGAGCATCAGTCTTGAGTGAAAGCCAAAGAAGAATATGAGACCCTGAGTTTATGCCCCAGTATAAGCATGCACACACACGCACGTGCACACACACACACACACACACACACACACACACACACACACACACACGAAAAGAATCCATTTCCAAGTATTTTTCAAAGACCAAGATATATTTTTCAAAGTCAGGAGAATGTTTCCTGACACATTTTTGGCAAGCAAATGCAATGATATTAATTAACAAGCACTGAAACTGTTTTCTAACATACTGTTGGCAAGTTAATAGACAAATAGGCTTTCAAACACTGTGGCAGAAAAGTAAATTGAGCATCCTCTTTGGGAGGAACGTCCATCAAATTTTAAATGTCATAATGCTAGCTCTACAACTCTACTTAGAATTTATTGCATAAACATTATCACCAAAAAAATGCCTGCAATTAATCAAGAAGCAAATGACTGACAACAGCCTAATGTGTCAGTAAAGTAAGTCTGATAAAAGTTACGATACATTCACCAAATACAAAACCTTTGTGAAACATGGAGGGGGCGCTATTTAACAAGCTACAATGTAGTAGTTCAATGTTAAAACCGTAAAATTCAAAGCACTGTATACATCATACCACAATTAGTGTCTGCATGGTAAGGGTGTGCACTCGTGCATATGTGTGCAATTACTCTTGTAGTTCATCCACATGACCCATGAGCATCTATCCACAACGATGCATTCTGGGATGCATGATTACTTCTTGGTCTATGCTCTCCACTGAGTATTCTTTGGGCTCTTGGAATTGTTTATTATGTGTACAAAATATAGATTGGGGGATATGGGGTTACAGTAATGGGTCTTGAACTCAGGGCCTGGACACTGTCTCTGAGGTCTTCAGCTCAAGGCTAGTGCTCTACCACAAGAGCCATAGCACCTCTTCCAGTTTTCTGGTGGTTCATTGAAGATAGAAGTCTCATGGAGTTTCCTGGCAGGGCTGGCTTTGAACCGTGATCCTCAGAGCTCAGCCTCCTGTGTAGCTAGGATGACAGGCGTGAGCCACCAGAGCCCATCGCTCAAGCACATTTTTAAATCTTTTACCTCATTTTACCCAGAGTCTAGAGCACTGATCACTAATAGGGAGCAACCATACCTACCCCACACCGCTACATGTCCTGGACACACTGTCTTCACTGGTTTTCCTGTGTCTAAAATAAAATGACTACTAGTTTCATTCCTGATGGATTCAAATGTGATTCTTCACATGACTTTTTTCCTTCCTACGACAGATAGTACTTTGAAAGAATATGCTGCTTTATAATGTGAAATATTATCAGTATTATACAAGTGATCTTTTTGGTCAAAAGCCAACAATTTGTCTAAATTTTCCAGCCAGCTGTTTCAGTCAACAGAGTGCATATAGCTGGGTGCCAGTGGCTCACACCTGTAATCCTAACTACTCAGAAGGCTGAGATCTGAGGATCAAGTTGCAAAGCCATCCCAGGCAGACAAATCGGAGAGTCTTATTTCCAAGAAAGCAGCAAAAATCCACTAGTGTAGCTGAGGCTCAAGTGGTAGAACGCCATCCTTGAACAGAAAAAGCTAAGCAAGAGGCCAAGGCCCTGAGTTCAAGTCCTAGTATCTGCGTGTGCACACACACACACACACACACACACACACACACACACACACACACACACACAGAGCAGTTGTTATAATAAAATCATAGCTCAGCACAAACAAATCTAAAATGTGATTCTCACATGTATTCTCACATATATGTATTGAAACCAAGGATGATGTAAGGTCCCGAGATACACAGACACAGAAGATTCACTCATGATGTAAAGGAATGATAAAGTTGAGGGAAGGGAGCAGAGATAAACAAGTATTCATGCTCCTGCAACACCACAGCAGTCTACCAAAGTTACGAGCCCAAGCCAGAGAAGAGGAAAGGTTGAGTTGACCACATGATGCCTGCAAAACACTGACTTTCACCTACACATTCGCTAGATATCAAGATATGCAGGCGAAAAGCAATTGCTCACAACACTGCACATTTATTTGTGGAGGGATCTGTAAGTTATTAGTAGTAGTGTTTTTGCAACAGGATGCTAATCAACATGCTTGTTTAGTATTGTTTCAACTTAGTCAACCATCTAATTTAATAATTCCCAAACTGAAGGACCAAAGAGACTCAATGATTGGTGGTTATTTCAGATTTCATAGTGGTTGGAACACTGGGGAAGAATTACAGAAGGGACTTGGAAGTAGCAACATTAGGAGACAATGTTTCAATCACATTGATTTTAAGTAATGTGTTTCCCATCATATCACTTCAGTGTTAAGTTTTCCAGCCTGGTGGACAAAGTTGTATCCAACAACACAACAGTTCATCTACTTACTAGGGAGTCAAATCCAACACATAAAGGAAGGAGAGAGACAAAGAGAAGATAAAATCAGCAAAGCCATGTGACAAAATACTGGAAGTCAAATGAAAAGGTTAGCCAAATATTTCTGTGTGTGTGTGTGTGTGTGTGTGTGTGTGTGTGTGTGTGTGTGTGTGTGTGTGTGTGTGTGTGTGTGTGTGTGTACCAGAATTGGAGTTTGAACTCGGGGCTTATTTTAGGGTTTGAACTCAGGACTTGGACACTGTCCCTCAGCTTTCTCACTCCAGGCTGGTATTCTGCCACTTCAGCCACAACTCCACTTCCAGCTTTTTGCTTGTTACTTGGAGGCAAGAGTCTCAAAAACTTTCCTTCCCAGGCTGGCTTCAAACCTCAATTCTCAGATCTCAGCCTCCTGAGTAGCTAGGATTATAGGAGTGTGCCACCAGCACCTAGCCTACATTTCACTTTTAAACTTCTGTTTTCTTCAATTCAGTGTTATGTTTGCATCTGACACATATTCTAAGAATTGCAAATATTGGGCAGAGCTTTCTGTGTTAACCCACATAAAATTAAATCTAATTCTAATATACTTCACTTCAGGAATGGTAGTTTTCAGTGTTAAAACCTTGAAGGGGTTTCATCTTTCATGACCTTGATAAATCCAATTATCTTTCATGACCTTGATAAATCCACAACCAAAAACAATAACCTATAACAATAACTTATAACAATAGCAATAACAATAAAACAAAAACACCATCTTGAGCCTCATTCGCCTAGGGAGGCTATAAACAGATATTACTTGCTGCCTCCCGACTCATTATTTCAATAGCCACAAATCATTTCTGTTGCAACAAGAACCAATTCTATGTCCTTGCTACAATAATGAATGTTCTCCGTTTCGACATTTGTTTGGGTGTTGGAAGAACTGTTGCCATAGCTTTAAAAATACATATTCCAAAGCACTCAGAACACACACACACACACACACACACACACACACACACACTTTTCAGACCTTTCTCTTCCAGGCATTCCTCCCAAGATCGCTCTGTCCAGCTTCCAGCTGCCCAACAAAACCATCTAAGAACTTTCCCAAAGTAAGGACCACTACCCTTCGTCTCCATCCAGGGCTCCTACAGGGAGTGTGTGAGGGAGAGGACCCTCGTGTTGAGTGTTCACACACCTGTCGGGTACGGGAACGATGACATGGTCCTGTCTTGAGTGTGAGATTGAAGTACTCTGCAGCGAGCTCAGAAGACTGGGAACATGAGAGCTTGATTGTTTCTGAACAATTCAGGGAGATTGGAGTCTAGACTGTGGTGATATCAGGAGATTAGTATTCACCAGACACCATGGCTCACACCTCTCATCATAACTACTCAGGGGGCTGAGATCTGAGGACCAAAGTGTGAAGCCAGCTCAGGCAGGAAAGTCTGGGAGACTCCAATAAACCCACAAAAGACTGAAAGTGCAGGTGTGGCTCAAGTGGAAGAGCACCAGTCTTGAGCAAGGGGGGAAAACCAAGTGAGAGTGTGAGGTCTTGAGTTCAAGCTCCATTAGTGGCTCACATATGCAGACCATGCACGTGTGCGCACGCACGCACGCACACACACACACACACACACACACACACACACACACAAACACAAGTAATTGAGATTAGGAAGTCATTTTTTTTTAGGTTGTCCTGGGATGGAATGGCTCTAATATCAAAATCATCGCATCAGCTAGCATAGGCTATTAGCAAGTTCTGGGTTAAAGAAGAGATGCTGTTTCGCAAGTCACTAAGTCACCAAAGACAAGTGGCCAGGAGTCAGGACAACTCTCTCCTCTGAGACTCTGCCCCAAGTTCCTTAGCACTCTGGACAAATTACTCATTTCTAATACCTCATGTCACACAAGGGAAAAACACCTCCAAAATCATAGCTTCGGGTCACACCCAGCTCTTTGTGGAAACAGGTAGGAAGAGCAGGATGTCAAACTCTGTTAACCACTGACGCTCCAATGTGGTAGTCTTCTGGTGTTGCACTCGGCGGTGGCTACCCCTGACCTTATAGGCCAGACAGAGCTGAAGAGAACCCGATACTTCGGTGAAGAATTAGAAACTGGCCAGGCACCAGTGTGGCTCATGCCTGTCATCCTAGCTACTCAGGAGGCTGAGATCTGAGCATCGCAGTTCAAAACCAGCCCATGCAGGAAAGGCTGTGAGACTCTTACCTCCAGTAACCACCAGAAAACCGGAAGTGGCGCTGTGGCTCAAGTGGTAGAGTGCTAGCCTTGAACTGAAGAGCTAAGGGACAGCGCCAGGCCCAGAGTTCAAGCCACACTACCCACAAAATAAAAGAATTAGAAACTGAGTGCTGGTGCCTCACACCGTAATCTTAGCTACCCAGGAGGCTGAGATCTGAGTTCAAAGCCAGCCTGGGCAAATGAATCTGTGAGACTCTTATCTCCAACTAACCAGCAAAAAGTGGGAAATGGAAGAGTGACACAAGTGACTGGTAGAGCACCAGCCTTGAGCACAAAAGCTGAAGGACAGAACACTGGCCCTGAGTTCAAACCCCACTACAGCAGTATAGGCATGTGCATGAACACATGTGCACGTGCGCACACACACACACACACACAGACACACAGACACACACACACACACACACACACACACACACACACAGCCACAGCATGTGCAACATATTATCATCAGAGATGTGAACGCAGGACCGAATTTCAGGGGCTGCTATGACAAGAATTTAAGGAGTTGTCATGTGCTCCTAAGAGCTATTCCTGAATTGGTTTCTCTTCCTAAAGAGAAATCCAGAAACGGTACCATGCTGGGATAGTGTCCTTCCAGGAAAAACATAATAAAATAAAATCATATATATCTATTGAACAATTTGTAGAGTCCGTTGTCTATCGATGTGGAAAAGCCTACAGAGGCAGCATGAAATGTCCTTGTGATTCAGAAGGGAAGCTACTCTGATAGAGACAGACAGACTCAGCCTTTTCCTCGTGTATATATGAAATGCTGAGAAACCTCCTTCCGTACTTGGCTTTCCCAGGCCCAGCAAGCTTTTTGTGGGAGTTTTGTTCTCAGGCTCCCAAAGGCCTTCACTCCACAGTGTCTAGAACACAGCCACTGGTGGCGCCACACGCAGCACAGCACTGGTCAGCCTTAAGACGCCATCACCAAGGTGGCTGTGGTAGCTAAAGCCCCAACACAAGCAAATCTGCAGAGCTTTTTGTTCTGTAGCCTGGCTCTAGGTGAGGCAGGCCAGAAGACACAAAGGCCAAAGGCAAATAGAAAATAAGACTGTTTTCCAACTTGACCATCTGATTCAGACCGAGAGTAATATTAAGGAGTACTCTGTAGGATTTTTATTATCATATCCAGTATTATCTAGTATTATTATAACCAATATTATATATATATGCATATACATATATATGTGTGTATACGTATATCCAATACCCAGGTTTGAACCCAGGGTTTGGGCATTGTCCCTTAGCTGCTTTTCTCAAGGTTGGTGCACCAGCACCACTTGAACCACAGCTTCAGTTCAGGATTTGGGGTGAGGAATTGGAAATAAGAGTCTCACAGACATTCTCACCTGGCCTGGATTTGAACTTCCATCCTCAGATCTCAGCCTCCTGAGTAGGACTATAGGACAATAGGACTAGAGGCATGAGACTCCAGTGCCCGGCTTGAGTACCATGCAACTTGATATGACTCAGAAAGTATCTGGCAATGTGCATCTTCCTGACTCTGTAATTCTTCTTTTTCTGAAATGCATTCTCACAGAACGGCCTCATGTGACACTGTCCCTCCAGTTCACCCAAAGATGGCCTTGTGTTCAGGGAGGTCAGCTTTCCTCCTCCTTCTCCTCTCCTGACAAGCCTGCCTGTCTCCCATCGGGAGCAGAGCACAGAGCTGGGGCCGCCAGTCCACCCTCTCACTATTCCCCATTACTCATGGGAAAGAAAAGACAGAAGAATTTCATTCTGCTTGGGTTTGGCCCAACTCCGCTTTCTCAGGAAAACATGTGTAATCTGGGTTTCATTTAGAGATATCCATTGCACTTCTGCTTAACACTGGGGATTTTCAGATTTCCTTTTATTCTGTTCCTTTTCCTCCTTTTCAGGAAACAGAGGGCACTGCGAGCATCAGGGCCTGAAATAAATTGGGCAAGATCGAGGACACAGATACTCCCCTAAAGTATGATTCTGCTTCTCAATGCTAACACTTCTTTAGGCAAAGGCTCCAAAATGAACCCCATGCAGCTATCACTCAGCACCTTCCATCCACAAGAATGCCTAATGGTATAATCAGATCATCTCTCTCCTTACTCAAACCCAGTGGTCTGATCAGAGTTGTAGATGGAGAGTGCAGGGTATAAAGAGATCAGCTGACATAGCTCAGATCAAAAGAACCTAAAGGCAACTAGCAGACCCCTTATGCCAGGCCTCCAGGACCATCTAAAAGCCAAGTTATGTCAGGGCACTGGTGGCTCACATCTGTAAGCCTAGCTACTCAGGAGGCTGAGAGATGAGAAACAACGCCACATGGGGCAGACAAAGCAAAAGACTCTTATTGCCAATTACCTAGCTATGGCTCAAGTAGTAGAGCACCTGCCTTGAGCCCAAAAGCTTAATGAGAATGAAAAGCACTGAGTTCAAATTCAGTACTAGAAAGAGAGAAAGAGAGAGAGACAGAGAGAGAGACAGAGACAGAGACAGAGACAGAGACAGAGACAGAGACAGAGACAGACAGACAGACGGACGGAAGGAAGGAAGGAAGGAAGGAAGGAAGGAAGGAAGGAAGGAAGGAAGGAAGGAAGGAAGGAGGGCAGGCGGGCAGGCAGTCAGGCAGGCAGGCAGGCAGGAAGGCAGGCAGGCAGAAAAAAAGAAATTATTTGATCAAATTACTCAGTAACAATCTCCCCAAAATGGAGCTTTCTACGATGGCCAAAGAGAGTTCCTGGCATGTTGGTGGCATCCCCTAGCTGGAGTCCCTTGTGAGCATATATCACAGCCGTGTCCTGGCATGGTGCAGTGAGGAACTCACACGGAGGCTTGTACAAGAGGAGCACTCTACAGCCAACATCCAGTCAGGTGCCAGTTGGTAGCATTCGAGATCTTTCTTCCACAGTGGTAATATCCAAATATGTGAGCTATAGGCAAATAAATGTCATTTCCTGGAGCCACAACAAATTAATTTGTCACTGCAGGAAAACACCTAAGAAAAGGGACATGAAGGAGGAAATCTTTTTCTGGTACATGGTCTCAGGAGAGGGTGTGGGGGAGCAGAGCTGCTCACTTTATGGTGGCCTGGAAGCAGAGACAGAGACAGAGACAGCAGACACACAGAAAAAGGGGCGGACAGAGACAGAGACAGAGAGGGAGCATACCCAGGCCTCTTTCTAGATCCTCCTTATAGCACTATCGGCAGGCAACTTAGCCTTTAGCCCCTTTCCTTTAGGGGACATTTCCTGCCAAATGGTACTGGCCCCCATCTTCTACCTCCATTTCCCACACCAGCCCACACAAATAAAGGACACTAGAACATGAAGGGCTGGTTGTTTTCTAGAACATTCCATACTCATCTCCCGACAGAGGCTCCAATGCATCACAAGGCTGGTACTGAGATGACAAGATAGTAGACCAAAAAAGAAAGATAGATGGAAGGAAGGAAAGAAGGGAGGGAGGGAGGGAGGGAGGGAGGGAGGCCCTCAAAATACAGGGGAAAATATCTTAGAATGTATCTTTTTTAAACTCCTTCAAAGTCTGTACCCATACCCCTGCCCCAACATTGCCCTTGTCTAAAGTCCAGCTTGCATTCTCAGTACTCACAAGGGACAAACCACACAGCTGTGGAGGCCGCGTAATCTGGACAGGAAAACAGACGGGCAGAGAAAAAGAAGAATGCAGTTGAGCCCCAAGAAAAAAATGTTAACATCCGAAACCAATTCACCCACACAGCCTGTAGAGTATTACCCCAGCTCTGCATGGTACCTTATCACCCCAGCACTCCCCCTACACACACATACACATGTGTGTACATGCACAGACACATGCATGTGCACACACACATGCACTCACACACACAGGGATCATTTGGTTTACAATTCGCTTCCCTAGAGCCATCAGGTTGGCCTGTGTCTGGGAAGGCACTTCTGTAGTTCCTACCACCCAGAAAGCATCTCACAGAGATGCTGTAAATCTCTGTGCTGTCACACTCTGATCTGGGTAATGCACTGAGCACCAGATGGGATCTAAGGTTCCCAGGATTTAATACTGGTCAGGGAACCGGTGTGCCAAATGCTGAAGGAAAATACAATCATGAGGCCTGTCTGACCAGCTGTGGCTCTTGCAGAATCTCTGCTTCTCATTGGACAGGACTCGTGAATCAGATCTAGTAAATCACCCAAGACTGCATACTCTATATTTCAAGACTCTGCCATACTCTATATTTCAAGAGCTTGTCTTCAGCCAGGCTCCCATGGCTCATGCCTGTGATCCTAGCTACTCAAGAGGCTGAGACCTGAGGATCATGGTTCAAAGCCAGCCCAGGTAGAATAGTCCATGAGACTCTTATCTCTCATTCACCAGCAAAAAGCTGGAGTGGAGGAGTGGCTCAAGTGGTACAGCACCATATTTGAATGAAAAAAGCTAAGGGACAGACAGTGCCCAGGCCCTGAGTTCAAACCCCCAGCACTGGCAGATTTTTTTTAAGTTTGTTCTATACATGCTCCTTGGGAAAGGAAATAGGTCTTGAGCTTCATAGCCTCTGTTGCTCTACAAACAGATCAAATTCCATTCCATTGGCTGATCAGTAGGAGAAAGCAAAGCTCTGAAACAGTAATAAGGGTTTACATCTTCCCCTTCCTAACTTCTAAACACCACTTTCCTATCATCTGCCACAACAGACAGAACCCTAACAGACTGTACAATTAAACGGCCAAGACATGCATTAATGATAAAAGTCCACGCTCAGAAATCAGGGGAAGTAATGGGTGTAGATTTTCTCCAAATCCCTGCTGGAGACACCAGACTTCCTAGGAGAGGAAAGTGACAGAAAGACAGCAAACAGGTGGACCAGGAAAAAAAAGAAAAGAAAAGAAAGAAAGAAACATTGGAACTCACTGCTAAGATCTCTGCAGCTCACTCCTAACTTCTCAACTATTTGCAGCCATGGAAGGGAAATGGAGCGGTGAGAGTGTATATCAAGATGAGAGATTTCTGCAAATAACTGATTCCATACCAACAGCCTCTCTCTGAAGAGCTGTTACAGACTTAGAAGTGCCACTGTGGTCACTCAAAGGTTAAAGTCAGAGCTGTGACTGAGAGCCAGCGGACGGACAGACAGACGGACAGACGGACATGCTTGCTGTGGGCCTTCAAGGCAGTTTCCTAATCCCCTGGCATTAAGACAAGAAGCCACTGTGGAAGTCAGAATCTCTTCCTTTCTAAACTCAATCCCTGACAAAAGGATTTCAGAGTTTGCTGAGTATGAAAAACAAAACAAAACAAAAACCAACAGTACCAAGAAACATACCAGTTGCTAGTCACTGCCACTGATACTGTTCTAAGCTGTTCCATTTTGAATCAATTACCAATGTGACTCCATCCAAGCTGCTGTGAATGGAGAAAGAAATGGAGGGGGGCAGTTTGCTTCCCCTGAATTTCCCTGCACCAGGAGACTTCAGATCAGACACAATGTGTAGCCACTGCCCTTCCCACACTGAGAGTTCTGCGCATAGAAGTCAAGCACACCAGCCACCTTGAGAAGACTTCACTCAACCCGGGCAAAGATTCGAAGCGCAGCTCCCCTCCTCTGCTGTTCTGGGAAACACTCCTCGGCCAGCTGGGAAAGACTATGTCCAGCACTCCTGGATCAGGGCTGGAATCCTGGCTACGTAGGAATTAGAGTCCTAGATAATTGCAGTTTAAAGTCAACTAGGACAGAAAGGTCCAGTAAATTCCACCTCCAAAATAATTGGCAAAGAACAGGATTGGAGGCATGGCTCAAGTGGTAGAGCACCAGCCAAGAAACTTAAGTGAGCGCAAAGCCCCCAGTTCAAAACCTAGTACTGCTTTAAAAAAGGAGTGTTGGGGCTGGGAAGGTGGCTCAGTGGTAGAGCGTTTGCCTTGCATGCCTGAGGCCCTGGGTTCAATTCCTCAGCACCACATAAGCAAAAAGCTGGAAGTGGCACTGTGGCTCAAGTGGTAGAGCGCTCGCCTTGAGCTGAAGAGCTGAGGGACAGCGCCCAGGCCCAGAGTTCAGGCCCCACGACCGGACCCAAAAAAAAATTAATAACAGCAAACCAAAAAGGTAGAGACCCTCAAAATGTTAGCAAGGTCTTATTTCTGATTCCCTTGTCTCCATTTGGGGAAGGGCATGAATTCCCAGCAAATCCTGAACCACCACGGCCTGGATTTAAATTCCAGCCAGGCTACTCAAACTGAACTGGACCTGTGTGATGCTTGGCAAATTATTCAATCTGTGGAGCCTTGATTTCCTGCTGAGCAAATTGGGGAAACAATGATCTCCCACAGAGCCCTTTGGGGGTGAATGTAATGAGAGAATTTGGGTAGAGCCACAGGCTCAGGGTCTGATGGAGTAAGGGAGTTGTAAGCACTCTGAACTCGGATGACGCTTTGCATATCAGGTCAGAAAAGCACTGGAATGTCTATGCAGTCGACGCCAGGCCAAGAGTCTAATTGGAAGACTGAGACCTGAATGCACATAGAAAGCGCAGGCTAGTCACCAGGTGCGTGGGGGCCTGAGTGGTGGGGATGAAACACTCTGGCTGACCAAGGGATATTGAGGGAGGGTTTCCCTCTCTGTCCCTCTTGCCCCCAGACACCCACTTTCTCCCTCTGCTGCCAGTAAACAGTATAAACAAGACTACAGGGGTAACAAAAAGAAGGTTTTTAAATAGTAAATTAGTTTCTGGGTTTTTTGAAGAGAAAAATAGACTGGGAAAACCAGGATGGGTTTGAACATGAGACTGGAGCTTCTGGGATTTCTTTTAAAAGATTTACCCATGAGCACTGGTGCTCATGCCTATAAACTGAGCTATGCAGAAAGGCTGAGAGCTGAAGATCGAGGTTGGAAGCCAGCCCAGACGGGAAAGTCTGTGAAACTCCTCTCTCCAATGAACCAGCAAAAAGCTGGAAGTGGAGGAGTGGCTCAAGTAGTAGAGTGCCAGCCTTAAAGGTGAAAAAAGCAAGGATCAGTGTGCCTTGAGTTCAAAACTCAGCACTGTCACAGAAAGGAAAAAAAAGATTAACCCAGGCGCTTCTTCTCTCACATGCCGCTTAATTATTGCTTTTTCTTTAGTTTGCTATGTTTATAGCCTCTCTCTGTGTCTCTCTGTCTCTGTCTGTCTCTCTTCCATACCAACACTCTCATCTCTCACCCTCATCCTTTACTACAGTCTCAACCAATTGGTGCAAGTGTCTCTTTTTGCCCAGAATGCGGGGGTGCCATGAGACTCTATCTCTGCAACGAAAGAATCAATCTTGTTATTTCCTGCCAGACAAAGATGCCCTTTAGAGTGTTTCTGGGATATGGGTCAGCAGCTAACCAAAGATAAGCAGAAGCAGGTCCGCATGCCATGTTGCTCCCTTTCCCTGAACCCAGGCTGGCTCTCCAGCCCTCTTGGAGCTCCATCTCCCAGTCCTCACTTCTGACTCCCTGCCCTGCCCACCCTCTTCCACCCTGAATATTCCCTCTCGTCCTGGCTTTTGGCCTCAGCAGCCTGAACAGCAACAGCTACGCCAACTTAGTTCTATTTGACTTTGTCAGCTGCGTGTGCTCTGATCCCGTACTGTTTCCAACCCTGGGCGTTAAACAGTGAGGGTCCTCATGTCCCAAGCACCCCCTTACAGCAAAAGAACGGGGGAGATGGCAGTGGATGCCTATAGATCACAGTCCGTACCAATTGCTTATTCAAGCTGCTCATCATCAACCCAACTGTGCTAAATCCATTTTTCTGTGTGCATGCTATACCTTCTGACCTTCACACCCATTGAAGGAATATATTCAAAATTCCAGTGTCACGGCTGAAAATACTGGTATTCGAGGAAGTTAACTTTCCCACAGTCACACAATTAGGAAATAACAGAACCAGGGCTTGGACATGAGCAGCGAGCAGGCTTTTAATCACTGTGCTGTAGAGTGAATGTGCTTATTTCCTTAAACAGAAATAAGAATAACAAGGCAGGGACTAGTGGTTCACTCCTGTCATTCTAGCTACTCAAGAGGCTGAGATCTCAGGACCTGAGATCAGATCTCAGGTCAAAGCCAGCTGTGGCAGAAAAGTCCTGAGATTTGTCTCTATAATTAACCAGCAGAAAGCCAGAAGTGGAGCTGTGGCTCAAGTGGAACAGCTCTAGCCTTAAGCAAAAAAAAAAAAAAGCTCAGAGACAGTGCCTAGGCCCTGAGTTCAAGCCCTGGAACTGGCAAT